>NC_090272.1:100597298-100909798 GCF_040414725.1 Anabrus simplex | reverse complement strand
TGATCTACAGTGCCATATATTATGTTGGGCCTCTTCGAACACTCGAGATAAAAAGGACTTTTCCTCAACTTCCGAGTCCTAGTAATGAATTTATGTTAAGATGTAAACTTTCAATCACATTCAATTGCTTTTAATTTGTATTTTCCTAAATTAGAAATAGTGAAAACTGTATTTGCATCCTTAAACGGAGCATACATTTTCCGCTAAAATGTAGACGAAAAAGTGAACTTAGCAAGAAAATGTTGGAATTTCGTGAGATTATGGAACTATGTACTTTTAAAACATTACAATACGCATGGACCAAGAAAATATCATTTGTTTAAGAAGATCTTACAATATAACGAGCAATACCGGCATTCATTTTAATGGGTTATTACCACTTGCTTAGGTTGTCAAACTGCGTTCTGGACCATGAACAGCATGGCACACAACATGACCACAAAGCGGCATACAGCGAATGACTAGAATTAATATTTTAATATATACTAACTATATGTATCATTCGGTATGCTACTGTAGCACATTCAGACGGTTACTTCCATTAAACAAATCATTACACAAATCATTAACCATTTTAGCCATCAATAATTATGTCTTTCATATAACTTGGCAAAGGCACATCCCACAAGTATATAAGGCCTGCTGGTGGTTCATCACGCCATCCTTCACAGCCACAGCCTACATACAACCAGAACTTCAGGGAACTAAAGAAGAAATGAATTTCTTGAAAGTCTTCCTCTTCTGCACCATAGTCGTGTTGGCAACGGTAAGAACTTCACATAGTTGACAAGCGTTTACTATATGTTGTTATTGTAAATAAAAGAAAACATGTCCACAGAGAAGTTTTAAAAATAACATGTTTAGTTATTATTGTAAGTACATAGCAAGTGGGAGATATCTCGATAGCAAGGCGTGCTGAATCATAACAGATAGAGAGAAACAACTTTATTTACAATAATTATATGCAAATAGGGCGAACCTGTTCCATTCAGGAAATGCAATATAATAGTAAACAGCGCACTGATCAGTTATGAAATACAACACTATTGCAATGATTGGATTATTTCAGCTATATTCCAATGACAAAAATACAACAAATAATTCCACGAAAATAAAATAATGCAGAAATTATATGGAAACTACAAATTTCACAACAAAAAAGATTGAAAATATATTAAAACAAAACCATTTAATAACGAGTATTTTTATTAATTATTAGTCAAGGTACAGCAATAAAATTGATTAGGGCCTCGAGATGGGGTACTCCAGAATGAACTAACAATATTTCGTATGTAACCATATCAATTTCATGAAAGGATACACAAAAGACTAATCCGAAATATTGGTATACTAATGTATCTAGGTCTTATCGTAACAGGGATAACGACAGAGTCAAATTAGAACCCCAATAGCCAAGCGAAGTGAGCATTTCATAATAAGCAGTCCTTGCGAATGGTGTCCTTCAACGTTTGTAACTTTTTTTTTATTTTTTAATTTTTTTTTTTATTTATTTTTTTTTTTTTTGCTATTTACTTTACGTCGCACCGACACAGATATGTCTTATGGCGACGATGGGACGGGAAAGGCCTAGGAAGTGGAAGGAAGCGGCCGTGGCCTTAATTAAGGTACAGCCCCGGCATTTGCCTGGTGTGAAAATGGGAAACCACGGAAAACCATCTTCAGGGCTGGCGACAGTGGCGACGTTTGTAACTACCGCATCCAATCATACAGTTAGTCTATTGTTAACCAAATCATACAGTTAGTCCATTGTTAATCAGATTGCAAAATGAGTAGTTGTAGTTAATCTTTGAGATGTGAACCCAATGTTGAAATAAACAGAAGGGATATCTAACAACATGCAGGTGTGAAAGCAGCTTCCTGATCACAGAGGGAAAGTTAACCTGATAACCTACAAGCGACCTGTTAATGCGGATCTTCTGTGTTTCGGGTAACGGGATGAAATCCCGGAGCGGTCAGTCAGAACAAGAGTAATTACTAAGGCCTGGATGTTTATTGAGTGATCGGGTGCAATGCAAGTCTCTGGTGAGGCCCCAGATAGAGTATGGTTCCAGTGTATGGTAACCTCACCACGATTACTTGATTCATGAACTGGAAGAAATCCGAAGAAAAGCAGCTCGATTTGTTCCGGATAATTTCCAACAAAGGAGTAGCGTTACTAAAATGTTGCAAAGTTTGGGTTGGGAAGACGTGGGACTAAGTTCCGAGCTGTCACTGGAGAGATGGCGGTGAATGACATTAGTATAAAAAAAATAGACAAATAAGTGGTGACCATAAAAGTAGGAAAGTTCACAATATGAAGATAGATTCGGAATTCAAGAGGACAAACTAGGGAAAATATTCGTTTATAGGAAGGGGAGTTAGGGACTGGAATAACTAACCAGGGAAGATATTCAATAAATTTCTTTGTAATCATTTAAGAAAATGCTAGGAAAACAACAGATAGGGAATCTGCCACCTGGGCGACTGCCCTAAATGAAGACCAGTGGTGACTGGTTGATTATATATACAAGCTCTGTTCACGGCACCTCCATTACAAATACATACCTTTTATTTTGCATTATTTGCATATTTTAGTTGTCTATATTTTAAAAACATTTTCTTTGATTTTGGAGAATCTTTCAGTCATATTTTGGAGATTTTTGTCGCTAAGTCATTCTGCCCGTTTGCCATGTTACCATATTATTTTATGAAATTACGTCTGAAAGCCTTAACTAGAAATCAAACATTTCAATGCAATATTAAGTAGTCTTATTCTTGTTCTTTCGAGTCTTTGTTTCTCAATCACATTTATATTTCTAATTTTGTAGAAATTAATTTCTCAAGTTGTTTCTTATAACAAATAAAATTAATTGTAGATCTAAATTTCATAAATCGCCTTTTATTATTTCGAGTTCTTTTCAAACTGTTTCTTTTTTTACCGTTATTCGCGTGTTCTTTGTCTTCTAGCAGCCTCCAAATAAAAGGTCTATATTATGTACTTTGTAAGTGTGTGTGTAATCTATTATTTTCTTAAAGGTTTTTAAACATTATTAACAATTCTTACATTTCATTAATGTTTAGGTCATTTAATAAATTCATTTCTAACATATAGAAGTGCACTAGACTTCAACCCCCAATTCTTTTTTTTACAACTTGTTTTACATCGCACCGACACAGATAGGTCTTATGGGGACGATGGAATAGGAAACGCCTAGGATTGGGAAAGAAGCGGCCGTGGCTTTATTTAAGGTACAGCCCCAGAATTTGCACTATGTGAAAATGGAAAGCCACAGAAAACCATCTTCAGGGCTGCCTATAGTGGGGTTCGAACCCACTCACTCCCGGGTGGAAGCGCACCCTAACCGCACGGCCAACTCGCTCGGTAGTCCCGAAAATAAGATTTTTATGTTATAAACTCCTGTATATAAAACTATTGTAAATACATTTCTACTCATGATTTCCAAGCTACAATGTTGTAAATAACCATGCATTTTATTTATTTCTAATAACGCAAATATCTTTAAGGTCGTTCAGGTAGTTCATCCCTTTATTTAAAATTAAAGTGAGATTAATGTTTGTATTTTAAACATGTTAGAAAGTGAAAATAGTCTTCATCATTCCTTGTATTAATATTAACTGACTTTCACAAATTTGTTTCAGGTGTCGGGGAAGGCCAACCCTTTATCGTTTGGAGGTGAGACTTACTCTATATGTAGCAAGTAACGAAGTATAGGGTGGGCAAAATAAATTGGCCCGGAAAGTATTTATAAGACTGACGCAGAATTGGCCATCACAGGAAATGCTGGAAACCGTGAATTCGATGCACCAAACGGTTGCTGTCAGATGTCTGCGAGTTCGAACACCAGAGAACATTGCTCGAGTGAAGGAAAGCCTGGAACACATTGCGACGAAATCTCAACGCCATTTATCTGTGCAAGTGGGGATTAAAAGAGATCATCGTGTCGAAGCATTATCAAAAAGGACCTACATCTGTATCCTTACAAATTTACTGTTGTGCATGCGTCAAAGCGTCCAGAAGAACCTTCACTCATTGAGTTCTGTCCGTGGTTTCTGAGTAAAGTCGAGTCAGGACATTTGTATCCTTAGGTTTTCAGATGAGGCCTGGTTCAGGCTGTCGGCGTATGTAAACTCACAGAACACGCGCCATTATGCAACAGAAAATCCCGATCGATACGTCAAAAAGCCGCTGAATAAACTCAAGATCGGTGTGCGGTGCGCAATGTCAGGTGTCCGCATCGTAACACATTTTTTTTTCACCAAACTGTTAATGCTAACCGGTGTGCCCAGACACTGATTAATCCATATGTTGATCAATTCACAGAGGATGAACGACTGTATGAATATTTTCACCAAGACGGAGCAACACGTGTAATCCTACAGCTATTGCTACGCGTGTATCACAGTTTGATAAATTGAGTACAGCACTGTACCGATGTCAACGGTAATCATTTCCAGCATTTTCTGTCCTGTTTATTAACAAGGATCGATACCACATGAGTCCTATTGAAAATATTTTTAGGATCAGTTTTATTTTGCCCAGCCCGTACTGTATTTCGAAATTGCGTCGCTACCGACGACTCAACAAAATACAGATTGGACATCATAGCCATCATTACGAAAGAGAATAAGCTCAGAATGTCAATCTGGAAAAGCAAGCAATTGATGTGCATTATCTGTCATACCTATGGGCCATGAATAATACTCCTCTTGGTCAATGGGCTGTCAAAGGCCTCCTGTTCGAATCTAGTGGTACCCTGTCAAAGAACACGAGCCACTACTCAACAAAATTTGAAAAAAAAAACAGTTTCATGACCTGGAAAATATCTTGTTAAGGATTTTAACAGATTCTCCACAAATTATACAGATTTATTTTTTTACTTTTACGTTGCACCGACATAGATAGGTCTTATGGCGACGACAGGTTAGGAAAGGGCTAGGAGTGTGAAGGAAGCGACCGTGGCCTTAATTAATGTACAGCACTAGCATTTTCCTGGTGTGAAAATGGGAAACTACGGAAAACCATTTTCAGAGCTGTCGACATTAGGATTCGAATCACTATCTCCCGAATGCAAACTGACAGCCAGTGGGCTCAAACCGCACAACCACTCGCTCGGCAGTTTCATTTATACCCGAAATCGTAATCTCTCGCTAACGATGATTTTTCCAGCAAAAATATTGAACTTTATTATTATTATTATTATTATTATTATTATTATTATTATTATTATTATTATTATTATTATTATTATTTTCTTACTGCACTATTCCAGACCATTATGATCACCCTCACTAGAGAAAGGATCATTTATTTCTTATCAATCTTACCCACCAAAAGGTAGAAACATCCGAAGTAACACACTCTCAACAATTTATATAAATACATACGTTTTACGTTGGTGGGAATCGACTGATATAGTTTTCTGTGAGGCATTCCTACAATCACATTCACCCACATGTCATTGTAAATAAAAGAAGACCGCAAAAATATTTGATAAGTACGACCCTAACGACAAAGCGAGATGAAGCGAGGGATGTGGGCGCAGGGAAATGCGTGAAAATGGACAGGCCGGGCAAATGACATGAATAATAACAATAAACTTGTATGTTCGAAAATGTTAAACTGTTCAGCGAAGAAAGAATTCCAGTACCAAGTAGGGAATTACAAGTCTTGAATACTTAATTATTATATCTTATTCGAAATACGAAACCACTTCGGCGATTATTGCAGTTGGTAGCTGACAGTGAGGCGAGCAGCGGGTACGTCAGTGGACCTAGTACAATTATCACGCATGTCTCGCATTACCGACTGGACAAGATGATTTTATTTAACAAATTGCTTTATGTAGCAACGATACAGATAGGTCTTATGACGACGAAGGGAGAGGAAAGGCCTAGGAGTGGTGCAAAGGAAGTGGTCGTGGCCTTAATTAGCTGGTGTGGAAATGGGAAACCACAGAAAATCATTTTCTGGGTTGCCGACAGTGGGATTGGAACCCTGTATATCCTAGATGCAAGCTCACAGCTGCGCGGCCCTAACCGCACGGCCAACTCGCCCGGTCAGATGAACTTTAAGGAAGAAGATATGAGAGTTACAAATGGAAAATAATAATAATAATAATAATAATAATAATAATAATAATAATAATAAAGCGATCAATTATAATGGAATGCGTGCTGATCGTTCAAAGCGAAAGAATATATTGCACGAGCATGGGCCAACTAACTATCTAACTAACTAACTAACTAACTAACTAACTAACTAACTAGGCAGTCCTAGGTTTAAAGCTTTTCTATACCTGGCTATACAACGGGAAGTTAGGTCACCGGACGTAAATAAGCAGTAGTTCCTGAATTGGCCAAGTCTATTTGCGGCTAAACAAGGGGTACGACCTTTTTGATAAGCTGAAAGGTATGTTCACTGCTGAATTCCATAACAGTATTATTTTAATACTGTAATTGCATTGAAAAAACGAGAACAGAACTTGTTAGCTATTCTTGCGAATACTCAACGAGGCTACTCCTCCTACTAACATTCAATTCTACTAACAGGAATGGTATCACAGTTCAAATATCTAATAATCTTAAAAACACTTAACGGCTCTTTAAGTCTTTACGCTTTTTCAATCGTGAAATTACCAGCGTTTCGCCTCAGTGTAGCAGTACTTTTATCACAGAACTTAAGAATAAAACAACGTTAGACAGAAAAATTATCTGATATAAAATTGCATGTTACATTAAGGCAAGCAATGTGCACTTTATTTCTTTCAGACGGCGTCATGCTCCAAAAGGATCTTCGTGTGGATGACGTTGACAGCCCGGTGAAAGAGCGAATGAATGTAGACTTGCATATTGACGACAGAAAAGGAAGACGGAAAGGAAAGTGATCGGAAGACAAGTGAGAAAATCTTCAGAATATGTATGATCCGAAATTACTGAAAATAAAACGAGCAAACCTCTAACTTGGCATTGTTTTTCCTCAGAATTATAATACCCTACCAGTCCTTGAAATAACTAAACGTTCAGCCTGGAAATACGATCGACTTTAAGGTGGTTATAACAGAGAGTGAACGTTTCGGGAGGTAGTAGCATGGACTGTTTCAAGTACACAAGGTCATAAAAGTAAGCGTCCTATGTACAATGTGTATGGACATAGATTTCTACATCAAGAAATGCACTGGTAATACACTTGTGTTGAATTGGTGTATATTATGTATGGTTTATTCACCAATTACTGATCTGCATTGAAATTTTGAACATTATCTCGGGTTCTCGCATGAATAAATCATCAATAACTCATTCATGTTCTTAATAACTTTTACAAGGTTGTTCTTAGGTGTACTACATAACAGCTGTAATTCTACAAACATTGAAAATTGAACATATATTTATTATGCCCTTTTCTACTCGAAACAGTACAGTCTCCAAATATATTCGCAATGCCTCCTGACAAAACCTTACATGTTACAGCCTTCAAAAAGATATTACAAAACACTATTATTTTTATTTGATAATAGCCCAACTATTTAGTGAAATAATTTTGTAAATGTTTGCATTAGTTTTGAAACCACAGTCAAATGAACAAAATGAATGAATGATGAATAAATAAATGTTCATCTCTCCCATTCACGGATGACCACCAGCTGAGGAGAGAGTATTAGTTTATTGTAATGAAAATTATTACACGGAGCTAGTTTCGATAGCACTACAAAATACCAAAGGCATTCTAATTAGTGAAATGTTGCAATAATGTTTGAAATATATGTTACACACCAATGAATATTATACAACCCTAGCCTTCTGAGGCATTTCCTAGACCACCTCTTATGTATTGCAACTACATATTATGAATGGACGAAGACAATGAACAGGAACCCCCTGCTCCACAGTCACGGATGACCGGGGCAGAGAACATCCGCCCTTCGCAATCATTGCAATCACTTGTCACTAGTATTGTCTGTTTTAGAGCATACCTTATTCCTACTACATATGAATGAACAATATCGTGATGGATATTTTAAAGGATTCGCTCAGCATGGAACACAACGATTTATTCTTAATTCAGTTTATGAAATGATAAAATTCAATCTTATTCTATGGAATACTCAGTTTTGAACGTTTAACGCAATTCAGGATGATTCGTTTCTCCTCCTGCATGGAGTAGAATCACGAACTTCCAAAGTAGCTATGAAGCGTAAACTCGAAGCTTTTGGCTATACCGACGTATGCTGAAAAAACCTTGGATAGCACGGACGACCCATTAAGACGTCCTATGCAATGCAGGATAAAAATCAGAGCTGCTTCACAATATTATATCAGATCTTGGTCATGTCCTTAGGCATGAAAGATATGAAGTGAAGACTGAGGGAATGAGAGGAAGAAGGATCTCCTGGCTGTCTAATACACTACAGTGGACAGGTCTGCATCTACAACAGCTAACTAGAACAGCTCAGGACAGAAATGCATGTGTCACAATGATCTCAACCTTTGTTAAGAAGACGACGCCACAAGAGGATGCAAGTGGTAATCTCTTAATACGTGAAGACAGAGTAGAGGATGTGATACACTGTGTTACTCACCGACTGCCAGATCATAAATATAAAAAGGAAGTTGATTCGTACCTGAAAAGAAGCAGACAAACAGTAAGTGTACAAGGGCTATTGTGAATGCACTATCATATTAAATAACACAAAATCACTCAGGAACACAGAGCAAACAAGCACACCCTTAAAAATATAATTAACATCACACTGTATAGTGTCAGAAAATATCAATATTGGGTACTTTAAGATTACATACATCTTTTGCAATTCATTATTAACGAAGGCCCATGAGCATATTTAGACATGTTTAAAACTTCGTGTTTAATGGATTCGTAGGGACCAAAATATGACAAATCTTAAAAAAAAACTGGGGGCAACAATTTTGGTTATGGGGGCCTTCGGGGTTTCTGGGGGTGATATTTAGACATTAACATTGTTTGTTTGATCTCAGCGGGGAAACGCAATTATATGGGAATTATATGGGAATATTTTTTGAAGGGGAGTCCTAAGGTTATTTTTGGGATGTATCACGTGTGATACGTCAGAGACTATGCCGAGTTTTGGCATTTATACGGTGCTGCCACCTATAGTTTCGAACAGAAAAAGAATAAAATATTAAGATACAAAAAACGCAAGATGTATTAAATATGATACGACAGGTCACCACAAGTTGCACTAATTGCCTGAGCCAGATACAAAATTGAAAGAGAAAAAACACCCGGTGTATCATCTATGATACGCGGGGTTGCTAGAGGATAAGCTACAGATGATCATGTTTCTAGAATCGCTTAGGTAAGTGAGAACCCCTCGAATTCGTGGCGTCTGAAGATGCTTGATGCAAAGGATCGAGCCACAAGACATGAGTCTCATGTAGACAAAGCAAACGCTAAAATATTAGGTAAATCTGAAAAGTAGGTTTCCCTGATATTTCGAAGGTGAACAAGTCAAGTCAGGTCAAGACAAGGAACATTGCTCTATTTTTCGACAAAATCGCCAAAGTTATTCAAGCAATTCGATTCAGGGTAAAATGGGCGTCTCAATCATTTACTATAGAAAATAGCGACATATTCGTTGAATACATCCATACAATTTAAAGTTACACGTCTGTTCTCCTGTACAATGTCACCAACATCTTTCGCCAATGCGTATGATGCTGATCGGAAACAACTCTGCAATTTTCCGTTCGAGCTTCATCAAGTTTACAACACCCCTTCCACAACTACTGAACATCAGTTTTTCTTCGTATACATTGAAAAATGAAATCCACAGCCTGTTTCCAGTCATTCCACCGGGTTAGGAATGGAATGAATGATGCCCCCATCTAGCGCCGAGGACAGGAATTGTGCCGACTGCCGAAGCCTGCCGCACTCCTCCGGGGCAATGATTAATGAATGACAGATGAAATGAAATTATACTGGAGAGTGTTGCTGAAATGAAATATGACAGGAAAAACCAGAGTACCCAGACAAAAGCCTATCCCGCCTCCACTTTGTTCAGCACAAATTTCACATGGAGTGGATTTGAACGACGCAACCCAGCTGCCGCCTGAGCCAAGGAGGCTTTCGTATACATTCCTCATGTGAATGTTAATAGGTTCCATATATGTCCGCGTAGATAACGAATCACAGTATGGACATCCTCATGTGATCACTTATTTAGTAAATTAACTTGTTTATCTGTGCTGAGTCTAATGGCGTGACTACCGACTGTCGGGCATAGACACGTTGCAGTTAACTCTAATCCCTGTTTCTAAGCAATACAATTGGGAAAATTACTTTGACTTGTAATACGTGGTTATAGCCATGCGAGAGGGATCTATTTTTATTTAAACGTAGATCAAGCCGTCAGATAAACTTCTCTCCGATTCAGTTATTTCTCTTCTACTGTACCCGGTGTTGGATAGCCAACACTTGATTCCTAACGCCACTCCGAATCCTGGCCAATGCATATCATAGATCTCTTCGAAATTGAAAAAACAAGGCAAGTTCCTCTACTTCAGATCCACATAAATTTAGAAGTCCAACTATTAATTTCACGATATCAACAATCACGTAAGTTCAAAATTTCTCTCCCTCCCTCTCTTTCTAAGCACCATATATTTCACACTTTACCTCCGTTCGTGTGGATCAGTGGTAACTGTTGACCTTTGAAACTCAGAATCGAGGTCTGAGAACTGGCAAAAGTATCTGACTTTTCTTTTTCAAGGTAGAAAATAGTCTATTCGGCACTCCTTGGCATATGATATTGGCGTGTGAAATATCTTCACTGACACACCCAGGGATCGCCTAACAAAAATGTTTTAATATTGAGCAATAGGTTGCTCAAGGCAGTTCTCGTTTCTCTGTCATGTAGTAGACTAAACGGAACGTCGAAAAGGATATCGAGTCAGTCCAAATGGTGTCCAGTCAAAAATGTCTGAACACGGATTATTATTATTATTATTATTATTATTATTATTATTATTATTATTATTATTATTATTATTATACCGCTATTCCCATATCTGCGGAGTCGAGGGTACGAACTGTGTTGCACATGTGGATTTGGCCTGGTTTTACGGCCAGATACCCTTTCTGACGCCAACCTTATACGAAAGGATGTAATCACTATTGCCTGTTTCTGTGGTGGTTGGTAGTGTGGTGGTTATCTGAATATGAAGAGGAAAGTGTTGGAACAAACAAAAACACCCAATCACCGAGCCAGAAGAATTAAACATGACTAAAATCCCCGACCTGCCCGGGAATCGAACACGCGACCCTCTGAACCGAAGGCCTCAACGCTTACCTTTAATGTTAAGGTAAGTGATCGTGAAAAAACACTTCAAGAAGGCTTAATTTTAAAATTATCTTACACAATAACAGCAATGCTACCAACGCTTATGAAATGTAACTTAAGTTCTTATTTTTTAAGTGTCTGAGTGTGCATTACTCACTGCACTGTTTGATAAAAAAATATATATACATATTGGAAGCAGACTTTTTCTCGTAATATGAGTTTTGTGATTCTATTATAGGTCAAGTCCAGTAAGATTTGACTCGAAGTAACAACTAGGTCATCTGCAGGAAGAAAATATTCTCACGTAAATATTATTTTGTATACATCGGCATGACTCTTAGCATTATTAATTGCCTATATAAACTTAACTGGCATTAATTATAATTAAAACACTAATTGATCGATTATTTCATTTCAATTAATTGTTTCAGAAATGCCGCCAAAGAAAGGAATAGCTTCAGGAAGTAAAATAAAATACAGTCTGGATTTAAAGAACGTTCTTACTATTTTCGAACCACGCAGGGAGTTTTGCATAAAAGCAGAGATGAAAAGAGGAGTATTTTTAAGGCAAGTAAATATTTCTCAATTCCATGGTCAACACTGAAAAATTACGTATCTAAATATTTCGTGGAAAATATTTCAACGAAGACGTTGAAGAAAAGAATGGCGTGGAATGGATTGAATGCAGTTTTTGTCGTATCATTGTTCGTGCCAGAATGTGAGTAATATTAATGACGAAGTTGTTTTTATGTGTAATGGATGTGCAGGGGATTCTGATAGTGACTAAAGTAAATAACGAGTTGACCGGTGGACGTATCACGGGATTGAAGGAACTGTCACGGAGTAAGCAGAGTGCTATCACGGTTACCACGGAGTAATCAGAGTTTCACACCAAAATACAGTGTTGTACTTCTCTGATGATTAGTAAAATTCTACTAATTATTTGTTTGCATTAATGTTTGACCTGTCATAGCATACAGGGCTAATTTTCAGAACAGGTGAGTATTAGTAAGTATTTAAGAGAAAAACAACCTGAAACCTGAGTTACCAGATTTTACCCCACTTAACTGTCGAGGTTGCAATTTCAATGATGTTGCGGTGGAATTTTCAACTGAAAGGAGTTTTTAAATGTTACGCAGGACATCCAAGCATAAAAACATGCATCTCATTTTTCCTGTTTAAATTCTGAAAGCTTTTACTGGAACACACTGCATAGGCAGAATACCGTAGAAAAGGGGAACAAGCACTTTCACGTCTTCACT
The DNA here is from genome assembly GCF_040414725.1 of Anabrus simplex. Taxonomy (NCBI): domain Eukaryota; kingdom Metazoa; phylum Arthropoda; class Insecta; order Orthoptera; family Tettigoniidae; genus Anabrus; species Anabrus simplex. Next base: position 100,897,200 of record NC_090272.1, on the reverse strand, counting down.
CAGGAATAGAGCGAATATGTTTCTCCCTCCTGAAACTAAAGCAGATCCTCCGTACATTATAAACTCGTTTATTCGCAAGGGATCTTATCACCGCACATAAGTGGAAAGTGATGTAGTGAACCTTAATGCGATTCGGAATATTATGAAAACTCATAAACGAAGACACAGTAGAACACTGCCATAGATAATCATAGGTCTCTGTCCCGGGAGATTTCTATAGAACTAGAGGAAGAAATATGTGAACATAGCTTTCAATATAAGGGACACGTTAATTCAGTCACGATGAGAATAATGTCTAGTGTGTGATATTAGCAGGTATCGGGTGTTCAAGACCAAAAAAATCGCCAAATTATATCATAAAATAGAACTTTAAAATGGAAAAATATGACGGAGGATAATTAATTCTGTCTCAAAATTTGATTATTTACGAATTTCTAACATTAAAAATCATACATACATACCAGCATGTGGGGTGTGCCCTTAAAATACGTAGGCAAGTCAATAGGTATCCGCAATTTTGCTCTAATTGCCTTTAGGTTGGCTCGATGGCGTTGTGTGCTCACCAGCCGCTAGATGGCACCGTTGTCTACGTCTGTGGTAGGTTTCAGCGTTATCAGATCAGTACAGCTTGCGCTGTTGCGATGTGAAAATGGGCTCGCCACACTCTGTTTGCACCAAGGAAGAATGTATGTATGTTTGGTCATCAGCACTAAGGCTGGTTGGATCCTCAGCAGCTCCGCCATCAGCTGTCAAAGATAGCCTAGCCATCGCTGAAGAGGCGTGCTTGGGAAATGAGGAGTGAGGTAGTTTCCAGTTGCTTTCCTCACCGAGCCAGAAGTTGCTATTACATACCAGTCTGCCAAGCCCACTGAAATGCATGCACCACCCGACCCTATGAGCAACATTTTCACACCATTCATAACAGGGACTGGCTGCATAATGAATGGCATTACTAGCATTGCGTATACCTCAGTCACTTTCGTATTGTCAAAGCCAAGGATAAGACTGAGACAGGTCAATGAAAGTAACCAAATTGCTCTAGCCTATACCAGAAGACTTTGTGCACTATAAACACTAGGTCCCCCAAGCAATAGCATTCCGTAAGCCGTTTTTTGTGGTCTGAGTGTGTACCAGGAGCGGAAATTCATAGCAGACTTTCAGCACAATACGGGTACAATGTTTCACCACAGCGAAGAGTTTACCAGTGGAATGAACAGTTCAAAAGGAGTCGCTCAAGCGTGAAGGATGAGGATAGATCCGGGCGTCCATCCGCAGCAGTAACTGATGCCAACATTGAACAAGTGCATGATACGGTCCTGAATAAGAGATGAGCGACTGTTCAATGATTTTGATTTTATAGCATTATCAGTCAGGAACTTTGTGAATGTTCCTCGTAAGATGAAAAGGGGCAACAATGCTACAGGAGTTAAATTATTCTTTTGGATTTAAAATACATACAAACATACTAAACTAAGCATATACATTCAGCAGTCTACAGATTGTTAAACCTTTCAGCCTCTGTGAATTAATAAGTGCCACCGTAATCCTCTATTTGTGACTATCTCTGTGCAATCGTTCAGTTCCACAACTCATGGTATTAAATAATTAAAAAAAAGACCTGATCTTACTATAGTTCTCCAGTTCTCTATGATACAAACCCCGAAGACAGTTTCACGAACTGCCTTAACCATCGAGTTTATTCCTTACTTTGCCTTCATCTCCTCATTCCAAGTACTCTCATGCCATTGCTCCCACCTGTTTGTACCAGGAATTATTCTTGCTAATTTCATGTCTGTTACTTCGAATTTATGAATAAGGTATTCTGAGTCCAACCCATCTTTCACTCCCGTACAGCAAGTTCGGTCTGCAAATAGGTCAGTCTAAAGGTAATTCCCTTACGGCAGTTCTTACATAATATTGTTGATCGTAGCTACGAGTTCACTGTAAAAATTTTGCTGTCCCGTAAACTCAATTTCAATTACGAAGAAACCTTGTCAACGAGTCCTTACCAATTTGATCCATTTCATATATATAAGATACGTTCAATCTGCAATGGTTAAGTCCCTCCGAATTCCAAGAAAGTGGAATATTAATGTTTCGAGAATATTTCACAACACACGTTTGACATAACGACCGTAAGTCTCCGATTTCATAGTGTTTTTGTGGGTTTTCCTTTTAAAGTTACGTGTGTATGTCACTTGTATCGCACGCATATTGGAGACATAGTAATATGTATTTAATAATACTGGTTGACTAATGTTGATACTAACATGTACTTCTCTGTGTGAAATCGGATGTTAAGTAACAAAAATATGCGTACCTTATTGTTAAAACTGATTAGTTCAAGAATTTTGTAGGTTCGATAACCTATTACTGATGGTTACCAATTTGCTTCATGGATTGCAACCGAAGCATTCACAAATTATTTCTTCACACATTTTCGTCGATATATTTGCAGTATCCCATTATATAACGGCATACATCGCTGTAAGACTACTACTATTAAAATGTCTTCATTCCTCCCCTGGAGTTGGAGGCGGGCCCCTTAGACGGTAACGCTGTCTCTCAGCTCGGGAGATTTGTTACCGCGAAGGAGACGCTCGGAGAAGGTGACGGGGTTGCCCGCTGTGGCCTATACTAGGAAATGTCTTGCTTGCCATTCGCCTTGGTGCAGGAGAATGGAAAACCATAGAAAATCATTATCAGGACGGTTGGGGTCAGCCGTGAGGCCCAGCCCTCTCCCGTCTCCCGAATGCAGAGACGTAGAGCCACGGTAGATCCGTGGCCACCCCTCCTCTGCTTGGTTGGCCGGTCAGCGTGCAGAGCTGTGGGACCACGGCTCGGCCGCGGACACGTATGGACCGACACCCACTCTGCATCTACCAACGAGGTACGTTTGGGGCTACAGATTGCTACATGACCATAGCGCAGCTGATTATAAAACAAGCAGTATTTTATTCCATTTAAGGAGGAGAGATTCAAACCGTTATCACAGCTTTGTGAAGCGGTGAGTATGTTCGTTTCGTTAACGCTCGTTGTGAGAATGTGTCTTGCGCGAGTCTTGTGAAGCACTCTTCAAATTCCATTTCCTCGGAATTGGGTGGAAGGTACGCCTTGCAAATTGAAACGATCTATGTTCTCGCTATGTCCTGCAAGGACTGTATATGGTACAAGTTGGAAGGGACACGTTGGCATAGTCTTCTTGCTAATACACTACCATGCTGGGAGAATACACATTATAAGTACCTTCAATTTAATATAATACTACGCTGTAAATCGAAAATTTGTTTCCAAAAAGTTGTGTGTATCGCTTTTCTAAATGAAGGATGGGGTCAGGTAAGGAAAAGGGATACTGATGATAAGATTATGGAGTCGACTGGACAGTACTCCAGAAATGTTAGCCCATTAACGAGACTTTTCTGTTGCTAATATTTTCCACAAAACCACGATTATTATGTCTCGGAACTGAACACCTGCTAATCGCCAAAAGAAGGGAAAAACATGGCTATAATTTTAATATTCCCCGCATGATACTTCTTGCACGTTTGCAAGCACTGGGCAAGAGATAAGAGCACCACGTAACTTTTATGCAATGTTCCAAGTAAAAACTGTTCTGTTAACGACGTATAATTAATTTCTTAACGTTAAAAAGACCACTATCTTAATTTCATTGCGCAAACAAATCACGTGAACGATACCTTAAACAAGGTATCCTATATAAGATTAGTGCAAGTCCTTCAGTCAGCCTCAAGTTCTAGTTCCACAGGGAGAAGCACGCCCAGCCAATATGAAGTTTTTCAGTATCTTCCTTCTCTTCTGCATGTTCCTGTATTCAGCGGTAAGAGATAAATAATAGAAGAAACTAGAACAGAACTTCAGATGTTACATTGATGAGTTATAGTTTGAAATTCAAGAGCTCGTACACGGCATTCACTTAAGTTATGTACCTATTATTGTCCCGATTAGTTGAAGATAGACGGTTGTCATCCACTTGAGGAACACGTGAAATAACTATGTGCCCGTTGCTTTTTTAGAATACCGAGGAAGCAATATCAACTTGCATTCCTTTTAAATGAAACTATGCCCATTTCTGTCGCGCGCACAGTTTTTCGTCGTCACCCACATTCAGGAACGCAATTTAAATTATTTCGGTCATATATATAACACGGGTGAAAAGAAATATTCAAGTTAGCAGGATTTTTCAAATGTGGTGCCAACTTAGTGAACGCTGAAGATTTGGTATGCTTTCCGTCCCCGGTGAAATTAACACGACGGCGTAGCTTTCTTGGCCTATGGTAGTAACTCTAGAGAGTGCCACATTCGAAAACGGGCATATTTCAATTCAGTACTACTTTTCACCATTGCTATATGTCTGATTAAGTAAATTCCTGAATATAGCTGTATAAGAAAAAAATATGCATGCGACAGCCTCGTCGCTTATTAAAGCAAAAAAAAAAAAAAAAAAAAAGCCACATTGCATTTTAATTCACGGGCTCCATTTTTTAATTCACCTATCTATCGTTATACTCAACTACTCATAATGTATCTGAGAAAAACTTAAATGGGCCACTTTGTATATTTATTTATAGTACTGCATAAGTCAAGGTTGCAAATAACGACAGCATATTTAGAGACCCATTTTTCTTATCTGATTTAGTCCTTATCGAAAGGCCGGCGTGATTTCTTCAGAACCACTTTTTAAGGGTGCATTCTTTTCAACTCAATTTTCTGAGAACCTCTTGCACCTGTCTAAGACTAAATTTTATTTTACCGGGCGAGTTGGCCTTGAGGTTAAAGGTGCACGGCTGTGAGCTTGCATCCGGGAGAGAGTGGATTCGAATCCCACTGTCGGCAGCCATGAAGATGGCTTTCCCATTTTCACACCAGGCAAATGCTGGGGCTGTACCTTAATTAAGGCCACGGCCGCTTCCTTCCAACTCCTAGGCCTTTCCTATCCTATCGTCGCCATAAGACTTATCTGTGTCGGTGCGACGTAAAGCCACTAGCAAAAAAGGAAATTATTTACACTTTGTTAGGCCTAATTGCGTTACTGGTGGACTACTTTCAATTCAAATTAAGTCACCTGTATGCATTCAATCTGTTCACTGATGATGTGTGTACTCAGCTTATCTGTGAAACAGTAACACGAAGAAAGTCCCATGGCCCATTTGCATTTGATGCACTACTAAACTCACACCAATACGAGCTCACGGGTTGGCCAAGATTCTTGGCGGGGGAAATTATGTAATGATGTAATGTATTTGATTACATGCATGTATCAGAAGCTTCATGTGTAACTACGTAATAGACTTACGAAGTCTTAAAAATTTGAAAGTTCCATTGTGGAACGTAAATTTTTTGACATCAATATGCCTTAGGCCGGTATTCATAGTCGCAGTAAGTAATACCTACGTTCAAGTCGAACTTAAATCTCGACTTTTTTCCAGATTCCGGCACAAATAAGTCCTACTTAATAGGTATATACTTCATAAAGTCTAACTTCATGAAGCTGGACTTATTGGAATTCATGGTCATTTAAGTGTTACTTATGTGATGAAATAAGTTTAACATCGTCAAGTAAAGCAGACTCTTGACTTATTTCGCATCTTAACCTATAAAATGGATGAAGATTTTGAGGAAGTGTTAGAAGAAATCCGTGCTCCAAAGCGATACTTGCAAAATGTTATGGACCTATTTGAATTTTACAGTGAAGTGGAATTCAAAACGAGGTTGCATAGCTTAGGTGATATTTCATTAATCCTGGTAACGCGAGGTGTACTTGTGAGGATCTTCACCATGACTATATGACTCTTTAATATTTGTTTTCCATCTGTATTATCGTACGTCATGCGAGTCTGCGGTACAAAATGGGTTGTATGGGCCAAGACATCTTATCAGCAGCCAGAAAGTATAGTAAATTACATATACAGCCTTTTAATTTGTACTTCCTGAATATTAAATCAAATATTAAAAATAATATTTGTACCGCGTTCAGTATAACGATTGATTGTTTCAACATCTGTTTCTGTTACAGCATCGAAGGGAAATGAGTAGGTGAATTTTCATAACTTGCTGTATTTAAATTTAGGATAAGGGTGAATATGTGCTTAACTATATGCTGTTCAAGAAGAATCAGCGGCAGGAAAAACGCGAACATAAAATCTCTCTCTTTTACGGTTGGTTTGAGAGGATACTGCACATGATAAAATTTAGTTAGAACATTATTTTCAAATTTTCCTGTTCTATGCAATTTCGCGATTCAATGGATACATTAGTTATAATCGTGTTAAAGTTTTAGTCCAACATCTGGTAACTAAAATGCAGTGTACACCTGTCCATGCTTCTGGATTATTAACCAGATCATTTTTTTTTCATGCCATAATGTGAGGGCGGAGAGCAAGACCTGACCTTACGGGAACCAACGAAGTTCAGTCAGAATTTAAGACGCTTGTTCGTATTGCTAACGGGATTTACTCTCTAAGCTTTGAATAATCATAGTAATCAGGCTTGGAATAATCGGACTGCAAAACATCAGGTTGACAGGAAAAGATGCGAGAGCCAAATTACTTCAAATTTTGGGTTTTCGTACTCTAAAAATGTACTACTATACGCGAACTTTTTCTTTAACCCGATTTTTACGGGGTGAGGGGTAAGGAGGGAGCGCTGACGGTTCCGGTTATACTGCCAACTGGATGGAAATGAAATCTGAATTGAATCGATAATAAGATCGATCGATGTGAATTTTCTAAACATTTATAATCTTACGTCAACAACTGTGTCACATGCACATTATTTAATATTATATAACATTTCTCGATGCGAATCTTGTTCCAAGCATGAATTATGTAGTTTGGCTTTGCTGTTTAAATAACACCAGTACTAGTTCGTAAAGTGTACGCCAGATGTCGCACAGCGAAGCATAAGCGATTCATAGTTTGTGTTTCAAAGGTTGCCAATATGGATGTCGAAGATAACCGAGGTCTACCGATTCAGCACTAGGGAGCTCAGGGCTCAAGAAAAGGTTCGCGTATAGTATACAGTGGCTGTATCCATATCTTGATTTCAGGTTTGGATCCGGGTGTTCTATCCAACACACCTCTTGATAGAAACGAAACTTGAAACCACGAAGAATTTAAACCAATATCATGAAGCAATACCTCAAAACCCCATTTTTTCGCAGAACGCTCAATAAATGGTTCACAAGAATGTAATCATTCACATAAGTGACTGTGTCCCGTCAGCGAAGGGTACACGAGCAACTTTTGGATTATTTATTGTAGACACTCCAGTTTAGGCTTCAATTACAAACGAACCAATAGACTACCGCAAAATGTGTTAAACCCATGTTTTCCGTGATTCATTCTCCGTTAGGATGTATATAACACAAATATTTGTTTAAGTTCATCAATTATGTTGTATTTGCGGTTGTAGGGTGGAGACGTCGTTACAATTAGACACGTAGTTTTCCATGTGTATACTTTAAAGTGAACAGTTCCTAGAACAGAAGCCAAAAACCCGAGCAATTTTATTACAACAACAAATAAAATTTAAAAAGTAACTATTAAACTTCGAAAACAAATGGGTATGTAGCCTATAAAAGGGACAATATAGTTATATTTAATTTTTCAACAGGCTTATAGCTTAGTTTGTAATTGATACCTGAACTTACTATCCATAATATAAAATCCTACAGTAGTTTATCCATCCAAGTGTACAAGTTCGTTTTCAAAGCAATAATAATTCCATTCTCTCCCGTCCATTCTTCTTTATAGAGTACGTCAGTACACTAAAATAATTTGAATATTTAATGCGTCGTTGATCAAGTGTTTATCTATTTATATATCTGTTGTTACAGATGGCAGCTGAGCCTCAAGAGGCAGAGAGTGATGTCGGCCTTGGTAAGTGCCCGGCAATATACCATCAAATGTGTTCGTGTCATATTGAGTCAAGTCGACAAGTCACGTAACTTCAATGTATTCTTAATGTGATCAGAAAAAAAGTACGAATTTGTTTGGTGGTTGTGATCTTGGTCAATGTTTTGTGGGATAAAGCAATGGTACTATGAGGCCTCAATTATCTGATGACGATAGCGAACTACATTGTTTTGTATATTATTGTATAGAAAAGTATGTCTGTTCTGTACAGGTTAAATGTACAATATTTTCCAGAGAATAACAAATAGGTGAGGAACTTCCCCACTGCTTTTTGTGTTTTTTTGTGACAACGATGCTCGACGCAAGTCTGACTTAAGTCACTTCAATAAAATTTTATTTAACATTGCCTCATGATAACTACAGTAAAAATGAATGGCATCGTAGTAGGCAAGATATGCCTCGGGAATATTAAGTCAATGGTAGCCTAACTGGTCGTCTAGGGACACAGATAGCTAATTAAATGGCCTGATCATGCGCCAATCGTACCATTCCGTATCGTTCCGTAAAAACCGTTGCATCCTCTTATGTAAGCCATATGATCCCGTAAGGTTACAGTCTTGAAGATGTGAGAACAATAAATTATGACAACACAATAGGAATTCCTTCCAATTATACTAAACATGGTGATGTTTCAAATCAGTTTGTAATGTTGGAAATTTCGTACACCATATGACATGTGACCTAACTGTACTAAGTCAGCCGTGATAGTGCCACTATGGAGTGCGTAAGAATTTCTATGCAATGACACACAAATGAGTCGGAGTTTACATTCATTACCACCGAGCTCGATAGCTGCAGTCGCTTAAGTGCGGCCAGTGTCCAGTATTCGGGAGATAGTGGGTTCGAACCCCACTGTCGGCAGCCCTGAAAATGGTTTTCCGTGGTTTCCCATTTTCACACCAGGCAAATGCTGGGGCTGTACCTTATTTAAGGCCACGGCCGCTTCCTTCCCACTCCTAGCCCATCCCTGCCCCATCGTCGCCATAAGACCTATCTGTGTCGGTGCGACGTAAAGCAACTAGCAAAAAAAAAAAATCATTCATTACCAAATTATGAAATGCTCATATTTTCGACCCCACATAACTTCGCCCCGAAAATGATTAGAGCAACTATTGTGGTATCATCATCTTGGGCTCGGGCAGAGCTTTCGAACGGTACCCCACATGAACGGTCGGAATTGATATTTGGATGGTCAGACAGCCGATTTTTTAAAAAAATACCCAACTTCAAATTTTGGATCCCTCTTAGCTGGGATATGCACTATTTTGTTATGCGAAGGTAAATGTCAAATGCTCTGTCATTAGAAATCATGAGCAACCAACTGTGTGTCTGGAATTAAGATTTATTAATCAAGTATCAAATCCTATACTTCAAAATCGACACGAGTTTTAAAGTCCACCCCCCACCCCCAAAATCACAACATCCGCGTGTTTAATTGAGGTTCAACAAGTATCATATTTTCTCTCAAGCCCCATGTTTCCGACTTAAACGGTGCCTTGCCATTCGGATCGGATCTTTAGCTCCGAAACTAGAAGTTCGAATCTGAGCACACGATTTCGAATGTATATTTAGTATTTCCTGTATGTCGTTACCGACACAGACAGGTCTTATGGCGTTGGTGGGACAGGAAAGGGCTACGACTGGGAAGGAAGCAACGGTGGCCTTGTGGGGGGAATCACAGAAAACCATCTCCATGTCTGACGACAGTGGGGTTCGAACTCACTATTTCCCGAATGCAATCTGAGAACTACGTGATACAATCCGCGCAGCTACAACACTTCATGGAGCAACAGCCACGAACGACCTACCAAGCGACCGCAGCTCATCCCGAAGGCCTGAAAATTACGAGGTGTCGTGTAGTCGGCACGACGAATCCTCTCGGCCATTATTCTTGGATTTCTGGATCAAAGCCGCCATGTCACCGTCAGATAGCTGCCCCTCTAATTATAATCATGTCAGCTCGAATTAGCCCTGAGATCCAGGTAAAAATCGCTGACCTTCCGGTAAGACGCAGGCACGGTACACCTACACCACGGGCCGACGTCGTCAGGTCAAAGTTGATGCAATCTGAAACGAAAGTCTGTTTAAAACTCGTCCATGTTCCCATGAAAACTTCATTCCCTTTCCTTGAGCAGTGCACATAATGTCACAGGTAAATATTTTATTAAATTCCCATGGAATTGTTATGTAATTTTCTAGTCAGTGCTTGACAAAAGGGCAGTCAACACAAACAGCTTGGGTCGTATTATATCACGGGTCCAGCTTGTGAGTTTCCTTGTGGATAACCGAGCGACTTACCTAGCGGGATCGTATTCCCAGCGTCCGAAGCCTACGAGACGGTAATCTGAGGTTTCCTATTTTCTCATCCGGCAAAAGTCTGTACTATTTCTAATGAAACAGGAAACCAAACTCGTATCAAAACGTCGCTGAATATCTATATTTAGTTTATTAATAGCAAAGTTCGACCTTCCTACAAATGGTCATTCTATAATTTAATTTTTTTTTACATCGTTATGCCCTACTCAGGAGCACGGTTGAACTTGCTTAGCTGATGTGTTGGCCTTCTTTTCCTCCCAAAATCTCTTCATCCTCCCGCTGAGCTTCTTCCTTCGTTCTTCTGTCCAAGTTATAGTAGCTCTGGTGTTGGGTTTGTCTTCAAAGTGGTGATTGTCGATTTTTGTTCTGAATTTACATCTGTCCTGTACAATGTCTTCTGAGATATTGATTTCCTCGAGATCTGTTTCAATTTCACGAAGCCAGCTGTTCTTGGTTTTAGACGAAAGGGCCAGGTTGAAAATTCTTTTAGTTAGGCTGTTAGTGTTCATTCTGATAATGTGTCCATAAAATTTCAATCGTCTTTTCCGAAAGTGTTACAAATTTTTTCAGAATGACAATATATATCCTGGGATGATTTTTTTCTCCATATTCCATCTATACAAAGTGAGCCAAAAAATTTTCGTAAAATTTTCCTTTCTTATTTCTCAATGTCTTTGGTTAAAGATCCACCACCAATGATTAAGGTTTCTGAGGCATATAACGGTGCCTTCGGGTCTACCTGAGACTTGTTCTCACACAAAACTGTCGCTTCGGTGACATCAATCATTACGACGGATTGCGAAAGCACAAGAAGAAACCCACTTAAGTGGAAAATTTTATTATTATTATTATTATTATTATTATTATTATTATTATTATTATTATTATTATTATTATTAATGATTCACTACACCGAATATACTTGTATAAAATTTAGTGAAAACGTTTCGTATTATAATCACAAAATTATATAATTTCAAAATTGTACAAAGAGGATTAAGAATATTTATAGTACCTGCCGTGTTTTTCAAGGGAAATCTGCACCACCAAATATTCTGTCCTACAAGGTATTAGTGATGTAATTGTAAAAGTGAAATCCATCATCAGTGATATACCAGGTTCATTGAAAAACGGTTGTACTCATTTACACCTGTATACTGCTTGTATCCTTACATTATTCACGTGTATAGGCAACAATGTGTCTTTATATTTTATTTTAATTTGTTTTTGTTTTTTTGCGTTTGGTTTAATTTCGCACAAGCACATCAAATATGTTCGGTGACGATAGTATGGGAAAGGGGTGGGATTGGGAAAGTAGCGGCTTTGGCCTTAATTACGGTTCAGTCCCAACATTTGCCTGCTGTGAAAATGAAAAAAAAAACGGAAAACCATATTCAAGGCTGCCGAATGTGCGATTCGAACCCATAATCTCTCGAATTTAACTTTGACCCTAGCCGCATGGCCATCTCGCTCTGTTACGTCATTTTCACATGTAGGTGCATGTTACTTGTAAGCTTACTTTATTAACATATGTTTGCTTGGAACCTTACTTCATTCGTTCACATGTGCATACTCCCTTTAAACTCACATCATCTACACGTGTATCCTACTTTTAAGCTTCATTTCACATTAATTACTAGCACATGTGTATCACTCGTACATTTGTACGTGTATGAAACCAGCAATCCTACACGATTTATTCCCTACATGCTGCCTATGGTCACTTAATATCAGACTACTACAAAAGGTATGCAAGTACTGTGTATATATTTTTACTTTTCAGCTGAGCGAATAAACTTGGATCTCCACATCGATGATGGGTCCGCCAAAGGGAAGAAAAAGAAAAAGCACCACCATCACCACTAGGATTGATCAGAGCCGTGTAACAGAAAGAAAATTTCTACAACTTCTGTAGTGTCACGAAAAAGTTACATCTGATTAAAATAATAAAAACAACTCTTACGGATCTTTTCATTAATATATACCTCGAGCTATGTGGCTCACTATGCGCCAATATACACAAAAAATCAGTTCATGCATCCCAATTTCCTCTGCGGCGAGTTAGCTTCCTTGACAGATATGTACTGGAAGGGGCAGATCAAAACTTAAGACAGACAAAAATATACCTTACACTGATTTTAAAAAAATCTCACTCATGTCTAATAATAAAATTACTACTTTTACATCCAACCATCTACTTTCATGATTTTCGGACATTTTGACCGGGAGGAATTCTTTTACGTACCGACAAGAGGGTGGCGTATTTAAGCACCTTAACATTCCACCGGGCTGAGTTTGAATCGAGCCCATTAACTTGAATTCAGAAGGCCAAACTTCTGCCCTCTGAGCTATTTAACCTGGCTCATTTATGTCACCTGCACCTTTCAATGAGGCAGATATAGAATAACTGACGTTCGGGGCACATCCAGTTCCTTTACAATCTAAATAATCTCACTCAACAAGTGGTTGGAAGTCATGATCGTACTCCTTCCGTGTAATACTGGCCGCTTTATTCATTTATACCACCGCCAGAATCACCACAATACATATTCTTTTACCCACATTACATTTAAATACACTCTTTATATTATGATGATGATCATGATGATGCTTGTTGTTTAAAGTGCCCTAACACGTAGGTCATCGGCCCCTAACGCTACAAGATGGAAGGAAATAACATGATAAATGTCAGATAAAATTATAGAAAATATAGACTACAAAGGAATAAGGCACCGCCTTGAAGTACAGTGACATATATATATAATTCAAGTTAGAAGTCAAAATACATTAAAATAGACAAGCAGAAAATAAAATAGAGTCAATTGAACAAAAGCGTAGTTAACGGTAAAATAAAATCTAATAGAAAAGATACTTTTAAACACGATAAAACAGGCTACTATACCTCATAAAACGAATGACGAGGTCTGGTGACTGCTCGTCATCTCGTAGGATGAGTGCGATGCTTTATATTATCCGTCCTGAGTAAGCCCTTCGGGTGTTTTACTATATCAACAATTTCAATTTTAGTAAATCATTTCCGCAAATTGTATGATTGATTCATGATAAGTAATTCCATAGTACTATTTTACTTATTCTCCAAGACAGATATCAGCTTACAAATAGTATTGACCACGGAGCTGACCTGAATACAAGAAGATTCATTTTGTTTTGAAAAAATTAAAAATTGATTAAATTTCTTCCACTCTAGTAAAAATTAAGGATAATGACTCAACAGCAGTCTTCTCTATACTTTCCGGTATCATAATGGATACAACCTCTAGTTCCTTTAAAAGTTTGATATCTCCGTTCAGGACCTCAGTAAATAAACACACGTATGTAGTCAAAACTAGCAGCAGACCAGGTACAAAGTAGTAAGAAGAACAGAAGAGACAACACAGTGAGTTCATGAAGAGATTTTGGAAGAATAGGAGGGCGAAAGTCATCAAGTCAATGAACAAGTTCGAACGCGCTCTATGAATGGAAATAATAATAATAATAATAATAATAATAATAATAATAATAATAATAATAATAATAATATGTATTTAGCGCCGCATTCAGGACTACCGATTTCAAGATACGTCTCAATGCTGGAATTGTGACCTACTAAGAGGATCCTCAATGTGACACAAGTCTACTAAACGGCTTCTCACTCATTAAGGTACAGACCCAGCATTTGCCTGGTGTGAAAATGGGAAACCACGGAAAACCATCTTCAGGGCTGCCGACAGTGCGGCTCGAACCCACTATCTCCCGGACGCAAGCTCACAGTTGCGCGGATATAACCGCACGGCCAACTCGCCCAGTGAGCAACTGTTCAACTCGGATATCATCCGGCTACGTGGCAGATTGAGGCGTGTTGGCCTTTGGTCAGACGTATACTGGGATCGATTCAAATCCAGGCTGTAGGATTTAAAATATCGATGGCTAATTCCTACATTTCAGAAAACGGGTGTCCCTTTCACATCCGTTAGGCGCAAAAATACATTACACTATCGTGCTCCATTCTTACACACAGTTATCGTCACATGGCTGAGGCTACTCTTCCTCATCGGAGAATCTACCTTACAAGTGCTCCTGAATTCGGTAGTCATACAATCAATAATTTCTTCACTCACTCACTCACTCACTCACTCACTCACTCACTCACTCACACTCTCCCGAGTGTAGGCTCCGAGCTACTTGACGCAAACCGCGTGGCCAAGATGCTCAGTACGTTCACAACTTTCTATTTTTGCAGTCAGTCACAACCCTCTATCTTGTTTGTTACTCAATACAGTTCAAAGCCTTATCCCTGGCTCCGGTTCTTTACTCGTATATATATATAAATGGATGAACGGTGCACGTACGATTGTGTGTGTTTTTCCAACATAGCTGTGGAACGCACGGAGCGATTTCGACTAAACTTTGCACACATATGACTCGGTATCTGGAAAAGAATACTATTAGGGTAAGACACCCCCAGTACCCTACGTATTCGGGGTGGGAAGTCGGCGACATATAAAAGAAATCGTAAACGACGAATAATTGCGTTGAATCCATAGTTTTCGGGAGTCGCTGAGATGATGAGTAGCGACCCTCCGGATACCTTTTACGTCCAAGTTCAGTTCCCATTGACAGGGGGGGGGGGGACAAAAATATTATTTCCAATATGACCGAGATTATAGATGTATTCGTGTTTGTTCCAGCATAGCTCTCAAGCAAACTTGGTACACATATGACTCACAATATGGAAAAAAAAATATTGTGGTGCAAGACAACTCTAGCACCCCTAGGATATGGAGTGATATGTATAAATGAAAATGAAAATCCACAGCCTGTTTCCAGTCATTCGACCGGGTCAGGAACGGAATGAATGAAGCCCCAATCTAGCGGCGAGGATAGGAAATGTGCCGGCTGCCGAGGCCTGTCGCACTCCTCTGGGGCAATGATAAATGAATGGCAGATGTAATGAAATTACATTGGAGAGTGTTGCTGGAATGAAAGATGACAGGGAAAACCGGAGTACCCGGAGAAAAACCTGTCCCGCCTCCGCTTTGTCCAGCACAAATCTCACATGGAGTGACCGGGATTTGAACCGTGGAACCCAGCGGTGAGAGGCCGGCGCGCTGCCGCCTGAGCCACGGAGGCTTCACATGTATAAATATCGAATCCATAGTTCTGTGAGTCGCTGAAATGGATAGCGACACTCTAGATACCGTTTAAGTCCAAGTTCAGCACTCATCAGGCCAGGGAAGGGGTGTGTGTGTGGAGGAGGAGTAAATTTTCCAAAATGACCCAGATTAGTGTTGAAACCAGTTTTAGGGGTCGTTAGGCTTATTTCTGACAGTCCCAATGACAGTTCGAATCGTGTACGTTATATCCATAGCGCGACGCGTAGTTGCATAATCACTTATTTTTATGATTTACCAGACTTGCGGTGAAAGGGTTTCACCACCGCTTGTGCCAAGGGCGAGCTTAAATGAGCGAGGTCAGGAATGTAGGTGCGAAAGATGTAGCGAACTCTGAGAACGATATAATGTTCTTAGATGTAACCTCTACCGGGCGAGTTGGCCGTGCGGTTAGAGGCGCGCAGCTGTGAGCTTGCACCTTGGAGATAGTGGGTTCGAACTCCACTGTCGGTAGCCCTGAAAATGGTTTTCCGTGGTTTCCCATTTTTCACACCGGACAAATGCTGGGGCTGTACCTTAATTAAGGCCAGGTAGCTTCCTTCCCATTCCTATACCATCGTTGCCATATGACCTATCTGTGTCGGTGCGACGTAAAGCAACCTGCTGCAAAAAAAAAATAATAATAATAATAAAAAAATAACCTGATGGTAGAAACTATAACGAAACTCTATATTGACGTAAGTTCGTAGGAACCTTGTTCATGAACGTTTGTACGTAAAAAAACATTTATTAGAATTCGACGGTCCCAAGTAGTAACACTACTTAAAACTAAATGTTCGGAGATAAGGCACTTTAAATGTTTGCGCATTCCTCCCAAATCAAGGGAAATACTTAGTGTTGTTTTTACAATTTAGTTTTGATGTTCAGCAGGAAGACAACAATATATATTTTTTTTATTTTGATTACAGAATTACATGAGATACGATAATCAGATTCTAAACGATTTAAAATATGAAGATTGTATGTTGAGTTACAATGATAATACTAATTGGAAAACATACAAGCATTTGACGATTACTTAAGTATGTTCCATTGATCATTGTTTCAACATAGGTAACATAATTTATTTATATTTAATATTCAATACTTAATTATTTGACATTCAGTTTCTTAAGCCCAATACAAAACAGATAATAGATTTAAAGAGAAAACGCTACGAAATTACATATGACACATAGTGACAATTATGTCCGCATCCGCGGTGTAATGGTTAGTATGATTATCTGCCACCCCCGGACGACGGAGTTCGATTCCCGGATCTGCAAGGAAATTTGAGGTCTCCCCACCTCAGCCACCCTCGAAGTGGTTTTCCGTGGTTTCCCACTCCTCCTCCAAACAAGTGCCGAGAGGGTACGTAACTTAATGCCACGGCAGCTTCCTTCCCTCGTACTTGTCTATCCCTTCCGATCTTCTCATCCCCCCACAAGGCCCCTGTTCAGCACAGCAGTTGAGGCGGCCTGGGTGAGGTACTGATCCTCCTTCCCAGTTGTATCCTCCATACCTAAAGTCTCACGCTCCAGGACACTGCTCTTGAGACTGTAGAGATGGGATCCCTCCCTAAGTCCGAGGGAACCCTGGAAGGTAAGCGGATCAAGAAAGAAAGAAAGAAAGAAAGAAAGAAAGAAAGAAAGAAAGAAAGAAAGATAATTACAACTGTATACAAATAGCTCATTATATTATACAAAAAATATGCTGTGGAGCGGTTCGCGACGTACAGTGAGTGGTAGTGACATATTTTGGTGAAAATACACTAGACAATGACAAGGATATTGATCTCAACTTTGGTGATAGCCTAAACGGGAGACATTTCATCTCCATTGATTCCATCCACAGACAAGAAAAAATATGCTAGCCGGCTATGTGTGTTGTGTCAGAATATATGTGTTAGGAAAAATGAACAATGTGCCCTGCCTGTGGAAATGTGCACCTGAGCTTCATCTCCTGTTTCGAGGAATCAACATGTAAAGGTAAGATGCAAGCACATTTTATTAGTATTTTAGGAAAATAATGTTTCGAAAACATTCAGTAGAATACAATGGAAGTTTGATCAAAATAATTTGCGTTATATCTACGTCCATAACGTGCGGCGGGCATTTTCTGCTGGACGACAACTTTATCGTCCATAACGGGGAACGGGTTAATCTTATAGAGTAACGACTGTAAATAAAACGTGCACAAGCAATGACTCGGTAAGTAATTCAGTTAAATATTATTTCCTATAATTAAAAGTTAAAGAATGAAAGTGTTAATAGTAACAATAATAATTATAGCTTATTATTATTGTTGTTGTTATTATTATTATTATTATTATTATTATTATTATTATTATTCCGAAAACACATACCTAAACTAATTACTTCTTTGTTTTCGACGATATTGAGTGTCATGTGCATCGTTTTCCTTGTGCGGAAACTAAAATCCCTCGTCGTTTCACTTACAGTACGCTTAGAAATAAAGTGACGAGGAAGATGCAATCCAGGCTTCTTTTTAGTACCAATTTGCAGATCATCACTTGTGAATTGGTATCAAAACTAGAGAAGCTTGATTCTTAGCAGTGTAGAAAACAGGATAAAACAAACCTATCAATTGTATTTGAAAATCCGACAATGTTACACAACAATGAAAAGCGTCGATTAGTATAATTGTAACTCAAGATACAATGTTAGTACCTGTAACAGATCTTTTTTTTTTGCTAGTTGCTTTTACGTCGCATCGACACGGATAGGTCTTATGGCGACGATGGGACAGGGAAGGGCTAGGAGTGGGAAGGAAGCGGCCGTGGCCTTAATTAAGGTACAGCCCCAGCATTTGCCTGGTGTGAAAATGGGAAACCACGGAAAACCATTTTCAGGGCTGTCGACAGTGGGGTTCGAACCTACTATCTCCCGAATACTGGATACTGGCCGCACTTAAGCGACTGCAGCTATTGAGCTCGGTAACAGGAGATCTAGTTACTGTTACAATATTAATATTTTTGGGAATTATTTCCGTTTTTCAAATGCAGACATACAATTTGTTAGTGGTTCAAATGACAGACAATTTCAATGGTAGTTCAATGGAAGACTTAACTCAAAAGTAAAAAAAAAAGTTAATTACAATGTTACTGTTACTTTCATTGATCTGTCTCAGCTTTATCCTTGACTTTGACAAAATGAAAGTGACTGAGGTATGAGTGATACTAGTAATGCCATTCCTTGTGCAGCCAGTCCCTGCTATGAATGGTGTGAAAATATTGCTCATAGGGTCGGATGGTGCATGTATTTCAGTGGGATTGGCAGACATATGTAATAGCAACTTCTGGCTCGGTGAGGAAAGCAACGGGAATCTACCTCACTCCTCATTTCCCCTAGTATGCCTCTTCAGTGATACCTCGATTTTCTCACAGGCTGTGGGGTCGCGGGTGCAACTGAGTCGCACGTGTGGATTTAGTCCTCTTTTATGGCCTGTTTTATCAGCCGTATGGTACTGCGAAATATTCCTAATTTTCATATCTTCCTTTCTTTCACATTTATTTCACACTACTTCTACAACCCGTATGAGTGCTTCATGAGCCTTGGTGAAAATTTTGGTAATGATCATTGGAGGCGTGCTGATTTCTATAACGAACAAACAAACAAACAAACAAACAAACAAACTTCTGATTTTATAGATACAGATTTCAAAGGATCGACTACTTTCCAGACACGCTGGGCTGCCAGAGGGACGAAGTTAAACTCGAAGAAAAATAATCTGAATTCAAAACTTAAAAATTAAATCCATAACAATAACAGTAAAATGCAAAATAATGAGTAAAATAGTCATCAAAGAAAGAAAGAAAGAAAGAAAGAAAGAAAGAAAGAAATCTACAAGAATTCACTTCACACAAAATGAAACGGCGTATGCCTTTTAGTGCCGGGAGCGTCCGAGGACATGTTCGGCTCGCCAGGTGCAGGTCTTTTGAGTAGACGTCAGCAGGCGACCTGCGCGTCGTGATCAGGATGAAATGTTGATGAAGACGACACATACACCCAGCCCCCGTGTCAGCGAAATTAACTAACGATGGTTGAAATTCCCGACCCTGCCGGAAATCCAACCCCCGACCCCTGTGACCAAAGGCCAGCAGTACCCGGCAGCGCCCCGTGGGGGTTGGGGAGTAAGGGGGGTGGGGGGGAGTTTCAATGCGACGGCGGGTTGTTGCATGGAAAATGGAACAATTTGGGTGGGATACGTTGGCATAGCCTCCTTGCTAGTATACTACCATGCTGGCAAAATATACATTCTAAATAAACACCTCAACTTTTTTTTTTTTTTTTTTTTTGCTAGTGGCTTTACGTCGCACCGACATAGATAGCTCTTACGGCGATGAGGGTATAGGGAAGGCCTAGGAGTTGGAAGGAAACGACCGTGGACTTAATTAGGATATAGCCCCAGCATTTGCCTGGTGTGAAAATGTGAAATCACGGAAAACTCAAATTTTAAAATAACAGTAAATTGTACATCGAAAATGTATTCTGCAAGAAGTTGTGTAAATCACTTTTCTGAATAAAGGATGGAGTCAGATAATAAAGAAGGGCAATGACAATGAGATTATGGAGTCGAGTGGGCGGTACTCCAGAAATAAAATTACCCATTTACGATTATTTTCTATTGCTAATATTTTCCACCAAACTACGATTATTACGTTCCGCTACCAAACACCTGCTAATCACCAAAACGAGAAAGGTAGCTATAATTTAAATTAATACCATTGGTTATTTTTTGCGTTATTATTTGCGTTGTTATTTTTTTACTGGGTAATAAATAAAAATACCACGTAGCTTTTATTCAATTTTACTAGTAAAAAATGTTCTATTAACGACGTATAATTAACTTGTTAACGTTACGGCTACCAATAATTAAGTTTCATTGCGCAAACAAACCACGTGAACGATGCCTTAAACAAGGTATCCTATATAAGGTTACTGCAAGTCCTTCAAAGGCAGCCTATAGCTCTAGTACCATAGGGAGAAACTAACCCAGCCAAGATGAAGTTTTTCAGTATCTTCCTTCTCTTCTGCATGTTCCTGTACTCAGCGGTAAGATATGAAACTAGAACTGAACTTTAGATGTTAAATTGCCGAGTTATAATTTGAAATTCAAGAGCCCATACACGATATAACCTACACCTCTACACCTAAGTTTTTCACCTCAAAATATCTCCCGATTAGTGGAAGATAGGAGGTTGTCATCCAGTTAAGGTACACGTAAGAAAACATGCAGTATGTGTTCATCGCTTTGATAAATACCGATGAAGTGATATAAACTTGTATCCTTTTTTAGGCGGAACTGTACCCATTTCTGACGCATACACAGTTTTTTCGCCCACAGCCATATCCAGGAATGAAATTTAAGGATTTTCAGTCAGGTGTGTAGCACAGGTAAAATGGAGGATTATCCCACTATCCCACTATCGGCAGCCCTGAAGATAGTTTTCCGTCGTTTCCCATTTTCACACCAGGTAAATGCTGGGGCTGTACCTTAATTAAGGCCACGGCCGCTTCCTTCCAACTCCTAGGCCTATCCTATCCCATCGTCGCCATAAGACCTATCTGTGTCGGTGCGACGTAAAGCCCCTAGCAAAAAAAATGGAGGATTAAAAATTGGCACGTTTTCCAGATGTGGTGCCGACATTATGAACTCTGAAGATATGGTACGCTTACTCTCCTCACTGAATTCAACAGGGGGTCCTCTCTTCCTTGACCTACGGTAGTAACTCCTGAGTGCGCCACATTTGAAAATGGGTATATTTCAATTCTGTTTTTCTTTTAGCCAGTGCTATACGTATTATTAAGGAAAGACTTATATTCCTGAATATGGCTGTCAACGAACAAATATACATGCGACAGTCTCGTTGCTTATTAAAGAACGGAACACATAGTGGACTTTCATTCACGAACTCCAATTTGTAATTAACCTTGGTGGAAACCATCTATCCTTATCTTCAACTACTCATAATATAATATCTGAGGTGAAAAACTTACATGGGCCACTCTGTACATTTATTTATGAAATGACATAGATCAAGGATGCAGATAACGACTGAATGTTCAGATACCCACCGGAAAATTTAGAGCCACATTTTATTACATGATTTACTGGTTACAGAGAAGCCGGCGTGATTTATCTAGAACCAGTTTTGAAGGGTTCATTCCTTTCAAGTCAATCAATTTCCCCAAAACTTTTTACACCTGTCCAGGCCTAAATTTTCTTTCACACTTTGGACCAATTATGTTACTGGTGGAGTATATTCAACTGAAGTCGCCTGTATGCGTTCAATCTGTTCACTGACGATTTGTGTAATCAGCTTATCGGAAACAATAAGATGAAAGAAGTCCCATGGCACATTTACGTTTCATGCACTATTATAGCCAATGCTTTCTATTTCGTATGAAGTCTTTTCTCTTCCTAAGGAGGGACAGAATAATTGTTTGATACCATTGGTAACTGAAACGACCTCGTTATACCTATTTTTTTAAACAAAACTCACAAATGAGAAACTGTAGGCAAACACATACAAACAGCGGAATGTCGCCTGCCCGCTTGCTCCAGTAAGCCACGATTCTTGGCTGGGGAAATGATGTAATGAATCTGGTCATACGTGTGGGTCAGAAGCTTCAGGTGTAACTACGTAATAGACATACGAAATTTTAAAATTTCGAAACTTTCCGAGTAGAACGTACATTTTAATAAGTCTTAGAGATGGGGGTCATCCGAAAAGTTGTATAATGAAATAGTGTCAAGTAACAAAATTTGTGACGAGTGTATAACCTGGCAACCGTGCAGGCTGTGATGTAAAATATGGATGGATGGCCAGATAATGTTACCTAGCAACCGGCTGGCGGTCATCTGAAATTAGCGATAATTGATGGATGATCATGACCGACAGACATAAAAGACTTTATCATTTGCTTTTCCCAACGGGAAATTTGATACGATTTTTCGGAGATTATCTTTTAACTTCTGTAGTATATATTACTGAAATCCTAGGAGCCCCCGGAAATAATTTATATGCTTAAAGCGTGTGGGTGAACGCTTATTTTCACCCCCCTGGCACATGCCTTAGATCTAATGCACTTATCCTCTCTATGGCTGTTGGTAATGGTTCGAATCCTGACAAATAAACCTTCTATATCAAATAATACATTCGTATTCCTTTGTCTCTGATTGACCGTAAAATTGTAGGTCCTGAAGTATCTGATCACGAGAGTTAGAATTGACCTGAAACTTATAGATGGGATCCTATCTCAACAACATACTCAGCATAAACTAGAGGAATGAACATCATTTGTATATAACTGTATAACTTAATGAATATAACAATGTCCACATTTAACAGACAAAATTGCAGCTGTTAGAGAATTACAAGTCATCATCATACACGACGGGATAAAAACTAAGTTCTACATTAGCACTAATTGAAGAGTGCATCTTCACAATTCTTGTCCCAGTGCGTGAAAAGCATACGTCATTGTATCTGAAACAGTTCAGGCCGATACGTAGAGCTTTTATACTTTAACGTATGATGAATACAAGACAACAAGAAAAATACTTACGAAACATGCAATTTACAGCATTAGGAGCATATTTTCAAATTTGGATTGACAGGTTTGTAATCTGCGCGATTGCCTCAGGAACTGCTCAGTGGATTTCATCTAAGAAACCGGGATACGATTGTAGAAGGCACTAATACATGATATGCTTGAGAGTCCGTATTTCAAAATTACAGTAATATAGAAGAGATTCCATCCAACCATTTCGCCGTTTCGAATTATGTTCAATCTTGACTGGAGTATCGGAGACAGATTGAAGTTAGCTAGTATTACAGTAGGGTCATAGATTTGAATGAGGCCACGAGGTGATGAGTTTAACCATTCGCTCTACAGGCATTTCGATTGTTGAACTGAGTAGATAGCCGTTTTACATGCTCGTTTTCGGAATTTCAACCTGGATGCTCGACGACGTGGTAAATAGGAAGAGCATCACTCTTCTGAATACTCCACCACAGGCGAGCAAGGGCTTTTGTCTCCTGATGGAGGGGAGGGTACAGTGCAATGTAGAGTACCGAGGATGATTCGCATTGTCTGACGGAGTTGAATATCAACGGAAGTTGCTCAACCAGCCGCCTGCGTAGTATTCAGCTGGAGAATATACGATGACCAAAACGGCAGTCCTAAGTGTGTTCTTCCACCTAACCTACTGAGTATGTTGTTTCGACTTTTCAGTTTTGCTGCCTTATGATATCGGTAAGACAGCGCCATGTCCAGTGTCACACCAACGTCCTTAGCTGTTGTACTTCAGATATGGATTCCTGAATTTTACTCTAAGATGGTAGTTTGTTTGTAGGTTGGTAAGGTTAAATATGACTATCTCAGATTTGGAGATCAGCAGACTAAACTGCTTTATTAAATGCAAATCGAATAATTTCGGTGAATATATTCGTCTGTTAGTTTATATGTTTATTGCAGCATCAAAGGAAAATTAACGGGCGGATTTTCATGGCAATTCGTATTCAAATTTAGGATAAGGAGAATAAGGGCGAGAATGACCTTAGCTATATGCTGTCCAAAAACAATGAACAGCAGCGGTGCTTCGGAAGTAGCCTTTAAAAATAAGACCCTATGTATCTTTCTAACGGTTGGTTTGAGAGGAATATTGTTGATTATAAAATGTATTTATAAACTTTCTTGTTCGACGCGTTTTCACTATTCATTAAAAAATAAGGGAAACAAGTTGTGGTCACGTGAAAGTTTTTGTCTAAAAGCTAATAACTAAACTGCAGTGCGCGCCTGTCTACAGTATTTGAATATTAACCATATATTTTGTTTTCATGCCAGAAGATTGCGGTCCATGTGAGGACAGAGAGCAAGACCTAAAATTAAGAGAACCAAAGAAGTTCAGTTAGAAATTAGGGTGAATTTTCGTAATTGCTAAACGGGGTACTCTCTGGGTTTCGAATAATCATAGCAATCAGGCTTGGAATAATAGGAATGTTAACTTCAGGTTGGGGGGAAGAAATGCGAGTGCCATATTGTTTCAAATTTTGGGTTTTCATATTATCAAAATGCATTATAAAGTGTCTGCATCCATATCCCGATTGCAGGTTTGGAGACGGGTGTTCCATCCAGCAAACCTACAAATAAAAACGACATCTGGAAACACGAAGATTTGAAACTAATATCAGGAAACAATAGCTGAAACCCGTGTTCTTCGCAGAATGCTCAATAAATAGTTGACAAAACGTAATCACACACATGCTACGCGATTGTGTCCCATCAGCGAAGGGTACAAGAGCTACTGTCGGATATTTAAAATTATTGACACTCGAGTTTAGGCTTTAATTACAAACGAACCAATAAGCGTATTGCAAGATGAGTTAAACCAATGTTTTCCTTGTTTATTTCCGCGTAAACGGGCGAGTTGGCCGTGCGCTTAGAGTTGTGCAGCCGCGAACATGCATCCTAAAGATAGTCGGTTCGAACCCCAATGTCGGCAGCCCTGAAGATGGTTTTCCGCGGTTTCCCGTTTTCACAACAGGCAAATGCTTGAGCTGAACCTTAATTGAAGCCACGGCCGCTTCCTCCCCACTCCTAGGCTTTTCTATCCCATCGTCTCCATAGGACGGTGCGAGATAAAGAAAACTGTAATTTTTTGAACTGTAAACAAAGTTTTCCTGCGTAAGGGTGTATGAGACAAATTTTTGAACCTCATTAATAATTGTTTATTTGTTGTTGTTAATTGTACCGGGAGGTACACCTCAACGCCGCGCATTCAAAATAAGCATCTTAATAAACTCCTCTATCGATCAAAAGGTGAAACTGATACCACATGAAGTTGGAATTTTAATCAGAAGATGTCTCTGCTAAAATATTAAGGAATTGTGTTGTTGTGAGGTTTCCTAAACTGATTAAATTTCTCCTTGTTTTCTTTTGCCGTTCATCAAGAAGTTTGGACATTCTTCCACAGCTGACACTACCAAGAACTCTGATCATGCACTCTGGTGCAAGGTGAAAGAACTTATAACTTAAAGAATTATCGTATTTCTAGGTTTTTGTAACTGAATCTATGTTCATTTATGTTTGGTTTGGCAACACTTCTTTTCTTTCCGCCAGTTTTGAATCTGACCAATCATAAAATTTTGTAATTAATATTCAATCAAGCCCGTACCTTCTTTCACTTCTCTGCGTTCCACAAGTGCCCCGGAACATTAATAATTGTTTATCTGTGGTTGTGGTATAAAAATGTCGCCACCATCAGGCAAATAGTTTTCCATGTTTATACTTGTAAGTGAGCGGTTGCTAGAAGAGAAGATTAAAACCCGAACAATATTTACTACAACTACAAATAACAAATGACTGAACTTAAAAGACAAATTGGCTTATGTAGCTTAAAGCAGAATTAAACAAAGAAAATATTGGTATAATTCGTTTTGATCAAGGCCTGTTGATTCGTTTGTAATGAAAGCCTAATCTCGAGTGTCCATAATTTAAGAAATACGACAGTAGCTTTATGTCCCCAAGGGTACAAGTTCGTGTTCGAAGTAATAATAATAATAATAAATAATAATAATCCCTTTTTATCCCGTCCATCCTTATTTATCGATTTTAGTTCTACACAGTATCATACATACAATATTACATTTATCATTGATCAAATGTCCAACTATCTACCTGTTATTGTTACAGATGGCAGCTGAGCCTCAACAGCCAGCACTTGCTGCGGGCCCTGGTAAGTGTTAAGCAGTATAAGATAAATGCAAGGTAGTTAGAGTACGTACCTTGAGATAAATGTATGTTGTAAATGAGGAATGTCGGTTCAAAAGGTGCTATTTCCACCTTAAAGTCAAGGGAGAAGTGCAATAAACGTAAAATAAAACGTACCCACAGTCTGGTTTGGCACAACTTTCAATGAATTATAGAGTAAAGTGTAGCTTTCACCGAAGTCCCAGTCTCATCCATGGCTGTGACAATATGGAAGCTGCTGGGGCATGGGTGGTGCTGAGTAATGACATTCAGAGCATGGCTGGTGCATCTGAGTGTTATGAAAGGTGTTGCTCATAGGGTCAGCCGTGCTGCAATAGCACTTTCTGACCCAGTGAGGAAAGCAATGGCAAACTACCTCACTCCTCGTCTTGCCTAGTACGCCTCATTTTGGTGCTGCCATTGGTTTTTGCGGTTTCCTTATAACCGCATAACCTTTGGTGGTGCTATTTGAGGATCCAACCAGCCTCTGGGCTGATGACCTAACAGACAGACATCTTTCTGATCTGGATTGCTCATGACAATCGATAATATTCAACTAATGTATTTCATGTGGACTAAATAATGATTTTTTAAATTTTTTGATGTGGAAATAGTACATTTTGAACAGACACTCGTCAACTGTCTTATAGGTGAAGTCAACAAGTCGCCTATATTACTAACTGTCATGTATTCTTAATCTGATCAGAAAACAAATACGAAATTGTTTAGTGGTAGTGATCTTGGCTATTGTTTTATGGGACAAAGCAATGGTATCATCAGCCCTCAATCACCTGATGACGATATCAAGGTATATATCGTACTGTAAATTATTGTATAGAAAATTTAATGTACAATATTTTTTACAGATAATAAATATGTGAAGAAGTGCTCCGCTGGAACATTTTTTTTTGTGACAATGTTGCTTCGTAGTGGGTAAGATATGCCCTGGGGACGTCGATGGTAATCTGGCTGGTCGTCTATCGACACAGATAGGCAAAGCATACCACTCCGTATTACTCCCAATAGTCGTTGAATGCGCTAATGTAAGTCTTACAATTTCGTGAGGTTACAGTCTATGAAGATGAAGTGTCAGAAGAGTTATGATAGCTCAATTGAAATTATTATTCACTAAGATACTAAATATCTTGATGTTTCAAAACAGTAATTCCCGAAATTTCACACACCATGTAGCATGCACCCTAACTGTTCTATGTCAAGTCACAATACAGTAGAAGTCCGATAGTCCGGCACGTTCGGGACCGGCCCGGTGCCGGATTACCGAAAATGCCGGACTATCGGGCGCTACCTCTTACTACGATATAGGTTAAGGCGTACAGCGAAAAGAGCTGTAACACGGCGTTTCGCAGTAAAATGTTGATCGGCAGAATCATTAGTTTAATAACACACTCCTCTTTTCAAACGTGTTGTTTCTTATTGCCATTCCATAATAATGTCGCAGTTCATCGATGTTTTTATCAGTAAGTCTTCCTTTAACATTTAGAGTATTTCCATGTACAGTACAACTTCTCTTTTTCTTCTGTCCGCTTCAAGTTTTGAAGGCATGCCCCCCCCCCCCCCCCCGTTTTTGAACGTGGCTCATACATTCAATTTTTGAAATCTGTTTCTTCATCATATGGTTGGCTTTCCAGTACTCAGTACAGCACACAGCCTTCTAGGCTGAATATTTCCAGAGATACTGTAGAGATATTTAAGTAAGTCAGTGCATAACAAATGGATTGTATCTGATACATTTGCACTATTAACTTTGAAATAATAAAAAATACATTTCGATTGGTTTCGACAAATAATGCATCAAATTGTTCACGAGAGATCATTATTAAGAGATAATAACATTTTAAAGAATCCTGCAATGGTGCCGAACCATCGGGCGTTCCGGACTGTTGGATGCCGGACTAATGGAATTCTACTGTAGAGCCACTATGGTGGGCGTAGGATTCTCTATTCAATGAGTTTAAAATAATAATCAAATTAAGAAATTCTGTTATTTTCGACCACCGGGCGAATTGGCCGTGTGGGTTAGGGGCACGCGGCTGTAAGCTTGTATCCAGGAGATACGGGGTTCCAATCCCATTGTCGGCAGCCCTGAAGATGATTCCCGTGGTTTCCCATTTTCATATCAGGCAAATGTTGGGGCGGCCGCTTCCTTCTAACTCCTAGGCCTATCCCATCATCGCCATAAGACCTATGAGTGTCGGTGCGATGGAAACCCAGTAGCAAAAAATATATAGGACTGTATACAGTATATATATATATATATATATATATTCGACCGCAAATAACTTCAACCCAAATATTGATACAGCAACCGCTGCCATACCATCATCTTGGGCTACGACAGACCCTGTTAACGGTCAAATAGCCGATTTTCTATAAATCTCCTCTCCTGGCTTGTTATTATGTTGCGGTTTGGACTGTTTTGTTATGCGAAGGTAAAGCATCAAATGCTGTATCATTAGACATAAAAACCACCCATGTATGTCCTGGTTTATTAGATTTTAATCATATATCTTTTTTTTTTTTTTTTTTTTTTTGCTATTTGCTTTACGTCGCACCGACACAGATATGTCTTATGGCGACGATGGGATAGGAAAGGTCTAGGAAGTGGAAGGAAGCGGCCGTGGCCTTAATGAAGGTACAGTCCCGGCATTTGCCTGGTGTGAAAATGGGAAACCATCCTCAGGGCTGCCGACAGTGGGGCTCGAACCCACTATCTCCCGATTACTGGATACTGGCCGCACTTAAGCGACTGCAGCTATCGAGCTCGGTAATCATATATCTAATCGTCACGTTTTCATAAGCTCCCCCCCCCCCAAAAAAAACCATTCGTGTATTTAACTGAGGTTTACCGAATGTCATTTTTCTCTCACTTTCCATACTTCCGATTCGAAAGCTGCCTTAACCACTCGGATGGGATCATTATTTCCGGAGCTAGAAGTCCAAATGAAAGCGCACGATTTCGTTACACTGATGTTCATATGTATTTTTACCATTTTCCTTATGTCGCACCAACACAGATGGGTATTATGGCGACTAAGGGACAGGAAAGGGCTAGGAGTGGCAGAAAGGCGACCGTGGCCTTAATTAAGGTGCAGCCCAAAGCATTTTCCTGGTGGTAAAATGGAAAACCACGGGACAGTCCTGCCGACAGTTGGATTAGAACCTACTATCCCCCGAATGCAGGCTGACAACTATGTGACCCAAACCGCGCAGCCACTGGTTGGTGGATCAACTGTATGTATCCAAACCGAACCAAAAGCAAACCGCATGGCGCAACAGCCTCGAAGGACCTTGGGGTACCAACTGACCCCAGCTCAGCTACTTGCTCGGTGGTTCGAATGTATGTATCCAAACCGAACCAAAAGCAAACCAACTGGCGCAACAGCCTCGAAGGACCTTGGGGTACCAAGTGACCCCAGCTCAGCCCGAAGGCCAACAGATTACGAGGTATCCCGTGGCCGGCACAACGAATCTTATCGGCCACCAGTACATTTACACGCGCATGCTACTTGCAGTCCTATACAATTTATTGCGTAAGTGCTGCATGTGATCACTTAATATCATCAGCCTACTAGCATAATAATCACTTTTTTTCTCTTTCCAGCTGAACGAATGAACGTGGATCTCCGCGTGGAAAACGAGGAGCCCAAACGGAAGCATAAGCGTCGTCAGTAGGTGTGATCCAGGTCGTCAAACAAAGGGCAATTTGCTACAACTTTTGTGATGTCATGAAAGAGTGGCCTCGAATAAAAATCATAAAAATAAAACTTTTACTGACCGTTTCATTAATATACACCTCGTGCTGACGATGTGGCTCGTTATGCGCCAATATGTATACAATGAAGTAGTTCCTGAATCCCTGTTTCATCGGCTGCGAGCAAGTTTCCTTGACCGATACAGTTTTGATGTGTCTCTCCCCATGCACATGACAGACAAAAATATACTTTTCACTCATAACAAAATCTCAATTACCCAATCAACTACTTTTACAATTTTCGGAGTCGCTGATTTAGAGACATATTTCAGCACCTTCAAAATACCACCAGTCTGAGCCAGAATCGAGCCCGTTAACTTGAGCTTAGAAGTACAGCATTCTACCCTCTGAACTACTCAACCCAACTCATTTATTTCACCTGCACCATTCAATACGGTAGGTACGGAAATTTTGGGGTTCAGTGTACAATCAAAATAATCTCATTCAGCAAATGGTTGAAAGTCATGATCGTACTCCTTTCGTGTAATATTATCAGAAGCTAATAATCTTGTCGCCTTGAACATTTATACCACCGCCAGTATGACTAAAAACATGTTTTATACCCACATTACATTTCTCTTACAATTGGCTTAACGTCGCACCGATACAGACAGGTCTTATGACGACGATGGGATAGGAAAGGGCTAAGAGTGGGAAGGAAGCGGCCGTGGCCTGAATTAAGGTACAGACCCAGCATTTGCATGGTGTGAAAATGGGAAACCACAAAAACCATTTTCAGGGCTACCGATGATGATGCTTGTTGTTTAAAGGGGCCTAATATCTAGGTCATCGGTCCCTAATGGTACGAAATATAATAACAATTTGAAAGTCCAAAATCATCCGCTGACCAGAATTTAAAAGGTTATGACAAAGAATGAATGGATGGATATGAATTTAAAACAATCAGTGGATCCGATTCGCAATGCCCCATATTCCCAGAAACTAGCGTTATACAATAGTAGTACTGATCATGGGACTGCTTGTAGTCTGAAGCAGGCATCGTCAATCGAGAGCGAAATGCCTTCGGAGCCAGTTTGCTCCCCGCTCTCGAGAAACGAGAGCAGCTTAGCGAGCAAGCAGGGGAAGAAGTAGGGTAAGTGCATGACGTAGTATGTACTGAAGGCCAGTAGCGCAAGTACAGTACGGCCACGGTATGCAACCCGCCTGAGAGCTGCTCTCTTGTCAGGTGACAAACACCCTTCCCGAGCGGTGCAAGTAACACCGTCTCCATAGAGCAACTACGTGGTGTCGTCTGGTCTAAAGGCTTCCAAAATCCAGGTAATCAGCCTCTCACAATGGCCACCTATCGTTAGGAAAGTAAACCATGGTATTCGTCGTGTTGCGGTACTTATCTACAGTAGCGCAAAATTGCGGTAATCCACACATTATGATACTACTCACAGCTAATGTAATGCGCACATGTAACACAGACCTATGGCGTTTCTCACATTGCGGCGCGATTTACAGGCAACGCAAGCCTATGGTGTTCCTCATATAAGTGTACTAATCACAGGGACTCGTACTATCCCGTGGTGTTCCTAACATAGTGGGTACTAATCATAGGCAAGGCAGACTCATGGTGGCGCTCATGTCGTGGTACTAATTACAGGTACTGTAAAAGCCGAAAGCACACACTGTCGCTACTAATCAGAAACCTATTGTGTACTCAACATAGTGGTACTACGCGCAAGTAAAGGCGACCCATGGTGTTCCCCGCGTGGTGGTACTCATTACAAGTCGTTTCATGGTTCTAATTCGATCATCCCTTGGTTGCACTTTTTAGTCGCTTACTACAGGCAGCGGATACCGTGGGTGTATTCTTCGCCTGCGTCCCCTACCCACAAGGGGATGTGTGTTCGGTCCGCAAGAGGTCTTTTATTTCCGTCAAGTCCGCCGGCAGGCCGGTTAGGACCCCCCTATCCGCCACCTGGGACGCGCCACGTACGAGTATCAACTCTCCCTCTGCTACGCCAGCGTAATAGGTTGGTGGCACGGCTGCCGATAGTGTGGTTCGAACCAACTATCTCCCGGATGCGAGCTCATAGCTGCGCGCCCCTAACCGCACGGGCAACTCGCCCGGCACATTACATTTAAATATCCTTCCTATACAAGGCTTTTGAATGCTTTCCTATATCAATAATATTAATTTTAGTAAATCATTTCCACAAACTGAATGATTGCATCATGACAAGTCGCTGTAACGTACTATAGTAGGCCTAATTTCCGTTGGATTACCGTATAAGTGATATCAAATAACGAAAATTATTAAGGTTCATGGCGTGGGTTACTGTAGTCACGTTCATGGTGTAGGTTACTGTAGTCACGTCCTAGTTCGTAAACTATGGGCAACGGCTGAGTGACCTAGTAAGTTGTCCTGAGAGTCGGGATACCAGTTGCTATGGAATGGGAAAGGGCAACTCGGACATATTCTGAGTCATGGCCCTGCTTGTGCTCAGGCGGCTAGGACTATACAATTCACCGGTGGTCCATAACCCGTTAGAGGAGAGATCCACACTTGGACTATCTGTAAGTAGGGTAGCATCCTGTTTCATGAATTTACCGAGCTCAGAACAATTTAAGCAAGCCTCGGACCTATGGGAGTAACGGGTCCCACTCCCATTTGACAGGGGAGGGACTTCTTGGAAACAACTTGGCGAACGAAATGGAATTCGATGGGGAGCTATCAATATTAATGGGGCTTTTGAAAGACATACAGTAGAATTGGCTGAGTCAGCTAAGAGGATGCATCTAGATGTGCTAGGAGCAAGTGATATTCCGGTAAGGGGAGATAACGAGGAAGAGATAGAAGATTATAAAGTATACTTGCTGGGAGAAAGGGAAGGGCAGAGTATGGGGTAGGGCTGTTTATCAGGAATACCATTGCACGCAACATAGTTTCAGTCAGGCACGTAAATGAGCGAATAATGTGGGTATATTTGTCAGTTGTAGGAATAGGACGAGAATTGTATCAGTGTATTCACCATGTGAGGATACAGATGAGGATGAAGTTGACAAGTTTTGTGAAGCATTGAGTGACATCGTGGTCAGGATCAACAGCAAGGATAGAATAGTGCTAATGGGCGATTTCAATGCAAGAGTTGGAAATAGAACTGAAAGATACGACAGGGTGATTGGTAAATGTGGGGAAGATATGGAAGCTAATAGGAATGGGAAGCGTTTGCTGGACTTCGGTCCTAGTATGGGTTTAGCAGTTACGAATACATTCTTCAACCATAAGGCTATTCACCGCTACACATGAGAGGCTAGGGGTGCCAGATCCATAATAGACTATATCTCAAACGACTTCGAATTCAGGAAATCTGTTAGGAATGTACGAGTTTTCCGGGGATTTTTCGATGATACATACCGCTCTCTGATCTGTAGTGAACCAAGTAACTCTAGGCCTAGGGTAGAGAAAGTGAAATCTATCTGCAAACGAATAAGGGTAGAAAATCTCCAGGACGAGGAAATTAGACAGAAGTACATGGATATGATTAGTGATAAGTTTTGAACAGTGGGCAAAAGCAGGTTCAGGATATAGAAAAAGAATGGGTGGCATACAGGGATGATGTATTAGAAACAGCAAGGGAATGCCTAGTAACAACTGTGTGGAATATGGGAAAAAGCGAACATCTTGGCGGAATGATCAAGTGAGAGCAGCTTGTAAACGTAAAAAGAAGACTTATCAGAAATGGCTCCAAACAAGGGCCAAGACAGACAGGGATTTGTACGTAGATGAAAGAAACAGAGCGAAACAAATAGTTGTTGAATGCAAAAGGAAGTCGTGGGAAGATTTTGATAATGACCTGCAAATGCTAGGTCAAGCAGCAGGGAAACCTTTCTGGACAGTAATGTAGAATCTTATGAAGGGAGGGGAAAAAGGAAATGAACAGTGTTTTGAGTAATTCAGGTGAACTCATAATAGATCCCAGGGATCACTGGAGAGGTGGAGGGAATATTTTGAACATCATCTCAACGTAAAAGGAAATCTTCCTGGTGGTGTCGCGAACAGCCAATCTCATGGGGAGGAAGAACATGATGTTGGTGAAATTACGCTTGAAGAAGTGGAAAGGATGGTAAATAAACTCCATTGTCATAAAGCAGCAGGAATAGATGAAATTAGACCTGAAATGGTGAAGTATAGTGGGAAGGCAGGGATGAAATGCCTTCATAGAGTAGTAATATTGGTATGGAGTGTTGGTAAGGTACCTTCAGATTGGACAAAAGCAGTAATTGCACCTATTTATAAGCAATGGAACAGGAAGGATTGCAACAACTATCGAGGTATCTCATTGATTGGTATACCAGGGAAGGTATTCACGAGCATCTTGGAAGGGAGGGTGCGATCAGTCGTTGAGAGGAAGTTGGATGAAAACCAGTGTGGTTTCAGACCACAGAGAGGAAGTCAGGATCAGATTTGCAGTATGCACCAGGTAACTGAAAAATGCTACGAAAGGATTAGGCAGTTGTGTTTATGTTTTGCAGATCTTTTTTTTTTTTTTTTGCTAGGGCCTTTACGTCGCACCGACACAGATAGGTCTTATGGCGACGATGGGGGAGGAAAGGCCTAGGAGTTGGAAGGAAGCGGCCGTGGCCTTAATTAAGGTACAGCCCCAGCATTTGCCTGGTGTGAAAATGGGAAAACACGGAAAACCATCTTCAGGGCTGCCGATAGTGGGATTCGAACCTACTATCTCCCGGATGCAAGCTCACAGCCGCGCGCCTCTACGAGCACGGCCAACTCGCCCGGTTTTTGCAGATCTAGGGAAAGCATATGACAGGGTACCGAGGTAAAAGATGTTCGCCATACTGGGGGACTATGGAATTAAAAGTCGATTACTAAAGTCAACCAAAGGCATTTATGTCGATAATTGGGCTTCAGTGAGAATTGATGGTAGAATGAGTTCTCGGTTCAGGGTACTCACAGGGGTTAGACAAGGCTGTAATCTTTCACTTTTGCTGTTCGTAGTTTACATGGATCATCTGCTGAAAGGTATAAAATTGCAAGGAGGGATTCAGTCAGGTGGAAATGTATTAACCAGTCTGGCCTATTCTGACGACTTGGTCTTAATGGCAGATTGTGTCGAAAACCTGCAGTTTAATATCTTGGAACTTGAAAATAGGTGCAATGAGTATAGTATGAAAATTAGCTTTCGAAGACTAAATTGATGTCAATAGGTAAGAAATCCAACAGAACTGAATGTTACATTGGTCGATAATTTCAAGTATTTAGGTTGTGTGTTCTCCCAGGATGGTAATACAGTGAGATTGAATCAAGATGTAGCAAAGCTGATGCAGTGAGCTCGCAGTTGCGATCAACAGTATTCTGAAAGAAGGAAGTCAGCTCCAAGACGAAACTATCTTTACATCGGTCTGTTTTCAGACCAACTTTGCTTCACGGGAGCGAAAGCTGGGTGGACTCAGGATATCGTATTCATAAGTTAGAAGTAACAGACATGAAAGTGGCGAGAATGATTGCTAGTACAAACCGGTGGGAACAATGGCAGGAGGGTACTCGGAATGAGGATATAAAGGCTGAGGTAAGAATGAACTCGATGGATGAAGCTGTACGCATAAACCGGCTTCCGTGGTAGGGTCATGTGAGCCGAATGGAGGAGGATAGGTTACCTAGGAGAATAATAGACTCTTGTATGGTGGGTAAGAGAAGTAGAGGTATACCAAGACGACCATGGTTAGACTCAGTTTCTCAGGTTTAAAGATAAGATGTATAGAAGTGAATGAGGCCACAGCACTAGTTGCAAATAGAGGATTGTGGCGACGTTTAGTAACTTCACAGAGGCTTGCAGAGTGAACGCTGAAAGGCATAACAGTCTATAATGATAATGTATGTATGTGTTTTAAATGTAAAACCGAGGGAAAATCACGGACCGATCCTGGCACGTACTGTGAATATGATCTTTTTTTACTATTGGCTTTACGTCGCACCGACACAAATAGGTCTTATGGCGACGATGTGACAGGAAAGGGCTAGGAGTGGGAAGAAAGCGGCCGTGGCCTTAATTAAGGTACAGACCCTGGTGTGAAAATATGAAACCATGTAATACCATATTCAGGGCTGCCGATAGTGGGATTCGAACCCACTAACTCCAGAATACTGGATACTGGCCGCACTTAAACGACTGCAGCTATCGAGCTCGGTACGATTATTATTATTATTATTATTATTATTATTATTATTATATTATTATTATTATTATTATTATTATTATTATTATTATTATTATTATTATTTTCTCGTTATGCCCATTCACAGAGTGGCGTTGTAACTTGTTCATTGGCTTGAGGACTTTCGCCTTCCTTTTCTTCCAAAATCTCTTAATCAACTCACTGAGTTGCCTCTTCCGTTCTTTTGACCACTCTGTACCAATCCTGGTGCTAGTTTTGACAACAAATGTGTGTTATTTACTGAGGTCCTGAAGACTTTGAGATTTTTCATGTCTTCCCTCATGT
This sequence comes from Anabrus simplex, assembly GCF_040414725.1. NCBI lineage: Eukaryota > Metazoa > Arthropoda > Insecta > Orthoptera > Tettigoniidae > Anabrus > Anabrus simplex. The sequence continues at coordinate 100,860,779 of NC_090272.1, read as the reverse complement.
GCAATTCGTTCAGGTCCCGTCTTCTTTCCTCCAGCCAATGTATTCTCCTTTTTGTGAGTCTATTATTATCCATCCTAAAAATGTGTTCAAAAAACTTCAGACGTCTCCTCGTACAGTATTGATTGAACTACCTGTGGAACTATAGAGGTTTTTGATACAAAGTCCATTTTCATGTATGGGGCTGAAACTTTTTTTACGTTCTTGTTTTTTAGTATCTGCAGTTTTAGAATGACCTCCTAACGTTAAGGTTTTTGATGCATATAGAGCTTCCGGTAGAATAACTGTTATGTAATGTTTCAAGTTAGCATTACGTGACATTGCTCGTTTATTGTAGTGATCCCATGTCAGTCTAAATGCCACCGGGCGAGTTGGCCGTGCGGTTAGAGGCACGCAGCTGTGGTCTTGCATCCGGGAGATAGTGGGTTGGAACCCCACTGCCGTGGTTTCTCAATTTTACACAATGCAAATGCTGGGGCTGTACCTTAATTAAGTCCATTGCCGCTTCCTTTCAACTCCTAGGCCTTTCCTCTCCCATCGTCGCTATAAGACCTATTTGTGTCGGTGCGACGTAAAGCCAACTGAAATAAGTCTAAAGGTCCTCTGAAGTTTTGAGGCCCTTTCTGTATTGACCAAACTGTCTAATCGCGAAGGAAGAATTATTTCTCCAAGGTAGTTAATTTATTGTTATTATTATTATTATTATTATTATTATTATTATTATTATTATTATTATTATTATTATTTATGTGCAAAGAAATCGGTAACTTAAATGGAATTTCATTCTTAATGCTACTGCTATTTGCTTTACGTCGCACCGACACATACAGGTCTTATAGCGAAGATGGGATAGGAAAGGCCTCAGAAGTGGAAGGAAGCGGCCGTGGCTTTAAGTAAGGTATAGCCCCGGCATTTGCCTGGTGTAAAAATGGGAAACCACGGAAAACCATTTTCAGGGCTGCCAACAGTAGGGCTCGAACCCACTATCTCCCGATTACTGGATACTGGCCGCACTTAAGCAAGAATGTAATTCTTAATAGTACACAGGCGAGAATGTACAGCATAACAGATATATCCAATGAAATCGATTTCTTATGCACGATGACACAAAGAAGACACAAACGAAAGTGAAGGGGAAAAAATCCTTTAATTAGACCACTCTCGCGTCATGATAATTTATAACCCACAGAGCGCTGCAAATCAAGGATTATAGCGTGGAGAGAGGGCCATAAAAAGGCAATATTCTCCTTCAAAGAAGGTGCAAAAGGACTATAATCAATCATTTAATGAAGATAGGATCCATTAAATGACCAACAGAGCACATATAGTAAAAGTTTATTACCTTCAGTTTTTGTCAAGTGCAAGAATAGGTATAAAAGGTTTAGCAGGATCTGTAGAAGTCACCTAGCATCCAACATCTGCCTGGTACAATGAGGTTCCTCACACTCTTCTTCTTCGGCCTCGTGCTCGTTTTCGCCATGGTAAGTGAAAATTAATCTAATTTTGAAAACTAACTTTTTTTTAATGAGTTGGTTTAGAAAGCTGCGGTTTTACAAAACTCATTCACAGATTTTTACTCATTATAATTATATTCTTTATTGATGTACTGGGAGAAAGTATTGCCCACATTAAACACCATAGGGTAACTTCTGAAAGCAATTGAGTGATGAAGGAAAATTCGCGCCCATCCGCCAAGAAAAAAATGCATTTCTTACCATACCTTTTTGTCACTAGTGACCAGTGTGCGAAAGGGTGGAGGAGGAGGCAGTTTATGCAGTAGTTACTGCCTCATTGTGTTATTATTACTAGTAATAATAATGTTATTGGTTTTACGTCCAACTAACTACTTTTACGGTTTTTGGAGACGCCGAGGTGCCGGAAACTATTACTAGTGATAGTCTGTTCTTTACAAGCAGTTCACGGCAGAGAGAATCTCAAATAAAAAGGGTGACAGATGTTCAAAGCAGATTTAAACAACGAGAAATGAACAGAATACGAACAGCCGTTAACAGAGAAAAAATTATTTTTCCTCGATTTCTCTGTATATTTTGAACATGTCATTTAACATTTCAGATAGTAGTAAGACTGCTTCTTTTCGGAATTCCAGCGATCTTGAAGTTTTCAACTGGACTAGCCCGAAGCCAAGACCAAGAAATCTAGTTCTTCTGTTGTATGAACTGAACGCATTATCGAAGAATTAACGCCTTACCTGCAGCATACAGGAGGTGTTTCAAAAATACATGGCAACATTGCAGGGTTAGATTCTTCATATATAGTGCAGATAAGAAGATTATATAAATATGGGTCTGGAAATTCCTAATTTCTGAGTTATCAGACACTCAGGTAGCGTAAAATGGGATATAATATGCTAGATGTACTTCGTGCATAAAGCGCCATGTATATTTTTGCTTTCCTGTCTGTGAGTACCTTAATACATATCATCCTGATCATTAGATAAAGGAGGTAGACCCATTACTTGGCCTTCACTTTCACCTGATCTTAACCCGATGGATTTAAGTACACTGTGGTACTTAAAAAGTCGTTCGTATACGCGATTGCTGTGAGGGTTCAAGTATGGCAGGTTTTGGTATTTCGAACACTTCTTGTAAGTGTAATCAGCAGCGTGCACCACCACAGGAAATTCTTGCATACAACTTTCCAGCCTATGATACTTGGGATTCTGATGCCTCAGTCGTCTTCTTCCACCGCTTTGCCCACACGCTGAGGTCATGGGTGCGAACTGTGTCCAACAAGCGGATTTGACCCTGTTTTGCAGCCGGAGGCCCTGGTTGACTCCAACCTTATGTGGACGGATGTATTCCAATCTAAGGTGTTTTTGTAATATAGGTATGCTCTGTGTGTTCATGACAAACACAAAACACCCTGTACTCGAGTTAGAGAAATTTACCAGACACAGTTAAAATTCCCGGCCCGGCCGGCAAACGAATCCGGTACCCACTGTATTGAAGGTTTCAGCACTGACCATTTAGCTAAGAAGCCGTACAAAACATTCTTCAGCTTACCGCAGGTATTTCTGGATACGCTGGAGCCATTCGGCTCATTTTGGGGTTTAGCCGGGGATTTAAGGGGTTTCCCTTTCAGATACCATATTATTTTCCACGTGAAAATTCCATTATAGGCCGAAAGGGTGGAAAGCCTATGCCAATCATGCCTCTCATCTATATATATGGAATCCAGTCCTGCCATGTTGCCATACATTTTTGTAACACCTATATATTATTTTCCTTCATAATTAAACTCGCTTTTGAATTATTCCTACTCTTCATACAACTGACTAGTATTCAATTAATTTTTAAGTCTCTCAACATTTTATTCAGTCTGTTAAACTTCTTTAACACGAAGAATTGCTCCAAGCTTCCCCACAGTATCAGAAAAGACATTTACAAAGGCAGTGGCTCTACGGTACTACCACTCGCATGCTTAGAATTACTACAACAAGTTGACTGTTTCTGTTCTCAATTTAAGGACACGAAGGATATATTTACTATCGTGTTCAGGGAGGTCCCCTTTAAATAACGTGAGGTTTTTATAAAAACTTATCCATCGCAATTATTAAGTCAGCTTTTCAATTACCTCCACTATGAGAGCATCCCCGTAGGAGCATTTAGTCATTTTACGTCTGTTTCCTTCTGCCAACTATTCAACTCAATTTTGTTATATTCAGCCCTTCTTAGCTACAAGTAAATATATTCACAAGAGTAAATTTGCCCAGAATATTAAATAAAGTATGTTAATGAAGATCCGAAACTACTAACTGACGTAATTTTGTCCTATTTCATTTCAGGCTAGCGCCAACCCCGCCCCATCTGGTGCTGGAGGACCTGGTAAGTAACAGTTTGTATAATACCAAGTGGAAAAGTTTTCTCATAAAAATAAGCAGCTATGAAGGAAAAACGACAGTTTGAAATAAGGATGTTCCAGCATTTTATAGACAAACAAAAATGACATTTATAAACAGAAAGAAGTTGACGAATTTTTACAATTATTAAATTACTGCGATAACAGCTTTTATGTCAACACAATGCAGTTTAAAGTTTAACAACATTCCATCGCTTCCATCTCGAACGTGGGAAGATTTGAGTTTGAGGTACCGAAGTGGGTCCACGAATTTCAGCTTCACATTAACAAACAATTAAACCTGCAGCCGTTACTAACATTGTTTTCAACAGAATAACATAGTATACATCAGAACCGTACCTACTGAGGCTGTAGTATGTGGCGTCCAGCAAGTTACAGATTAATGGCTAGGTCCCTTTTCTCGGACCCATCAATTTTAATTTTCATTCCTTCTAACATTTCGGGAGAACATCTTATTTTACACCTCAGAACAGACTTCCAGAATTAATTACAAATGAATACACAAGAATAACTAAAATCACGAGATATTTATAACTCAAAGAGCAAGAAGCTGATGAGCACGATGTTCCTGACTCGAAAATGAAGTGCTAACAGCAAGTAACTAAATATTTCGATCAATCGATCATCTGCGATTTTATCTTTCAAAAACATACGAGTCGAAATGTTCATCTCGCCTACATCTCATGGTCCGGAACCCATGCACGCAATAGGCTAGGCTCATTAAGCACATGAAGTAGATGTACATACCGCCGTTACGCCTGCAAAAATCGCTATGTGAAATATTTTAGCTTTGGACTTTCGCCGGTAAGGTTTTGTCGTCCAATGTTCGATATTGTGCGACAATATTGTCGAGGAATTCTCTATCTTCATAATACATGTGCTGCGGGTTAGTATTTATCCAAAAATATTATCACATAGAGGTTTTCACAGGCGCAACAACTATATGATTTGCTACAACTATCAGTTACGAGTATGAAGCAACTGTACCATTTATATCTTCAAAGTTAACCATTGAAGGAAGAACTCATAGATTCTCATTCTTTGCAGCCGAGAGGATGAATGTGGACTTGCACGTGGATGCTGAAGAGAACAACGAGAAACCAGCACCAAAACCTAAAAAGAAGTGTCAACATTCATAAGGCAGCCACTGCACCAGTCCTCTTAAAATAAAGTACCCGCTTCAAAACCTGTACTATACACCATGAATAAAGTATAAAATAAATCCGAATGTTCTTGTTTAGTAATTTAAATCCTTTCCTTACCATTTGTATAGATTCATTCTGGTGAGATGTAGTGTTTACAATATACTATCTTATGGCACAAGCTAAAATTATTTTGTTACATTCGCTCAACTGTCTCAGTTTCATCTTTGCCTTTGATAATGTGAAAGTTTGTTTTGGCACCGTCACTTAAATTGCTCACAGTCTAGGTTAAAGCAAGGACAAATTGTCCCCACTTTTACATTCTGGGGTATACGATATTCCCTGTATTTGCGGCAAGGTATACATTGGCCAAACATACCGGTCTATTGGTACTGTTATCGAGGAACATGAACGAAATATTCGTCTCAACCAGCCAGACAAATCATCAATAGCTGAACACGTCCTATCGTCGGGTCATGATGTGTTCCAAGAAAACCGAGATCTTACCCACATAGACACTACAGGTCCACGATTATACGGGAAGCTCTGGAAATACGTAGATATTCTAACAATTTCAACAGGGACACTGGCTATCAATTGAGCAATGCGTGGTTGCCAGCCACTTAGGATTTACGTAGGTAGTTCCCTTCCATGTCCCTTCACTATTATTATTTCATTTCGATGTTTTCCAAATTTGTACGTTCCTCATCACCAGATGTTTCATTCCATCATGTGTGAACACTTGTTATGTGACTCCCTCTCAGATTGATTCTGATGGTGCCGTCACATTCCGCTTCGAATGCTAGCGCTGTATCGCGTACAGAGAGCCATCTGGTGATGAATGAACGTACCACTTCCACTTCTATTATTAACGTCTATATTCAAACTTCATTCTTGGATAAGTCTTCCCCGTGAACAGTCGAGATTTTCTTCTAAAAACGCAGAGCAAATTTCTCTGCGAAACGTAAAGAATTTCACATTATTTTCTTGACATAGAATAAACCAAAAAGCCTGTATCATGTCTATAATGTAAAAGTAATTGACTGAGGTGCGAAATATGTCAGTATTGCCACTATTTATTTAAACAGTCCCCGCGATAAATGGTGTGAAAGTCACTCATAGAGCCATCATTTCGCATTTCTCTTTAGAGACGCGTACACTATTTACGACAGCTGATGGTTGAGCTGTTCGGGATCCAATAAGCCTTTCGGCCGGGGGACTCAGAATCTTCTCTCACATATGATCGCCGTGCGCTAGTGTTAAACGTCCAGAGAATATGAATGGACAAGGGTGAAAGGGTATTCAAATACAATGTGGCAAGTGTCTTACCGTACATAGCCTTGCATCCATTCAATTGAAAGTACAGTTCCGAAACCAAACAACCAAACATGTTTTCTATTCAGCCATTAATATGTTGGCATCGACAGAAAACTTTGACTCGCTAACCTGTCTGACTTAAGGAAAAAAAATCATAGTAGTAAAATATTAGTATTTATTATTGAACATAACAGGCGTTCAGCCCAAATACATGTTCACAATGAAAACAACTTACAAGAAAAGGAAAAATGAAAAAACACGAGACTCCTTGGGCATGCCATGAGGTCCATCAGATACTCCGGAAACGTGACACTCCCTAGCGAGTGTCACCACAGCAGTCATCCTCAGTCCCTACATGCCACGTCCATCGACCCCGCCGGATATTAACAAAATAAAAAATAAAAACAATAAAAAATAAAAAATAAACTAACGACCTATAGTAGTAAAGTAAAATTTCACACAAGTTTTCAGGAGAACTTCGGATCTCTAGGATTCATAAAATATGCTTACAAAGTTAACAGGCAATTAAGGATCAGCAGGTAATTAATTAGTAAGAGCAATTAAAAATCATACAAAAAGCAAAAGCAAAATCATCTCCGTACAGGCCATGGAGGCCCTTGGAGGGGTGGAAGGTAAAGGCTTCCACTATCGTAACCTCGGCACGTGATGGGGAGAGTGGTGAGCTCTAAGCTCGGCCGCCTTTGCCCCCAGGAATTAACCTTGTACTCATTTTTAGTTAATAATCATACAATATAACAACATTTTCTCTTAAACGCTATAATGTTACGGGATACAAATATGCATTCCCTTTCACTCATCTCCTCATGCGGGGAAAGCTTTTGCGACAAGGTTCACACATTCCACGGGCTTAAATATTATTTAGTTAGTTGTTAATACTTTTACTGTTTGAAAATGTTAAATTCCATAATGGTTATTTAATTTCGCAATCTACTGACATAGAAGCTAAATTTATAAAATAACACAGAATTTGAACAAGTATATATTTTTCCTAACTGAATTTATCGCTGCCATTTTATACAAGGGGAGTTCAATATTTAACGACACACTTTTTTCTAAAAGCAGGTTGGTTTTATTCAGGATTCAAATACGCCATGTTGTTCCCCAATCCTTTTGGTACAATACCCTATTTTTCAACATAATCTCTGTTCAGTGCTACGGCCTTACGCCACCGTAATGTGAGAGCCTGTATGCCTGCACAGTACCACTCGACTGGTCGATGTGGGAGCCATCGATAACTTCCCCATCATCCACGTAATGCTTCCCGCGGAGTGCATCCTTCATTGGGCCAAACAGATGAAAGTCAGAAGGAGCGAGATCCGGGCTGTAGGGCGGATAGGGAAGAACAGTCCACTGAAGTTTTGTGAGCTCCTGTTGGGTGCGCAGACTTGTTTGAGGGCTTGCGTTGGAGTGGAGAAGGCTCACCGTGCTTTTGTCCACTGCCAGGTCTCCGCAGATATTCTGCAAACGCCTATGAATACCTGTGATGCCCTGGTTTTCCGCCAAAAGACACTCATAACTGCTCTTTGTTTGATACACACCACTTTGAAGGCTAGTTAGAGCGTTGCCACCTATCGGAAATTAATGAAACTCTACAAGAAAAAAGCGGGAATAATCAAAGATGTCCCAAACAAAATTCCAATTTTTTAAAACTGAAATTTAAGATGGATAGTAGGACAGTTGAAAGGACACTGCCATCTGAAAAAACACCTACATATTATTGGAGTAATAGGAGACAACATGTGTAGGAAATGCAATGAAGCAGAGGAATCAGCTGAACGCATACTTTTTGAATGTGAGGCGCTGGGTAGAGTCAGACTCTCCACTCTAGGACTACCAGGTGAAGAGAGAGAGAAAGAATCCAAGAAGACCCAATAAGAACAACCTCCAGCTTTGTGAAGGGAGCAGGTATATTCAGGTGGGAATGAATTTTTTTGTTGCTATTTGCTTTACGTCGCAATGACACAGATATGTCTTACGGCGACGATGGGATAGGAAAGGCATAGGAATTGGAAGGAAGCGGCCGTCGCCTTAATTAAGGTACAGCCCCGGCATTTGCCTGGTGTGAAAATGGGAAACCACGGAAAACCATCTTCAGGGCTGTCGGCAGTGGGGTTCGAACCCACTATCTCCCGATCACTGGATACTGGCAGCAGTTAAGTGACTGCAGCTATCGAGCTCGGTGTATGAAAGAAAAACATGGTAGGTGAACGCTCCTAGTAGGCCTATCGTAACTTCCATTCTTTGTAAACGAAAAATATTTCCCGTTCTTCCCCGATCTTCTGGTCAGGAGGTGTTTGTTAGCAAATATAAGGATTATAATTCGATAACTCTAATGATACTCAAACCATTACGAAATGGCTAGTTGATTAACAGAGCTATTCCAGATATACAGGGCTCATTAAAAGGAAAGGAAAAAAACAGTACAATGTTCTGACGTAGCAAAAGTCTACGAACTGTGCACAGCTATAGACCATAACGACCACCTTGAAGATACGCTGTTTTTATTTAAGAATTACGAAACGTTTGTGAAATAACATCCAGTAGTTAAAGTACTCTAATAACTAAGTCAAATGAAGGGTTTCATGATGATTTTAAAGGATAATAACCGATGGCATACTAGACAGTGAAAAGTAATATACAAGACCTTAACTGACACGCTAGTTGGTGAAGGTTTGCCATCCCTGCTCTACGCAGTCAAACACCACACAATGTGCAATCAGTAGAACTTACAGCGACATCGGCTTCAGTTACACCCCACCCATAGTGTCAGTTATTCTGGAATCAACATATTCCTTGTAAGGAAAGTGTTCTTCAGAATTGCTAAAATACAACAAACATGCATGCGTCTACCTCGTATACAGAGTGTATTATCATTGGATTAAAATATGTTGGTAACATATTCTTAACCAAAAAACGTTTTTTTTAATTTGCTATGAACAAGGTCCTCAAGTTATTACAAAAATTGCACAAGTGGCCTTCTCTCACTTCGATACGTCCCCTGAGGCTGTGTTCCTACTCTGCAGAAAACAGCTTGAGAGCTTTTCATTTGTTCAAACTCATTCGGGATACGCTCTCTCAGAATGTCAACATTGGGTACAAGAGTTGCTCCTTCCTTCCTTAAAGCAATTCTTCTTGTACTCTCTGATGAATTTTCGTCAACTTTTCGAAGAAATCGTTCCTCAGTCTCATAATTTCCCGGCTCCCTTGGACATTTCCGTAAAATATGCATGCCCGTCTCTCTTAAAAGTAGGTGAATTAGTGAGAATTTTGCTGCTCACCGATGAAGTTCCTTCCAGTATAAAGTTCACGTGCTCTTGATGCATTCCAACCTGCCAGAATATAAACAAAGAGAATATCGGCCATTTCATTCACTGAATGCAGTTTTAATACTGTAAGCAACCAACCAAACAAAAACCAATCTGCAGAAGAAAAACAAATCTCATGATCTGCTCTAAATAAATGGTTACAACAACATGAAAGCGATAATTTGAAGTTTCATCAATGCGAAGATTAACTTCTTAATAACTCGGAAACTAAGATTTTTTCATAACCATGTTCATATGAATGCTCCTTAATGTTTTGTTGTTAGGAATATGTCCCCCAAAATATGTCACACAAATTTCCGTGCTACTTGTATAACGTAATTTTAAATCTCCTTGGATTAGAATTTCCGACATGCGAGAATAATAGACACAATATTCTGAATCAATGTGATCAACAAACGCGTGCAATAACCGAAGATGGTCTAGTTAAAACAGAGGTAAGTAAACATCTACAATCTAAAATAATTTTGTTATACGTCAACTCCATCTCACTCGACTTCTCCTTCTACAATTTTTCCCACACGTGTGGGTTCGCGGGTGCGAGCTGTATCGTACATGTGGATTTGGCCAAGTATACGGCCGGATGTCCGGCTCCATGGATAAATGGTTAGTCTGCTGGCCTTTGGTCACAGGGGACCAGGGTTCGATTCCTGGCAGGGTCGAGAATTTTAACCATCGTTGATTAATTTCGCTGGCACGAGGACTGGGTGTCTGTGTCGTCTTCGCCATCATTTCATCCTCATCACGACGCGCAGGTCGCATACGGGTGTCAAATCAAAAGACCTGCACCTGGCGAACCGAACATGTCCTCGGACACTCCCGGCACTAAAAGCCATACGCCATTTCATATTACGGCCGGGTGCCCTTCCTGACGCCAACCCTACGGAGGAATGCTATCACTATTGCGTGTTTCCGTGTCGGTTGGTAATGTGGTGTGTTGTCTGAATATGAAGGTGAAAGTGTTGCGACAAATATTCAGTCCTCGAGCCTGAAGAATTAATCAATTGCGATTAAAATTCCCGACCTGACCGGGAATCGAATCTGAAATTATCTAAACCGAAGGCCGCAACGCTGACCATACAGCCGAGGAGTCGGATTTCCACGTCACTCGACTGACAGCGTAAATCAGGACCTCTGAGGGTGCATGCACCGGTGCATTGCGAGGCACAAGATGAAAAAGAAGACATCGTTTGGTTGATCAGAGTGCAAACCTCCACTCCTGGATTTTAAGCATTAGCGCTGCCTCTCCCTTTCCTACGCCTGTCTCGCTCGCTCCGCCTGTCTCCCCCTCCCTCACTTACTCTGCAGCGCTTCGCCAGCCGAGCAGAGTTCAGCCGAGCTTAGCCGAGCTTACCAGACTCGCCCCCGGACAAAATGCTGGTCCGAACAGAGCCGAGTCGGGCCGATGCAAGGTGCACAGAACCTATGCGCCTCGGTTTCCACGCGTGAGATTTTGGGCGTTTGAGAGGCCCTGGCATAAATGCTTACAACACCACTCGTTTATAACAACACAAGATATAAAATTAATATGCGTCGTTATAACCAAATCCTATTGCATTTAACATCACACAGTTCGATCAAACGATAGATCGACTTCTCACACCTTTTGCGTTCAGAGTGGCTTTATACAGTGGTGGAAATGAGTATAAAGGCACGTGGTTTTGTGTGGGGAATCAGGGATATATACTTATTTAGTATGTCACGCATTTTCCCCCGTACAATCAACAATCCAAGCATAAGAAATACATTCTCATTTCACCTTTAGCTTTAGTACTTAAATAAATAAAAGAGGAACGACGGTCCTAGAGGTGGGAGTTGGTATAAAGGCAGATCCGCTGTTTGACTTGTAACAGCGATAAATGTAAACAGTTATAGCTTGGAGGTGTGTCTGAAATCGTCGTACAGTTCACACGTATACCAGATATAATACTGCCACGTAGAAAGCCTCTCTCACGTGAAGAGCAAGCAAGTAGGTAAGGCTTACAGAGAAGTGGGCCTGTCTAACCGCCAAATTGCTAAGAAATTAGGGCGTTCAATATGTGTTATTGATAATTTTCTCAAATTGAATGAACAGTATGGACAAGATGGCAAATATAGTCGGACAAGAAAATTGTCAACATCGGATAAGCGCTTGTGTTCTTAAATCGTGGCTGGTTTGCAGTTACCAGGTAATTCCAGACGCGTTAGACAAATTCTGGCTGAAGACGAGAAACAGCTCCATATGCCACCTTTAAACAATACTCGTAAGGAGGCTAGATTGTAGTTTACTGAAGAACATACAGTATGTCATGGACCTTAGAATGGAACAAAGTAATATTCTGTGATGAGAAGTTTAATTTGGATGGACCGGGTGGGACATGATCTTCGTAAAGATGAACAAGTTCAGATGAGTAAAAATTTTGGCGGTGACAGCGTTATGATCTGGGTAGCATTCTGTGCTAAAAGCAATTCTAAGATAGCACGGCTGCACCCCAAAATGAAATCTGATGATTATACAGACAGGCTGGAATTTGAGTTGGTTCATATGTATGAGAAATTTGACGACGATAATGTAATTTTCCAGCTAGACAACGCTGGGATTCACAGGTAAGCCAAGATAAAGATATGGTTTCATGATAAAGGAATTACACTTACGAGCTGGCCATCAAGAAGTTCAGATTTAAATCCAATAAAGAATTTATGGAGGATCCTAGCAAGACGTGTTGAACAAAATGGACGGCAGTTTGCGACTGTGGCTGGACTTCATCTCAGATGAAGTGATCACTGCTCTTATAATCAATGCCCAAGAGCATTTTCGCAGTTATTTCGAGCAATGGAGGTTCAACTAAATACTAGATCATATGTTTACTCGTTACCTCAGTTTATTCTTAACATAAATACATATCAATTTCCACGTAGGAATATGTACCGGTATTCTTTTCAAGTAAACACGCTAAACGTAACATTAAAATGTATTTTGCATGCTTTGATTGTGAACTGCACGGGGAAAAATTGCGCCCCCTTTATTTCGGATAAACGGGGTTCTACAGTAGATATATATTTTTAATCCGCTATACGTCGCACCGACACAGAAAGGTCTTAAGACGAGGATGGGATAGTACTGAATAAGGTGGAACCAAAAGGATTTCCTTTCGAGGTTATTGTATGTCATTGGTGTCCATAAGGAACAATGAATTAGTTTAAGAGATTTATAAACTGAACACCTAAATTCCACTTAATTCAAGTAAAAAAAAAACGAAGTCGTCGCCGTGAGGTATTCAGTCTTGAGAATGGTTTGCCCCTATGACAAGTCTTTTCCATTTGACTCGGTTTTGAGTACAACGTTTCGCTTCTTCATAGCTTTGCAATTCGAAGTGTGTAGACAAAATTATAATATTACTGATATGGATAACACAATGTGGGATCTACGGTTGCTATGGCAGCAGCTTTTATTTGTCGAGACGTGTTTTCCCTCGCTATAATTAATGGTGGTTACAATACAATATCACGCTTCATTTAGGCCCTCTTTGAACTAAATACTCAATGCAGAAAACTCTAAAGCTATACTACAAAGTCATTCCTATCACTGGTAACAAACAAATATACAACAACAATCAGCAAAATTTGTTAAACTTACTCAACTGCACAAGCGGTTAAACCACGCTCTAGCGTCGAACAGCTGAACTTCGTTGCAAGATCTGTCTCCAACACGATGGGTGTAGTTACAAATTTACATAAGAAGCCTTCCTCGATAGATTTTCTTGTTTCCCTTGTTTAGCCTATGTATGTAGCGAAGTGCGACGTTTTTCTAAGAATTATATAAAGTCCATTGAAACATTCAGTGACATAATTTGGAATACTTAAATCTCAAAAATGTTTAATAATTAAATTATTATACAATTGTGTATACTGTTTAGTAATGTAACTATATCTACGCCGGAACGACGTGGGTTCGAATCCCCGTCAGGAAGTCGTAAAATTTAAGAAACGAGATTTCCACTTCCGGAGGTGCATATGGCCCTGAGGTCCACTCAGCCTACACCAGAAATGAGTACCAGGGCAAAGGCGGCCGGGCGTAGAGCTAACCACTTTACCCCATCACGTGCCGAGGTTAACAATGGTGGAAGCCTTTACCTTCCACTCCTCCAAGGGCCTACATGGCCTGTACGGAGGTGACTAAAAAAACTATATCTACACGTACGCGAATATATAGTAATTTGTATTCTTTTTTAATTCGTTTGGGCCGCCTGAGAACCACGTGTTAGTGCTTTAGAACGGCAGTTACTTTTGTTAATTAGTATGGCATTATTAGTATTAAGTTCCCTGAGATCCTCCTCTACCTTCTGGATCCACAAGGACCCACTGGCTTTACCCTTGCTGCCTAGTTTGAAGATCTTATAGGGCAGCCTGTCGCGGGTCCATTCTATACGGGTGTCTGTAGAAAGCTAGCCATCTTCTTCTGATGGCATCTGTGAGAGTTTCTTGGTGTTGGTAAAGTTCACGGTTTGGTTTGTACTATCGCCTTCCATCTGAGAGGATCCTTGGTCATCTCTCTTCCTCAGGAACCTCCTTTCTGTACTTCTAAGGCTCTTAGTAGAGTTTTATATTATTGGTGGTCGTGGCCATTATTAGAATGAGGGAAATAAAAGATGATTAGCCTCTCGGTGTTTAAAGTATGGAGAACAGATCATGGGTGAGAAATGTATTATTTTTCTGTAATATTTTTCGGGAGCGAGTGCTGAGAAGAGGAAAAATTACAATAAAACGCCTACCATCCCTTCAGTGATTCATATCACAGTCAGATGAATGGATATTTATATAGTAACATTTCACTTCCATGGAAAACTCGAATTCAAATTCTGTGTCAGTGTTGAAACCATTAATCTTGCTTGTTCAAGTTAACGACCACCTTATGTGTGTTAGCATTCACTTAACCTGGAAATTAATGTTCCCTTCTGCTACTAACGATGATACACATGCTTCTTTTCTCTAATACTAGAAGTGCACTCTACTGATGATAAATTATGTAGTGTAATTTCAAGCAATAAGATCTGCTGCGGAGTCTTGTTCTTCCTTGGCAGCGCAGATGTAGTAAATAACGCTGTCCCCCATTCTCACTCTTTCAACGAGCTCCTTATCTGCACAATTTGGGTAAACCCTCACTTGAGTTATTGTAGGATCTACAGTGATTATTTCACATGCAATTTATACCACCTTGCTGACTTATTGAATGTTCTACAAGGGAGATTTGGTTGGTAAGCCGATTACCCTGCTCTTATCTCGTGTATGGGGAAAATGATCAAGAGAAACTTCTTAATCTACAGTGCAATATAGTGAAGTTAAGATCGTTCATCAAACAGGCTCCAAATGTATTATTCTACGAGCTGTCTGAATACTACATTTCGTAATTATGATATTTATAAAAAGCGCCGTGTCCTGTTTTAAAATATGGACTGTGACAGTATAACAGAGATAAGCTTCCCTGCGACAGTATAACAGATATAAGATCAGTAATTTTTCTTCGTCTTCTTCATCTGTTTACCCTCCAGGTTCAGCTTTTCCCTCGGACTCAGCGAGGGATCCCACCTCTACCGCCTCAAGGGCAGTGTCCTGGAGCTTCAGACTCCTGGTCGGAGGATACAACTGGGGAGTATGACCAGTACCTCGCCCAGGCGGCCTCACCTGCTATGGGGAACAGGGGCCTTGTAGGGGATGGGAAGATTGGAAGGGATAGGCAAGGATGAGGGAAGGAAGCGGCCGTGGCCTTAAGTTAGGTACCATCCCGGCATTCGCCTGGAGGTGAAGTGGGAAACCACGGAAAACCACTTCGAGGATGGCTGAGGTGGGAATCGAACCCACCTCTACTCAGCTGACCTCCCGAGGCTGAGTGGACCCCGTTCCAGCCCTCGTACCATTTTTACAAATTTCGTGGCAGAGTCGGGAATCGAACCCGGACCTCCGGGGGTGGCAGCTAATCACGCTAACCACTACACCACAGAGGCGGTAGTAATTTTTCTATTATACCATTCTGTATCTTCCTCTGCCTAAACACTTCTTGTTTCACAGGAGCTTAATTCGACATTTCTCTGGGCAATGAAATAAGAAAGGTCTGATATCAGGATAGATTTGTTATTCCAATATCGGTGGTTGTACTAGGGCATATTTCCCACTAGTTAAACCTCAACAAGATCATCTACACTAAGCTGTAGCAAGACCATGGTTTCAGAAACTTGGACAATTTGGAGAGGAAAGCGTTGAAGAAATCATAACGAAAGGAAATTATCCCGCCTGATGGCCGTAATAGTTAAGGTGTTGAAGTCTAAACGGTCTTACACTGCGGTTAGCCAGTTCGAGTCCCGTTGGTCGGAAAAAAAGGTAGGGGAGGTGATGGTATACAATTTATAATCACTAGATAGCGTACCAAAAGCCTGGATTAAATTCCAAACCTGTCCGCAGTGCTCATATGGAGTGAGGGAATATGACGCTGTTGATGGTGATTCGTCCGTCGCATGGGAACGTTAAGCCTTGAGCAGACCCCTTGGTGCTATTCAACAGGAGTAGGCTATGTACCGGTGCCGCGTTTCACCCTCTCCCTTCCTACTACCATATATCACGACATTCATTTCATATCATTAACTCCTCTGACGTGGTTGACGTCAGGAAGGGCATCCGGTCGTAAAAAATCCGCCACGACAGATTCATTTCACGTCATACGCCACCCCATAGAGAAACGGAACAAGGGCTGGACAAACAAATATCGAACGGATATTGGAAGATCAAGAGAGATTTATAGGTTTAGAGAGAATCCCGTATAATGTAATTGAGTTCTGGTGTTGGCGAAGACTCTTACGAATACCACTGAC
Source organism: Anabrus simplex (assembly GCF_040414725.1). Classification (NCBI taxonomy): domain Eukaryota; kingdom Metazoa; phylum Arthropoda; class Insecta; order Orthoptera; family Tettigoniidae; genus Anabrus; species Anabrus simplex. The sequence continues at coordinate 100,844,258 of NC_090272.1, read as the reverse complement.
TGCAAAAATCGCCAATAAGGCAGGTTTAGAGCGCTTCAATCCCTGTATGTCATTGGTTGGTATGATTATAAAGCTGAGACTAGCATTATGCGATCAGATGCAATCCAACAAGCAATCAAGCTAGGGACGATCGCCGGTACAAGAAGACCAGGTCGACAGAGGACTCGTTGGTTAGGCACCATTAAAAGAGACAGCACACTCACCCTGGTACAACTAAAGCAGGCAGTGTCGAACAGGACAACTTGCAGAGCGCTAATTAATAAAATCGCCGATGATCGGATTCGATTGAATGGATGACATCATCGTCAAAACCCAATCATCATCGTATGGCCTCAACTACCATGTGCAAGCATTTTAATTTGACGCCATCCGGCTCTCAATTTGGACGTTCCGTTTTACTGTAAGCCTACTAGATGGCAGAGTATTAATCATCTATCTTGGTCGCGTCTATGGCTGAGTTGTAATGAATTTTTTCGGGTAAACACCAATTGTGATACATTACAATACATTGAAATAACTTACCAAGGGAGATGTTCAATAAATTTCCGATTTCTTTGAAATCATTTAGGAAAAGGCTGGGAAAACAACAGATAGAGAATCTGCCACCTGGACGATGCCCTAAATGCAGACCAGTATTGATTGACTGACTGACTGACTGACTGACTGACTGATTGATTGATTGATTGATTGATTCAACAATATTATTAAGGATACTAACAACGCCATTCCTGCTATTTATCGTCTCTATTACAGAACAGAAAACGAATTTTAATGTACGACCTATGGATGCGGGCGATCAATTGAATACGATATATTTTGGGTAATCCAGTTACGAATCATGAACAGGGTTAAGAAGCACTCACACATGGAAACTGTCGGACATCGCGTAAGAGAGAAGTTTTGATACTTCAAAATTGCTTCTATGTACTGTAGCAGCCTCCAACTTCATGTCTTAATTTCGCAAGCATTTCAACGATGTCAATTCACTTTCAAAGAATATTGCGTTCTTTGGAGACGTGTCAGCAAGATACTCCCTTATTACCCTTGATTTAGCACACGATCTATTAGCAACTCCATGTGTTCTGAGTGATTACCGACAAAAAGAGTAGCATTACGAAAATGTTGCAAAGTTTGGGCTGAGGAAACTTGGGAGAAAGGAGATGAGCTACTAAGAGGTGTGTTCCGAGCTGTTAGAGAAGAGATGGCTTGGAATGACATTAGTAGACAAATAATTTTGAGTGATGTTCTTTAAAAGTAGGAAATATCACAATATGAAGATTAAGTTGGAATTCAATAGGAAAAATTGAGGCCAATATTCGCTTATAGGAAGAGGAGTTAGGGATTGGAATAATTTACCAAGGGGGATGTTCAATAAATCTCCAAATTATTTGCAATTATTTACGAAAAGACTAGGTAAAAACAGATAGGAATTCCGCCACCTGGGTGACTGCCCTAAATGCAGATCAGTGGCGACTGCCACGGTTGCACACTTCTGTTACAGATTTTTCCATCCATGAAGCAGAACAGGCACTATCACCACTGAGGAGCTTCAACAAGGACACCGCCTGATAGGAAGGACGGGAAGGAAGACCGTAGCTCGTCTCTTCAGACCAGACGTTGAAATCTTATGAGATGCAAGTCGTGAATTCATGTGAGCAGTTCCTGTCGGTCCGAGAGTCTTATGAACTGTCTAATCTGGCGCCACGTTCCATTGTGTACAGTTACGGCGTCATAACTGTAGTATATCGAATGAAAAGGAGCTCATTATAATTGTGTGGTGACTTTACGACAGAACAGGTCATTATCACGATAACGGGATACGGCACATAAAGCGTAACAACATAAAGGCGAAGAAATGGCAGGCATTGCTTCTATGTAACAGCCTCTAACTTCAGGTCTTAATTTCGCAAGCAATTCAACGACGTCAGTTCACTTTCAAGGACAATTGCGTACTTTGAAGACGTGTACTAGTCAGCAGCATTCCGAACATTACTCCCTTACTACCCTTGACTGAGCATATGGATGGTGAACCTATCACAAGTGTGTCGTTAAATGACACGTGAACACAATTTTGATGGCACTCTATACAACATATTATCATATTTAATGTTTTAACTATACACGAGCTATTTTGGGGGGAATACTAAATATCTTCAACATTGTTTTGTAACGTTGTTCTTATACGAAACATAATTCCACACACCTTGCAGATAGAGCACATGACTCCGTAACTTTCTGTACTTGAAATATTTACTATTTTCGGAATTTAATATTTTATCAGGCTTAATTTAATTTGTCCGATTCGTTGGCTGAATGGTCAGCGTACTGGTCTTCGGTTCAGAGGGTCCCGGGTTCGATTCTCGGCTGGGTCTGAGATTTTAATCTCTTCTGATTAATTCTTCTGGCTCTGGGACTGGGTGCATGTGTCCGTCCCAAAACTCTCCTCACCATATTCAGACAACATACCACACTGCCAACCATCAGAGAAACACGCAATAGTGATTACATCCCTCCATAGGGTTGGTGTCAGGAAGGGCATCCGGTCGTAAAACAGGGCCAAAACCACATGTGCTACGCAGTTCGCACCCGCGACCCCACAGGTGTGGGGAAAAAGCGATAGCAAACGAAGAAGATCAGGCTCCATTTAATTTATTCTTCTTTCGTTTTTTTCTTTCTTCCTTTCTTTCTTAATCCGTTTTTCCTTCAGGGTTGGTTTTTACCTGAGACTCGGCGAGGGATCCTACCAATACCGCCTCAAGGACAGTGTCCTGGAGTGCGAGACTTAGGGTCGGTGATACAACTACCACGCCCAGGCGGCCTCACCTGCTATGCTTGCTGGGGGATGGGAAGACCGGAAGGGATAGACAAGGAAGAGGGAAGGGTGCGGCCGTGGCCTTAAGTTAGGTAGCATCCCGGCATTTATCTGGAGGAGAAGTAGGAAACCACGGAAAACCACTTCGAGGATGGCTGAGGAGGGAGTCTAAATCCCCTATACTCAGTTGACCTCCCGAGGGTGAGAGGAGCCGGTTCCAGCCCTCATACCACTTTTCAAATTTCGTGGCAGAGCCGGGAATCAAAGTCGGGCCTCCAGGGGTGGCAGCTAATCAAAGTAACCACTACACCACAGAGGCGGACTTCATTTATTTATTTACTTTTTACGTTTAATTGACTTCTTTCAAGTGCTGCACATACAGTAACAAACCTTGTGGAGGTCCACGAAAAACATTATGGTACAAGTATGAAGGATGAGTTCTCCACCTAATCAATACTTTATTTTACATAGTGTCAATATTATTTACATAAAAATACAGCCGGTTTCGACCCGTAAATAAGTCATCTTCAGCTGCTAAAGAACCTACTTAATAGCGACTGTACAGAATAAATACCACTAAAATTAAACAAGGATGCCATATAATAAACATGATACCACTATTCTAAAATTACTTAATGTTAAGATATATGCATATGGTACAGTTTTGGGGTTAAGGGACTATTTTCAAAAATTACATTTACTGAGGTTGGAATTGGATATAATTTTTAGAGTTTAACAAGAATCAATGACATTCAGGTGTCAAGTTAGCTGTGTTAAATGCCACCATTATGTACAACGGTTTATGAGATTTTTAAAGTGCATTTTTGTGCCGAAAATATGCGGGGGCGTCGTGTTCCTTAGAATAAAAGGTTCAGCAACCAGTTCACGGACACATAGCTTATACTCTGTCTATATCACTGCTGAAAAATATGTTAGTGAGTGCCACTATTCTAAAAATACTTAACATTAAGATATATACATATGGTACAGTTTTGGGGTTGAAGGGTTTTACACTGGCCCCAAGATTACTACATATTACAAAAGTTCTATTTGCTGAGGTTGAAATTGGATACAATTCTTACAATTTAAGAAGAATCATTGACATACTGGTGTCAGGCTCACATATATAATGTTAAATGCCAGTGCTATGTCCAACGGCTATTCAAAGTGCATTGTTGGGCCGCAAATATGCGGGGACGTCGTGTTCATTAGAATAAGAGGCTTAGTAACTTGATTACAGATACATAGCTCTTTCTCAGTCTATATCAATGATAAAAAACAAGCTAGTTTATATTAGACTTCCTTATTGAGATTTATGAGGTTATTGAGGTTTTATAATATTTACACTATGTAAAATAAAGTATTGAACTCATCCTTCATACTTGTACTTGAACCATCAATACGGACCAGAAACTAATAGATTATAGAAACATTATGTTTACAGGTTCAACTGTTTCCGAGAAAATTGTACCTCCAATGTGTAACACATTCCTTCTTTGGGCTAATTCATGTATGTATGTACGTGAATGGCGTATGGCTTTCAGTGCCGGGAGTGTCCGAGAACAAGTTCGGCAACCTGCGCGTTCGTGATGAGGATGAAATGGTGATGAAGACGGCATATATACCCAGCCCGCGTGCCAGCGAAATTAACCAATTAAGGTTAAAATTCCCGACCCTGCCGGTAATCGAACCCGGGACCCCTGTGACCAAAGGCCAGCACGCTAACCATTTAGCCATGGAGCCGGACGGTATGTATGTATGTAAATATGTATGTATGTATGTATTGCAACATGCTCTACGGTGCCTTTCTCTTCAATTTTGCCTCACGAATGGGTGATAAATCTAATGCAACCTTTGGTGGCCTCGTAGTCCTAATTCTTACCAAGTTCCAAGTTGGACTGATAAAAATATAGGTATCACCATCGCGCTGTACTTCCTCATACTTCACCTCAAGTTGTAGTACTAATTTAATATGATGTTGCCCGTGCAATATTTCCACTTAAATGTTGCTAATTAACTATCCGAAATCGGGGATGGATATACCAATCAAGTGCGGTGGTTGCATGTCCATATTAAGTCAATATCTCAGGGTAAAAACATCTATGTATATTCAAAAATACTATTTACCTTCGCAAGTTCCGTTGAAGAGGTTGTATACTTCAATATGTTACTCATTTTCTCCAAAATCCTACCGTAGAATCAATATGAGCCTCTGAATATCATGATTCCGAAATACCAGTCTAAATATATCCTATAACTACTCTTCCTATCTCTACCTTTGAAAGTAAACGCTAAAATAATCTTAAAACTAATTTATTAGCATGCCAATACTATAATTAACAAAATAATGATCATCTTCGGTAATAGAGGAAAATAAACTCGAATATCACATATTATCTTTCTTGACAACTCAAATTAATGAATTAACATAATTAAAATTGGGCAGGTGTCTTTAATTCATTTGGGCAATTATTATTTTGCTGCGTGACCCTATTTCATCATTTTATTTCATCATGGGGACAATTAGGATTTACTCTTTATTAAAGAAGGGAGTGGTCTTTCTTTCCTTTAGGTCTATTTGCAGTACTCTTTGGAAATGGTTTGGGAATTTGCGTATTGACTTGTTTATGGCATGAGATAAGTAACTCTTTCCAATTATGGCTTCAAAATGCCATTTTAAGTATCTAAAAGAAATTAATCCTAACCATAAATATTAATTCCAATATCCTTATATATTAAAAATGTGTGCCAAAATAAAATTAAATATCTTCATTTACGAGTGCCATCTCCATGTTCTTCAACCGTCATAACCTGCCAGAATCGTACCGATCAATTAATTATTATGTGTATTTTCAATTAAAATGGTTCCTTCTACTGCCTACTAATTTTACCATTTTCAGGTTAACGCGTGTTCCAATATTGTATATTCACTATGTGAGACAAATACATATTACTAGGCGACTATATCTCTTTCCCATATGCACTTCAAATACATGTAAATTACGATCAACATATCTCCATATTTCATTTGAATTCGACCAATTGACCATTTAACCTCACTGCTACATTTAATATTCACGTATCTAGGCCTTAATTCCACTGCTTGCCTCATTTTCAATGACAACATAACTGTAGCTAAGCATAAATTCGCACCTATTTCCTTCAATCATTTACTTACACAAACATCTCAAATCTCCAACAACATATTATCATTTATGCTTTTAATTACTGCGATTCCTCCGCATACAATCAATATCTCTACTCAGCTTCTTCATAATGTCTACCACGTCGCAGTAAAACATTTCTTTTACCTTAATATCTACTCAAAACACCGCAAGCTGCTACTGTTTATTTCAACTCATCGTAAATATGGACGATATCGGCCTAGTTATTCAATCTGGTCATTGGGTAGCCTAGGTTTATTATTATTATACTGCACTTCACTTTCATATCTCAACCTCGCCTAGCTTGAATACGACGTTCCCCTAAGCATATAGGTTCAAAAACATCAATTCTCTTCCCGATACTGCTCACATTAACCTCAGATCAAACTTATGAGCACGGCAGTATATTACTACACATAAATAATACGTATCTGTGGTTATTTTCTCCGGCATATGCCTTAGAATTCACACCTTGGCATGAACAGGTCATATCTTTGGCACTTCAGCATTCCTACAATTATACTACACCAAATGAAATACTTTATAGTTAAATTTCTTATAATGTTACTTATCTCAGGCCCTTTTTTGTCCGACGTTGCTTTCTTCTTCCTCCTCGCGGCATTTCGGAACGTCTAGCCTTGTGCTGGATTACGTCATGCTGGATCTCTAGGTCTTCAGGCTTGAGCTTACGATGATCTGGTCAGCCTTCCTCCATCGCTTTAGGCTAGCTCCATTTCGTGTCCAATTTCCATGCAACGAAACGATATTATTAAATTGATAGAATACATCTTAATTTTCAGTATATAGAGCTCTTCCAAGGACTTTGTCTAACTGTATTTATATTTCTTTTCCTCTATAGATACTGCTCAGATTCAATTTTATTTTCATAAACTGGTTCTTCCTTGGTTTTCTATGTTGTCTGAATAATGTTCTTTAAATCTTATAAATGGGCTATACGTATAATTTGAGGAAAATTTGGCCGCTTATTAAGTCAGTGTAGGCCTTATTTACGAATGCCGTATTCCGACACCTCTTCTTCCGTACAGTATTTGAAATGTATTATGCGTGTTTCCCTGCCGTTTTTACGTATTTTCGGTAGTTTGTTTCTGGATTCTTCCTTCGTATGGCTCCTATTATGGTTATATTGATTATGTCAGCTAATCTTCTAGTCAGGTAATTGCAATTCACAGTTCGTTTACGACGAAAATCTTCTTGCCAAAGTAGATAATAATAGAACGTTTTTCAATTTTTTTACGTACAATGGTTCATTTCTCATAGAGTTTCCTTTCCATCTCGCCAGGCACTGCCTCTTAATTGCGGTGAACTTGTCATAAAAAGTTATTCCGAGCATTCTCAACGTTTGAAGCTGATCTGCGCCATTTTTCTTCCGATCTATATTCATGTAAACTGACGTCAATCGTAACGTAATGGTACAGTATGTATGTATGTATGTATGTATGTATGTATGTATGTATGTATGTATGTATGTATGTATGTATGTATGTATGTGGACCGGTTTATCTACGATTCACCAGAACTGAATAATTAAGCCATTGATCAAATATCTGCGTTATTTATGGTGTAAGCCAGTAAGGCGATCACCCGAGGCTTGTCACCGAGGTGTTAGAATGAAAGGAAAATTGAAGGAGAGAAGGAAGGAAGGAAAGAAGTGGTAATCGAATCTGTGGACGCCATTACCAGCTAAGTGCTAGGTGGTGGGGAATTGAGTCATTAGTGAGTAAGAGCAACACAAACCGAACACCTTCTAAAACTTCCATTAACAACCAGATTCCCAGCTGAAGAAAATAAAAAGCTTAAAAATAAGTACATCAAGGAAAGCTTCCTCTCAGGTTTTTCAGGGTGGAGTATTGACACATCAACTATTCGTAGTATGCTTGTATACGTTCCTCAGCTGCTGGAGTTCCGTAACTGTAGGTTGACAGCATTCATTCAATTCATTTACTCTCTGCGCAGTTGGTGGTTATCCGTGACAGGGAACAGGCCTTTTTTTCATGCATTCACTCTTGCATTCATGCATTAATCATTCATTCACTCATGTATTCATAAACATGGCATGTTCTCACCTTACCTGCTGGAGTTCCGTAGATGTAGGCTGAGAGCATTCAACCCATTCAATCATTCAATCATTTATTCATTCATTCAATTCGTCACTCATTCATTCATTCATGGCCCATATTCATTTAATAATTAAAGCTCTCTCCCCAGGAGGTGGTAATCCATGACTGGGAGAGAGACCTCTTTTCATGCATGCATGAACAGTAATTCATTCATGCAAGCATTTATTCATGCATCAATCAATAACTCATTCATTCATTCATTCATTCATGCAGTGTACCAATACGATACAATAAAATCAGGACATTCATTCATTCATTCATTCATTCATTCATTCATTCGTACAATCATTCGGTTAACTCATCTTGTCTACTGTAAGCTAATGATAACATTATTCGCATGTGCATTTGTTAAGGTTATTGTCAGAAAGTGATGATTTTGGTGATTATAAAATCTCATATTCATCGGCAATGACGTGTTCTGCCTTATACGCTGGAATTATTAGCACGAGCTTAGGAACAGGTCAAAGTTTATTGATTTTTTTCTCTACGTCGCGCCGGCACAGATAGGTCTTATGGGCGACGATGGGACAGGAATGGCCTAGGAATGGGAAGGAAGCGGCCGTGGCCTTAATTACGGTACAGCCCCAGCATTTGCCTGGTGTGAAAATGGGAAACCACAGAAAACCATCTTCAGGGCTGCCGACATTGGGACTCGAACCCACTATCTCCCGGATGGAAGCTCACAGCTGCGCGCCCCTAACCGCACGGCCAACTCGCCTGGCCCTACATGTTCTATTAGACACTCAGCCATAATGAAAGGGTGACATGCCGCAGATGGTGGTAACTATGACAACGCAGCGTACTTCGTAGTTACTGCTTTCGCCGCTTAAATGTCAGACCCCAACTCTCGTGGGGACCACTACAGCTATCTGTTCGAGGATAGCAAGGTCTGCTAGGCCTGCTGATGGTGTAACAGCTGTCAAACCAGGTCTCAGGCTGGGAACTTGGCATACGTACTGCATGTACTAAAATTAAAAACAAGCTCTGTACACCAAGACATGTCATTATAACAAGTGAGGTGACAATGCGTATCTAACTGCGTCAATACAGCCTGTATTCAGGTCTCAGTAATTTTTATAAGCCCTAATGCACCGCAGATTGTCGAACATGCTGATCAACACAAGGATGCAAAAAAAAACCTGTTTCTTCACTCGTAATTCAAGAACATTCCAAAGAGGGTCATCCAACCGGAAAAGGGATTCTTCCAGCATGCTGCATATGTAGGCATCTCAGGGCTCGACATCCGGGGAGTGGAAAGGGTACGGGAAATTGTTGCAGAAGGGCAAGAGCTCCCACCATCACCAGCACACCGCGATGTGGCCTGTAGCTCCATCTTTCTGCATCCACTGTCGCTGTAGCAGGTTTCTGAAGGCATTCAGTAGTTTGATTTTCAGAGCGCCGGGCTGAGTTGCACAGACTGTAAAGGCCCTGGTTTTCAGAGCCCCGCAGGTTCGATTCTGGCTCAGTTCGATTGTAGGTATCTGAAGGTGATCAAATACGTCAGCCCCGTATCGATAAATTTACCAGGACTTAAAAGAGTTTTTATGGGACAAACTTCGGTACCTTGGCGTCTCCCAAAACCGTGAAAGTACTTAGTGGGACGTGAAACATATTACATTATTATTATTATTATTATTATTATTATTATTATTATTATTATTCATTTTAGAGCATATTTGTAATTACAGTACTGTTTTTCCGCATACTCACATAGGCCCTACATACAGTGGCACACGCAGGGCGGGGAAGGGGTCACTAGTTTAATCTTCCCTTACACTTGACCTTTCTTAAAATTGAAACATAGTATTTTTTGCTATTTTTATAATTTGCTTTACGTCGCACCGACACAGATAAGTCACATGGCAACGATAGGTTAAGAAAGGGCCCGAAGTGGGAAGGAAGCAACCGTGGCTTTAATTAAGGTACAGCCCCAACATTTGTCTGGTGTGAAAATAGGAAACCACGGAAAAACATCTTCAGAGTTACCGACAGTAGGGTTCGAATCCACTATCTCCCGAGTGCAAGCTGTTAGCTACGTGACCCAAACCGCACAAACACTCGCTCAGTCATCTCATAAACATTAGACTGCTCGTTTTATTTTAGAACTCAACGGCCGCTCCTCAATAATAATGTCCATTAATTCAAACAGGGTTGTGGGTCAGACATTATTACAGCAACATAGAGTTACGAGCAGGTTAATGGGGTTCTCTGTAAGTGAAATTCATCGCCATTCAAATGGCCAATGTTCTCATTTACAGATATTAGAGAGATATATCGGAGAGGGAGCTGATGGTATCAGAAGCTAAAATAATCTGCAAATTGTGAGTGTAAAGCTATCCTTATTTCAGATTTTCAGCCATATATTTCTTTGTGAAGGTTTAATTACAATTCTTACGTAGGATTCTGTAGATATTGATTCTTATACAGAATGTTCCAAAAAATGTGAGAAATAATCCGAGCGTAGGTAGTACACCCCAAAACAGTACACAAGGTTCGGCATAGTTAGAGGGTGACTTAAACACTGTCATACAACCGAATATGCACTGTAAAACCAACTGCTGAGGTAAAAATTCACATTTTCTATTAAGTTCACCTATGCCCATTGTCTGTCTAGCTGGATCTCTTCTTGGCCTTAGCATCAAGGAATGAAATTTGCTTAACGTCGCACCGACACAGACAGGTCTTATGGCGACGATGCAATAGGATGATGCTAGGACTGGGATGAAAGCGATCGTGACCTTATTTAATATATCTCCCGAGCATTTGTTTGGTGTGATAATGGGAAACCTCTAAAAAGCACCTTCAGGGATTCCGACAATGCGGTTCGATTCCATCATCTCTGGAATGCAGAACCCAAACCGCGTAATCAACTGGGGTGAATATGCACAGTTAGTACCTGCGTTAAGGTTGGAAAGTGAGTTTTTTGGTATTTTACAAATCCTAAAATCCATAAAACCAAAGATTTGTGTATATGACAATACTGTTGATGTGGAAAGATCGTCCAAAATTTGGTCAGGTTCGCACTGAGGGAGCAGCACCCGCTGTTTAGACAGTGGAAGTATTACCCTACGAAATCCCAGTCAATGGGGGTTTAACAATACACCACGATTGATCTCCACCGTACTTACTGAAGATCTTGGACTTGGTAGTGGTGGTGATTATTGTTTTAAGAGGAAGTACAACTAAGCAACAATCCTCTCATAACATTGTCTGTCTGTTAGGTCATCAGCCCAGAGGCTGGTTGGATCCTCAAATAGCACCACCAAAGGTTATGCGGTTTTAAGGAAACCGCAAAAACCAATGGCAGCACCAAAATGAGGCGTACTAGTCAAGACGAGGAGTGAGATAGTTTGCCATTGCTTTCCTCACTGGGTCATAAAGTGCTATTGCAGCACGACTGACCCTATGAGCAACACCTTTCATAACACTCAGATGCACTAGTCGTGCTCTGAATGCCATTACTCTGCACCACCCACACCCCAGCAGCTTCCATATTGTCACAGCCATGGATGAGACGGACTTCGGTGAAAGCTACGCTTTACTCTCGCCTGTGCCAAGAGATGGATACGAAAGTACTGTATCCATCAAGAAATGGCAGCAGGCAAACTTATAACATTAATCAGGGAAAAATGGAAGAAGTTCAACGAAAGACAAAGGAAGGCCATTCAAGGGTGTGAAAATGAAAGACTCCTTGGCTTTGTAATCCTAATACCAGCGGGATCGGAAGTGAATGAAAGTTGACCAAGGGAGGTCGACAAGAGGAATGAAAGTGAGAGACTTACCGAGCGTTTTGGGGTCGCGCAACTTTGAGCTTGCATTTGGGAGATAGTAGGTACGAACCCCACTGTTGGCAGTCCTGAAGATGATTTTCTATTGTTTCCCATTTTTACACGAGGCTGTACTTTAATTAAGACTACGGGCACTTTCTTCCCATTCCCAGCCCTTTTCTATCCCATCGTCGCCATAAGACTTATCTGTGTCGGTGTGACGTAAAACAAATTGTAACATAGTGAGAAGGCTGACACAAATACGTTGAAGCAACATCTAACTCAGCTAAGGAACTTGCCGTCGCCAACCCGTGATCTCATGGTGATTTTCCCTTCAGGAGTTTCTTAGGACAGCAGGATGTACCGTGAATATATTCTACAGCCGCCACCCATAGGGGGAGTCCTGGAGTACTGTCGGAGTATTGGGCATTTCCCGAAGACGAAACTGAAGCAGCAGAGGAAAATGAATTTGAAAAAGCTACATGAATCATATGCCACAAGGTAGTTCACCAGCTATTACGTACATTCAGTGAAACATATTACAGATCCACGAGAGAACTGCCAGTGGCATGCGATAAATACAGTGGAAACTTTGAATTCTGTCGAAGTGACTAATCATAAATGAAATCCAATCGATCGATGAATCACTGATCTGCATAAGGATGTCACCCAGGCGGCAGATACTCTTATCTTCAATGATTTCAAAGAAGGTGGAAATTTATCGAACATCTCCCTTGGTAAATTATTACACATTTAAAGACCGTTTTCATGTGTGCAGAATGTTACCGCCTGTTCAATCCCGACATAGTTTCGTCTAACTTGCGCTAAAGTGTTGAGTCAAAAGATGAGACAAAGCAGGTCGGGCATTGCAGCTAGTAAGATGCCGGTCGGTATCTGGGACGATGCCAAAAGGCCTCTTCTGTTGTTGACCGTAACTTGAGGATAGGACAGCCCATTCAGTGTTCTCAGCTGCTGTCGGGGCTCCTGTCATTAATTAACTCGATTCTATGAAAGAATTAATGAATGGTTCTTTTATTCTTACAACAAGGGTGTTCACAAAAGAGTCGATGTTAACAGACAAACACTTTTCTGCATAATCTTAAGCTCGGTGATCCGTACAGGCTATTAATCACGTCATCTCATCACCCCTGTTGACAACAGATACATCATTATTCTGGAACTCACCGTTACAGTATCGTCCCTGACCGATTACGGTTCGGGATCCTCTCCTAGCACTATAGGTTGGCATCAAACAATGCTTAAATGTGAGAGACTCCGCAGAGGTGTAACTACTATTAAGGATGTACGGCTTAACTTTTTAACGTGCTTACATTCAACATTTCTTCAATATCATATGAGCAAAACCACTTCATGATCGATTTTCTTACAATTCTTAGTTAAGCATTAACAGTCAATCATTGGCAACGCAACATAGTGACTGCCAGTCTCCAGGCTTCTGGCAGCTTTGTCACGCGCATGTGTTTAGTACTGGATGGTTCGAGCTAGTGTAGAAATTTGAACAAGGGTGAGAGTTTCACTAACTACTGACGGCTAGGCTAACCTTTGCGATGGAGTTTTAATGCAGGGAGTAAAGTTTAGAGGTTTTTCATTGTGATGAAAGGGGATAGTGTTAGTCAAGTGATGGATTTAACTAAGGACACTGGATTTTCTAATAACAAATATATAATATTTTCAAGACTAACAACGAGGTTCAATATCCCTTTTCAATATACACGTCGCGAGTTCGAGTCTCATCACAGGTGTATTTTTTGTGAAAAATAAATTAATACTTGAAGAGAACGTGAATATAAAAATGGAACAAAAATATTATGCAAATTACAATACACTTTCTCACAAGACCATAAGACCCATCTGGGTCGGTGTGACGTAAAGCAAATTGTAAAAAAAAACTCGCTCAACAAACAAAGCTGCGACGTATCTTCAACTCACGTCGTCGAGGTTCGCAGACAAGTACGGTGACCACTTGGCCACCGCTCCGGTTGAGTGCGGTGTAACTCGCAAAGTATGTATGCGTTGCATTGGGATCGGGGATTCATCAATTCTTTCAGAAATTGTTAGGTTGCGGACCTATTAAAGAAAAACTTGTTCGCCTTTTAGTGTTCTATCACCCCCACATGGTCGGAAGTGGATCTTGCGTCATGACATTTGACCTCAATTTTTTTGAAAACAAAATCGTATTGACCTAAACATGAGTTACTGTTTAGTTTTCCCCAAGAGGTACACTGAAGCTCGTTGAAATCCGTTGGATTTCTGGTCATGAAGAATAACGGTAAAACACCAATACCTAATTTACTACTGAAAGAAGAAGATGGGGAATCTGTGAGGCGATTTCAAATTAAATGGTTCTCCATAAAGCCTTGGTTAACTGGTAGGTTGAAGCAAAACGGACTACTGTTACTATCGTTTACTTTCTGAGAAAGACAATTTAGAATGGTTCAAATTGGGGGAAGTATAATCGTCATGCAATGTATTTAGTCATTTTCCGATAGTTCACCGAATGTAAAGGAACTTATCAACCTCGGGCAACCTAGCACATGACTTGGTCGAAATACAAATCACAGTCGTCTAATTAAAAATCCTGTCAGTGTATAACTCGGTTAGGACACCTCTCTGAAACAATTGTGAAACACTACGAGTTCTAGATTAGGGACTTACAAAGAAAACGACAACAAGGACGATCATTCAAGGATTAGAAAAATGCATTCCTGTTGGCTGACGAGGAAGAGAATAACTCCGGAAATAATATGTACATGGCGTGTTTGGGTAGCAGCTGGAACTTGCAGTAGATCACTTCTCAAGAGGGGGATTGTTTATGGTATTGCCACTGTAAACTAGTGAGAAAGTTTGTTGTGCTGTGCTCTGCTGTAGCCTTAATGATTTAACTGGTGCAATTGTAGAACCATAAGCTTCCTCCAACAGGGTAAATGGAAATCCATTAGTCTGTAGATTAGTTAATTCGCTCTACTTAGAGATCTGCAAAGGCGTTTAATATGATAGCCGTTAGCAGATCTCTTCTCTTTAGGTTTACGTAGTTGAAAGACGCATGTCTTCACTAATGACGCCCGAGCACGACAATTTCCAATGTTAGTTCTCGATTAGCAGTGGAGCATAGAAAATAGGATTTAAAAGATTAATTTGTAGGCCTAATCGCTTTTACATGATCAATCAAACTCATTTCTATGTCATCAGTGGCACGAGTATTCATGCCTAATGCTGTGGATAGAATGATAAATAATTTCACTTTTAATGAATATACAAGCTGCTTTAGCCGTAGTTAACGGGTTGGTTTTCATGTAATTTTGGCAGTAAGGCCATTTAACAAAGGTGAATGGCAGAAAAAAACAGAGACGACATTTATTTATTTATTTATTTATTTAATTTATTTATTTATTTATTTATTTATTTATTTATTTTTGACTTACATTACTTGTGGCGAAGTTAGGGCTCACGGCCCTCCCTTACACTTAACCACTCTAAATAAAAACATTTAGAAATGTAAACATAAAAATAATAGCAAGACATAGTAATTCTACTGTTGATTGATACAACATAAATATAATTAAAATTAAACGCTTAATACTGTACATATATTATTTAAATATCTGCACTTATCAGTCAACTGAAATTAATGTATAATAATTTTCTTATGATACATAGCAGGAAATCTGAATTTCTAAACTACAGTTGTGTTTTTTATATATTAACTACCAAACAGCGTGATGAATGCATGAAAAATTAAGATCAGGTAACAAATTAGTAAGACGATAAGAGGCATAACTAATAAAACGAAGATGTATATTACTAAAGTGCATAACAGAAAAAAAGAAAAGCCATTCTCACAACATACACACACTGATTCACACATTCACTTTTATGATTCCAGGAAAAACTTTCGGCGGGCAGATTTGAATTGACGAAGGAAAGGTAAAAGCCAAATACCAATTGGGAGTGCATTCCAGAGTCTCGATGCAGTAACTAGAAAAGAATTATTGTAGGAATTCGTTCGATTTAGCAGAATTCCATGTAGGGAACCAGAACGGGTACAAATATTACGGAATGAGGAAGGAAACAAAAACTGGAAGATGGGACATATCAATTAACAAAAGACATTTTTCTCAGTTACACGGTAAAGTAGTAGAATCATGGATATGCTTTGCCCTTACAAGAGGACAGAAAGTGTTATAACATTTATCTAAGAGCTTGCGTTCTTATAGCGGCGTACATATGACGCTACTGACCCAGTATGGACTACGTAGATGACGAATTGCACCGACACAGATCGGTCTTATGGTGACAATGGAATAGGAAAGGCCTAGGAGTGAGAAGGAAGCGGCCGTGGCCTTAGTTAAGATACAGCTCCAGCATTTGCCTGGTGTGAAAATGGGAAACCACAGATAACCATCTTCAGGGCTGCCGACAGTGGGGTTCGAAGCCACTATCTCCGGGATCCAAGCACACAGCTGCGCGCCCCTAACCGCACGGCCAGCTCACCCAGTATACCCATGTTAATGATCACTGCCTAAATGCAGCGAGCCTACCTCTTAGTCCGAGGCCTCTGGTTCGTTTTCCGGCCAGATCACGAATATTTTACCTGGATCTGAAAAGTGGTTCAGGGTCCTCTCAGCCTACGCGAGAACAAGTGAGGAGCTGTCTAACTTGAGAAAGCGGCCCCAGTCTAGAGAACCAAGAATAACAACGCGTAATCTCGTAACCTGCAGGCTTTCAGGCTGACCAGTGACTGCTTGGAAGGCCAATGTCCATCAGGGCTGTAGAACTGTAGCTTGATAGTCGGTGTAATGTTCTTGGTGATGAATTTATCTGGGGATCATTAGTGATAAGCAACTTCTGGATTCCAAGATCGTAGATACAAACCCGACAGCGGTACTATTTTCTACCTTATTCGCATTTTTGTTAGTCAGGACTGGCTCTATCACAGAAAAGTGCCATGGTAATAATTCAAAATTAATTTAATGTTACGTTTGAAGCATTTATAAAAACACGTGATTTATTTCAAACTATCAGCTTTTGAATATTGTAATGTCAATTAGTTCAGCATTTTAGATAACACTATATACTGTGAAAAGTATGCCAAGGTACACGAAAGTATGCCCAGTTGTATTTACGAGATTCTCGTAAATATACAGGGTGGTCAGAAACAATGTGAACAGGGCATATGATAAATAATTTGGAAAAAAAAAACCGTCGATATGTCACGCCGATGCCAGTTTATCAGCCAATCAGATCGCTTCGCGGGCGATTTCAGATGGGCTTTGCGAGGCGGTGACGCTACATTTGGACGTGGCTTATGAACGGCTTGAGATCGCCAATAGAAGAAATAAACTTCTCCAGGGGAGGGACTTGAACAAGTACCTCCCTGCTGATAGGTTGCGCACAGGAAGCACGCTACGGTAGAACTGGCTGAAACCCACGGTGTGTTAGTGTTTGGTGCTCATTTCCCGACATGGCTCTCAAGCGCGAAATTCCGGAAAATCTTCCGATTTTAAAAAATATTCAGGAAAATACGAAGTTAGGTGAAAACAGTCGGAATTAACCTCAGTGTTCACTTCATGGTAACTACGTGTAAATAGCATCCATTGCGCTTATAATGTATGCAATACAAGTGTGTTTAATTTTCCTTCAGCTGTTGTCGGTTTTAAGAGTAGATTGGATGCAGATAATTGCTTTGAAGACGGGTCATTAACGTGCCAGTGGTAATAATCTTTCGAATGTACGCTGTTTTAAATGCCAAATGCCTGCGTTAAGATATCATTATACAAGGCTAAACATGTCGTTCTAAAAGGGTACTCGAAGATCTATATTTTCAAACCTGGAGTAGAGTTTATTATACGTTTAATGAAGACCGCCATGTGTAAAAAAAAAAAAAAAAACAGAGGACGAGAAAAAAGTTTACATTCTACTTCTTCTACCGCTTTTCCCACACCTGTGGGGTCGCAGGTGCGAACTGTGTCACACGTGTGGATTTGTCCCTGTTTTACGATTGGATGCCCTTACTGACTCTAACGCTATATGGAGGGATGTAATAACTATTTCTTGTTTCTATAGTGGTTGGTTGTGTGGTGGGATGTCTGAATATGAAGAGGAGAGTGTTGGGACAAACACAAACACCCAGTCCCTGAGGCAGTAGAATTAATCATACACGATTAAAATTCCCAACCCACCCAGGAATCGAACCTGGGGAGCTCTGAACTGAAGACCTCGACGCTGCCCACTCAACCAATGAGTCGGACAGGAATAAGCTTAGATTAACGAGTGAAAATTATGGAAGTCTGTATTTTAAAACTGATCGATTGACTATTTAGTTCAAAAATAGCCTTCAAGTTTTTCCATCGATCGAATGCGAATACCTAGAAGAAAAATAGTTAGGTTATGTACCAGTTTCATAAATACCAACTTCTGAAAATTTCCCTCCTGTCTTCCAAAATAATATTTTTGGATCTGACAACACCTGCCGCCTGTGTAGCAAAATTGGTTAGGCGCTCGGATTCTGAACTCAAAGTCGCGTCATCCAATCCCATCAGACTCGGTCGGCATTTAATAGTGTTTAAACCAGGTGTGTGTCAGCAGACATGATCGTGCATTTCCAAGTTCCTCTACGGGCAAAATTCCGAAATCCGGACGTCTCTTAAAATCTGTAGGAATTATGAGGTCATTACAACAATATATGTATATACAGCTATTCGCTTTACGTCGCACCGGTAGAGATAGGTCTTATGGCGATGATGGGATAGGAAAGGCCTAGGAATAGGACCCCCTGTGGGTGGGGGCGGTAGAATAACACCCACGGTATTGCCTGCCTGTCGTAAGAGGCGACTAAAAGGGTCCTCAGGGGCCCTAAACTTTGGAGCGTGCGTTGGCGACCACGGGGCCCACAGGTGAGTCCTGGCATTGCTTCCACTTACTTGTGCCAGGCTCCTCACATTCATCTATCCTGTCCGGCCTCTCTTGGTCAACACTTGTTCTTTTCCGGCCCCGACAGTATTACGTATGAAGGCGTAGGGAGTCTTTCTTTTTCACGCCCTTCGTGGCCCTTGTCCCCCTTTGGCCGATACCTTCATTTTTCGAAGTGTCGGACCCCTTCCATTTTTTCTCTCTGATTAGTGTTATATAGAGGATGGTTGCCCAGTTGTACTTCCTCTTAAAACAATAATCACCACCACCACCACCACCACTAGGAAGGGGAAGGAAGCGGCCGT
Organism: Anabrus simplex; assembly: GCF_040414725.1. NCBI lineage: Eukaryota > Metazoa > Arthropoda > Insecta > Orthoptera > Tettigoniidae > Anabrus > Anabrus simplex. Next base: position 100,825,142 of record NC_090272.1, on the reverse strand, counting down.
GGCCTTAATTAAGGTACAGCCCCAGCATTTGCCTGGTGTGAAAATGGGAAACCACGGAAAGCCATCTTCATGCCTGCCGACAGTGAGATTCGAACCAACAATAGATTTTTATTATTATTATTATTATTATTATTATTATTATTATTATTATTATTATTATTATTATTATTATTATTATTATTATTATTATTATTATTATTATTATACAATCTAGATATATTAGCTGGTGCAATTAAAAAACCATTTTGGTACAATTCCGAAACATGGCAACTTTTAAAATCTATAGCAGTTAAAGAGAAGTTAGAGTAACATTAATATTATTATTATTTATTATTATTATTTATTATTATTATTTATCAAACCATTAAACATTGTATCATTTATATCAATGTCGCACAATTTATATAGTTATAATTTTCTTTATTGCAAGACACATCGATAGTTTAAGCCTCTAACTTCTCTCGTGCACGATCTCTTAGCCGCATGATTTCCATTAGAATTTATGAGGATCAAAAACTGTGTGCGGGATTCCACTAAGCTCGTATTTTGTAAGTTAGCACGGTACAATATTAGGCTTTCTGTATTCCACCTATTGTGAATGGGGATGGTCATTTTTTAATACAATTCATACTACCGGCTCTGGTCTAAATTAGCAGAATGAAATAGCTTTTGCAGGCAAACCATACAACGAGATTATTTGCAGATGAGAAATGTGCGCTACATTGTATGCTATTTCTATTTAACTGCATTGGTACGAACACAATGCATTCTGAATCTACATATGTGTTTATTATTTCCTTCTACATTCAACCCACAATGTTTAATTTTTATGTTTGGTGTGTTATGCGAGGATTCCAGTGGGCCTCCGTAATTTAACTAATCCGCACTTGATATCAGAGCAAAATTCGTCATGACTTAACTAGTTCGGTTGTATGAGAATGTATAGGTACCGTTACAAGCAGTTTCACTAATATGGCAGTTGTTTATATTAGACAGATTTCTTCAGCAACTAATGAGAAGGAGGTTTAAAATGACTTTTTTCTTCAATTCTAGTAATATACATCTTTACTTTCATTTCAGGGAAGGAATTAGAAACTGTCTCAGTATTGAATAAAACATATGAACTTGGTCAACTCCTGCACGCGATATGGAATCTCTGTAGCCAGGCCGACGGCAGTAATTTTGTAAACATTTTTTAAACTTTGTATACTTAATGACAAATTATACATTTTTTGGACAAACATTTGAATGTAGGTTAGTGATACGTATAGCCTGTTAAGATAAACAAACCTGTATGAAACCATGAATGTGAAATATTAGTAATTTTGGCCTAAAAGTAGCTTGAGGCTTTAAAGTCCAGATAGGATTGACGGGAATATTTTCAAGGTGCATATGAATACCGAATTACTTCACTATCATGGTAGACAAAGGGTAATTGCAAGCCTAAAAATTAGTAAATTTCATTTGTCAGTGGAGCCTGGCTCCATGTCTAAATGGTTAGCACGCTAGCCATTAGTCGAAGGGGCTCCAAGTTTAATTCCCGGCTAGGTCGAGAATTTTAACTTCCACTTCCTGTGGCTTGGGGTTAGGTGTTTGTGCCGTCTACATCATTACTAAATTTACTAAGAATACCTATGTCCTCAATTATATTTTCCAGGTCATATGCTATAATTTTCAGTTACTTCAAGGCATTTTCTGCAGAGAGCCATAATGTCGAAAAGGAGGAAAGGATTTTTACTGCGGACTTCGTTAGAGTGGTAATAAATATCTGTATCAACACACAACTGCTGCAATAAAGTTAAAGATAATTAGTATTTGGCACTGATTGTATTTACCATGAACAGGATACTCAACAACCAGGGAATACTAACTTAGCGAATTTCTAACATAACCACAACCACTAATTGTTGTGTCTGGTACCTTACGGGACTTTGAAGTCCCCAGTATTTAATTAGACCAGAACTGCACAATGGCTACATAAAGACTAAGTTCATAGAGAATAATTTGTAAGTTTAGTGGGGAAAAATGTTAGCTTGCCATTTGAGCGGTATAATGCTAATAAAAACCAAATGTTTTTGCACTCCACCATTCACAAAAATGGCTTTATCACTACTGCGTAGTGCCACGAATTTCAGTCAGTCAGACAGCTGCTATATATCGTGTGTGATCGTGCTGCCATCTCTTACTACATTCCTAAACTATTTCTGTAGAAGACTGAGAAATTCCTTCGGATTTCCGGTGACGTACAGTTCCTGCAGCGATTTTTAAAAGGCGGGACTTTTTAGATCCCGGAGGCCCCGAGTTCAATTCCAGGCCAGGACAGGCATTTTTACTTGGATGTGAGAGCTGGTTCGACGTCCACTCAGCCTATGTGATTACAATTCAGGAGCTATCTGACGGTGAGATAGCGGCCCTGATCTAAAAAGCCAATAATAACGGCCGAGAGGATTCGGCGTGCTGACCACATGACACCTCGTAATCTGCAGGTCTCTGGGCTGAGGAGCGGTCGCTTGGTAGTCCACGGCCCGTCGGTTAAGTGTTATGAGGTTTTCATCGTTCTTCAGTACATCTTCAGAGACTCTAATGTAACTCAAACTTCACGAAAAGTGGTCATGATTTATATTATTATTATTTAAAAAATTACTTAATACTGGTGACTGCACCAATTAATTTGATAACCTGATTTTTAATTGTCTGTTTTATTTCAATAAATAAGCATTATTACATACAACTAAATCTGGAATGCTTGATCATTATCCAAGGCCAACGAGTAATTCACACTAAATTCTGCCTAAATGGTCGCTGAAGAACAGTATGATTCCGTTTTTCTATGTTTTGCCATTGAAAAACTTGCTATACGAAGTTTTCAAACTTGGGTCTAAATAGATAAACATCAGAAAAAAATCCTACTCACGAGGTTTTTATTCTTAGATGTCGATAAGCAACAGTTGTCTTATTTTGTTAAAAATAATTTCTCTGGGATCCAATTCTACGCACCGGTAACTTATTGTCTTCTCTAAGCAAATATTGAAGAGTGGGTCAATAGAAATTCTTCTTACCGACAGCGTTCAACCTAGAACATCTTGACAAATTACTTTGAATTTTTATTTCACTCTTCGTTCGTAGCAGTATAGCCTCAGTTATATTATAATAATATTTAAAAGACATTAGTTCGCAAACGGTAAATGACCACATGAATCCGGAAATTATAATATTCAAGACAGAAAATATGAAAAATTTGTAAAGGAAGAGTATATTAACTTATTATAATTTAAGAGTACTCTGAGTGATGATTTAAAATATTCACTGTATCTTCTAAATGTCCACTATAAATATTTCAGTGTCGTGTGTTGGATTTCAAGCTGTTTCAGGACTTCCCACGTAGGTACACTGCCTCAACTTCACGTACCAGTTTTCTAAGCGAATGCTATGTCTCTCGCTCAGATATGGGATGAATCGTTCATAAATGCACTCCTTTTTCTGGTCAACTTCCTTGGCCTTGCCAAACCGGATGGTTGGGATGTCAAATTACTTCTTCACGTCTAAAGCTTCAATGAATTTTCCGTGATACTAAACAGAGAACGTCCATGCGAGTTTGATTCTGCATAAAAAGCACATTAACGCGGGGTGTTATAACGATTAGCAATAATAAATATATGCTAGTAATTACGACAATTTAGTAATTATAGAAACGAATGCGAAATAGAACAGCATGACCCTGATTAGGGTTAAACTTTACTGAGTAATAGCTACCTTCCTTTCCTCACCCGATCATGATGAGAAGAGTCAAGTCTTGAATCCATCATCCGTTAATGTCCTCATGTCATATGACCGCTAAATGATCCAAATGAAGCTGCGGAGAAGATCCTTGTCAGGTTATGTATAACGCATGGACTAAAAAGAAAATACAAAAGCCATTTTCCAAGTGCTTACAATAAACTGTATATTCTACGCACGTGAAGTTCGAAAATACGTCTGTCAGAAAACACTTCAAAATGTTCAGACTACTGAATATTATTCTACGTGTTATCCACGTTCCTTGTTCGTAACATCAAGAAGATTACTTTAAGATACACTGTATATAAGCATAAAACTGCAGTCAGTGCTTCACTCTCTAAAATGATGTAAAGATGGGAGAAGTACCGCAAGATATATTGAAACGATGTCTCATGAGCACATGAAGTAGAACTACTTAAGTTAAGCAATAACATTTGAATATACCACAGGGAGAGAGACGCACGCTGCAGAAGATTCTGGGTTTAGCTCACAGAACAGAGATAAGAATATGTACACGCCAACAACACAGCACACACATCTACATGTTTCGCCGACTTAATTCCCACAGGGTGGCAGTCCATTTACGATGATAGCAGAAGTTCTTCCCGCCGCGATACGTACAAGAAATTACTATATTCACGTAAAGCGATCGGTTTACAAGCACACCGTAGACGATCACGTTAATGTAAGAAAAGAACGTTACAGGTAATAAGCATATAAAACATAGAATAACCCTCTCAATGTTTCTTTGCCAAGTAGGTCGATAACTCTTCTGGGATTTGTGTATATTCATTCTTGAAACATAATATTGTGCATCCAAATCATACCCTGATTGAAACAATAGAAACTAATCAGTATATTCTGTTAAATGTTCAAATGAAGATGCTCAATTAAAGATTTCAATTAGTGTGTGACTGGAAATAAACGATTTCTAAATTATTACAATATCATCATGTACCTCTGCTACTTTGCTACACCTGAACGGGGAAACTGAGTGTTAATGTAAGTAGTATAATAAGCGGGTTCTGCGGAACCTCCGCCGCCGCACGCCTCCTCCTCCGCCGCCTCCTCCGCCCGCGGGAAATTTGAATTTTGGCGGGAAATTTGAATTTTGGCGCGAGATTTGAATTTGTAAACAAAGCCACGTGCTTTTTGACAGCTGACATCGACAACAACGCAACGCTAACCTCACTGCTGCCATCTTGACGGGCCTAAACCTCACTAGTGCCAACTTAACCTAACTAGCATGAGGTAAACAAAGCCACGTGTTTTCTGACAGCCACGTGCTTTTTGACAGACAACAACGCATCGCTAACCTCAGTACTGCCATCTTGACGGGCCTAAACCTCAGTAGTGCCAACTTAACCTAACTAGTGCGAGATAAACAAATCCACGTGCTTTTTGACAGCCACGTGCTTTTTGACAGATTTGTAAACAAAGCCACGTGCTTTTTGACAGCTGTCATCGACAACAACGCATCGCTAACCTCAGTACTGCCATCTTGACGGGCCTAAACCTCAGTAGTACCAACGTAACCTAACTAGCGTGTGGTAAACAAAGCCACGTGCTTTTTGACAGCCACGTGCTTTTTTGACAGCTGTCATCCGCCATCTTTAAACTACAGAGCACCGTGCTGCCCTCTTTCATCACCTGTCATCGGCAGTGCTGCCATCTTGACAGACCTAAACCTTAGTGCTACCAACTTAACCTCACTAGCTCGAGATAAACAAATCCACGTGCTTTTTGACAGCCACGTGCTTTTTTGATAGCTGTCATCCGCCATCTTTAATCTATAGAGCACAGTGCTGCCCTCTTTAGCTACTTACCTTTGAAATGTGGTGGCGGATAATTTGAAAAATGCTTTTCGACAAGCAGCCATCTTTAATCCAGAGAGAACAGTGCTGCCCTCTATGTGGTGGCGGCAAATTGAAAAATTCCCCGTGCTCTTGTTTGAAAACAAACTCACGTGCTTTTTTGACAGCTGTCATCTGCCATCTTTAATCTATAGAGCACAGTGCTGCCCTCTTTAGTTTGAAATGTGGTGGTGGTAAATTCCACGTGCTCTTGTTTGGAAACAAAGCCACGTGCAGCTGTCATCCGCCATCTTTAATCAACAGAGCACTGTGCTACTATCATGCGGGCAATTTCATCACCTGTCATCCGCCATCTTTAATCCACAGAACACCGTGCTGCCCTCTTTATGGCTACTACCTTAAGCACGTAGTAGCGGACAATTTGAAAAGTTCTGTTAGCTATCATCCGCCATCTTTAATCAAGAGAGCACCGTGCTGCCATCTTTAGCTAGATACCTTTGAAATGTGGTGGCGGCAAATTGAAAAATTCCACGTGCTCTTGTTTGGAAACAAACTCACGTGCTTTTTCGACAGCTACCATCCGCCATCTTTAATCAACAGAGCATAGTGCTGCCCTCTTTAGTTTGAAATGTGATGGCGGCAAATTCCACGTGCTCTTGTTTGGTAAACATAGCCATGTGCTTTTTTGACAGCTGTCATCCGCCATCTTTAATACAGAGAGCACCGTGCTGCCCTCTTTATCGTAGTAGATGTAAATTCGTCACCTGTCATCCGCGGTGCTGCCATCTTTAGCTAGATACCTTTGAAAAGTGGTGGCGGATAATTTAAAAAGAAAAATTATACAGCAGCCCTCTCTCGACGCTAATTGCATAAGATGGTGGCTATACATGACTCCTTAAGGGTGCTTACGCAAGATGGCTGCTATACACAGGTTCTTATGAGACGCCCTTGGGATGCTTGCGCAAGATGGCAGTTATACATGGCTCCTTATGAGATACCCTAGGGATGCTTGCGCAAGATAGCGGCTGATCTTATGGGACGGCTTAAGGGTCCTTGCACAAGATGGCTTGAGACGCCCTAAGGATGCTTGCGCAAGATGGCGGACACAAGATGGCAGCTATACATAACTCCTTATGAGACGCTTTAAGGGTGCTTGCGCAAGATAGTTGCTACTCTTATGAAGAATGCTAGCTTAGAGGCTAACGTGTCGTGATAGTTCGATTCATTAAATTTAGGGCTTAAATGCAAAATGTTAAATATATCGAAAACGGTGCACCGTAGAGCAAAACGGACAAAATTTTTCTGCCTAATACCCAGGTTCGCAGTATGAGGAACAAGAAAATCATAGTCTAATGATGGGATCAACGGTTCGGTTCCTACTTAGGCCCTTTGGCATTTGCTCTGTTTTAGCTTGTATTGAAGCGAGTCTTCGTAACATGATCAGGTCTAGCTATGGTAGAGAGTATAACGTACCGTGCAGGTTCGATTCATTAAATTTGGAGGCTTAAATGCAAAATGTTAAATATCTCGAAAACGATGCATCGTAGAGCAAAACGGACAAAATTTTTCCGCCTAATACGTAGGTTCGTAGTATCAGGAACAAGAAAAAACATAGTCTAATGATGAGATCAACGGTTCGATTCCTACTTAAGCCCTTTGGCATTCGCAGCTATCTATTTCTACAAGATGGTGGCTGCTCTTATGAGAAACAAGATGCCTTGAGACGTCCTAGGGATGCTTACGCAAGATGGCAGACACAAAATGGTGACTATACATAGCTCCTTATGAGACGGCCTAGGGGTGCTCGCACAAGATGGCGGCTACTCTTATGAAGAAAGCTAGCTTAGAGGCTACTGCGCAAGATAACAGCTGCTGTTATGCATGTGGTGGAGGGCAATTTGAAATTCTATGTGCTTAATCAACAGAGCACCCTGCTGCCCTCTTTAGCTGAAATGTGGTGGTGGATAATTTGAAAAATTCTTTTGACAGCTATCATCTTTAAAAACAATGGCGACTATACATAGGCTGTTAAGGTCTTATCATTCTCCTCCTCCTCCTCCTCCTCCTCCTCCCCCTCCTCCTTCTCTACCTCCTCCTCCGCCTCTTATGTCAAGGCATAGCTTTATATCGAACAAGTTTAAACCTGCATCGCGAAGGCAAGCGTGTGCAGCGATAACATTATTGTGCATGTTTAGACTTTCGAAACATAAGAAGAGTAGAATCAAACGCTGTACTCGATACGACATGTGATCAGAACATTGATTGATGCGTTCAGAAAAACAAAATAAGTGATCAAGACTAGAATCGAACAATGTACTCAATACATCATGTGTTTAGAATATGTCAGGGGATACGCTTGTTCTAAGAAGATCAGATTGAAACATAACAAGACTAGAATAGAACACTGTAATCGATGTTGTTAACTTCAACATGTGATCAGAACATTGATTGATGTGTTCAGAACACAAAATAAGTGATCATGACTAGAATCGAACACTGTACTCGATACAACATGTGATCAGAACATTGATCGATGTGTTCAGAACACGAAATAAGTGATCAAGACTAGAATCGAACACTGTAATCGATGTTGTTAACCTCAACATATGATCAGAACATTGTTTGATGTGTTCAGAGCAAAAGTACAATTTTGATGATTTGCTTAGTGTAAAATCAAAAACTATGGAAACACACTGTGCACATATCGCGTAGCCAACTCGCTCAGTAAGCAATATTGCAAAACTACAACTTCAATGATTTGCATAGTGTAAAAATCAAAAACACACTGTACCCATACTGCGCAGCTAACTCGCTCGGTAAACGATATAGCCAAAGTATAACTTCAAATTATTTACCTTCCATCATTCGTCTTGTGTGTAAAAATCAGTCGAACAAGTTATCGCATAAACATAGCTGAAAAAAAATCGTGATAGGGTATGGAACCCAGGGGTTACATCTTATCAGAAGGGCAAAAAGGATGAAAGGACTCTTCCTCCTCCTTACCGCACATTCCTTGAAGGGCTAATTGGCTGAAGGGCTAAAGGGCTAAAGGGCTAATGGGCTAAAGGGCTAATGGGCTAAAGGGCTAAAGGAGCAACAACCTCGTCGATCGCTATCAGCAAGAACGCTTGTACTTTGTTAAGTGTAGAAAATTAATCTTTATTTGTAAATGGTTTCATGTTCAGAACAAGGAATGGAAAATCCCCGAGGTGCGATGAGTTACGTTTTTCGAACTAGTGTTTGGAACACTGAACTTTTCAAGATGATAGCAGAGTGTTTAGCAATGTTCTGTTGTTGGATTTTAAATTCCGCGCTACAACATGCATAAGGTGGTAGCCTTGAGGTTTACCGCCGTAAAGATGGCAAGAGTGAGGTTAACAATGTTCTGTTGTTGGATTTTAAATTCCGCGCTACAACATGCATAAGGTAGCAGCCTTGAGGTTTACCGCCGTAAAGATGGCAAGAGTGAGGTTAACAATGTTCTGCTGTTGGATTTTAAATTCCGCGCTATAACATGCATAAGGTGGCAGCCTTGAGGTTTACCGCCGTAAAGATGGCAGCAGTGAGGTTAGCGACGCTCTATTGTCCTTCAAAGTGAGGTTAGGGTTCGTCAAGAAGACAGCTGTCAAAAAAGCACGTGGCTATGTTTACCAAACAAGAGCACGTGGTCGTGATGTCACGGTCACGTAATCAATCCTTAGCTCGACGTCGTTAAGAGCAGTATTAGGGTTAGCTATGCTTAAAAGTCTTGGGAACAGAGCAGCAGTATGAATTGCTATGTTTCAAAGCGTGTACACATTACCTATCGATTTTACATGCATCGACCATCGAACTAAACTTCATCCGCTAGATCGTGCTGCTATCTTAGCATAACCTATACCCATAAAATTAAAGTACAATGAATAGCCATGTTTCAAAGCGTGTACACATCACCTATCGATTTTGCACACATCGACTCTCGTACTAAACTTCTTCCGCTAGATTGTGCTGCTATCTTAGCATAACCTATACGCGTGACCTTAAGGTACAAAGAATAGCCATGTTTCAAAGCGTGTACACATTACCTATCGACTTTGCATGCAACAAATATCGTACTAAACTTCTTCCGCTAGGTTGTGCTGCTATCTTAGCATAACTTATACACATGAACTTAAAGTACAAAGAATAGCCATGTTTCAAAGCGTGTACACATTACTTATTGATTTTGCATGCATCAAATATCGTACTAAATTTCTTCCGATAGATTGTGCTGCTATCTTAGCATAACCTATACCCATGAACTTAAAGTATAATGAATAGTCATGTTTTAAAGCGTGTACACATCAACTATCGAATTTGCATGTATCGACTCTCGTACTAAACTTCTGCAGGTAGATTGTGCTGCTATCTCAGCATAACTAAGACGCATGAACTTAAAGAACAAAGAAGAGCTATGTCTCAAAACGTGTACACATTACCTATCGATTTTGCAAGCATCGACTCTCGTACTAAACTTCTTCCGCTAGATTGTGCTGCTATCTTAGCGTAACCTATACGCATGACCTTAAGGTACAAAGAATAGCCATGTTTCAAAGCGTGTACACATTACCTATCGACTTTGCATGCAACAAATATCGTACTAAACTTCTTCCGCTAGGTTGTGCTGCTATCTTAGCATAACTTATACACATGAACTTAAAGTACGAAGAATAGCCATGTTTCAAAGCGTGTACACATTACTTATTGATTTTGCATTCATCGAATCTCATACTAAATTTCTTCCGCTAGATTGTGCTGCTATCTTAGCATAACCTATACCCATGAACTTAAAGTACAATGAATAGTCATGTTTTAAAGCGTGTACGCATCAACTATCGATTTTGCATGTATCGACTCTCGTGCAAAACTTCTTCAGGTAGATTGTGCTGCTATCTTAGCATAACTAAGACGCATGAACTTAAAGTACAAAGAATAGCCTTGTTTCAAAGCGTGTACACATTACCTAATGATTTTGCAAGCATCGACTCTCGTACTAAACTTCTTCCACTAGATTGTGCTAAAATCGTGTAAGTGTGCTGCTATCTTAGCATAACCTATCGATTTTACATGCATCGACTATCGCAAGCATAACTAAGACGCATGAACTTAAAGTACAAAGAATAGCCTTGTTTCAAAGCGTGTACAGATCACCCTGAACTTCTTCCGCCAGATTGTGCTGCTATCTTAGCATAACATATACGTATGACTTTAAGGTACAAAGAATAGCCATGTTTCAAAGCGTGTACACATTACCTATCGACTTTGCATGTATCGACTCTCGTACAAAACTTCTTCCGCTAGGTTGTGCTGCTATCTTAGCATAACTCATACACATGAACTTAAAGTACAAAGAATAGCCTTGTTTCAAAGCGTTTACACATTACCTAATGATTTTGCACGAAACGACTATCATACTAAACTTTTTCCACTAGATTGTGCTAAAATCATGTAAGTGTGCTGCTATCTTAGCATAACCTATCGATTTTACATGCATCGACTATCGTACTAGACTTCTTCCGCTAGAGCATGTAGCAATCGCTTTTGTGTATCCCAAACCCCTGCGCACGAACTTAAAGCATAAAGATGAGCTATGTTCTAAAGCGTGTACGCATCACCTATCGATAATGTATGTATCGAATATCGTACTAAACTTCTCCTGCTAGAGCGTACGAGTATCGCTTGTGCGTGCACGAACTTAAAGCATAAAGAATAGCAATGTATAAAAATCTTGTAAACAAAGCAGCAGCATTACGTATAGTCAAGATTAAATGCGTGCACACATCATGTATCCATGATGCACACAGTACTAAACTTATTCCATTAGAATGTACAAAGTTCGCATGTGCTTGTACTGCTATCTTAGCATACCCTATGTGCATGAACTTAAAGCATAAAGAATAGTTATGTGTAAAAAATCTTGTGAACATAGCAGAGTGTTAACTACGTAGGTGTAGACATTGAACTTTACATGCTGAGGCAACATACTACGTGACCGTGACGTCACGACCACGTGCTCTTGTTTGGTAAACATAGCCACGTGCTTTTTTGACAGCTGTCTTCTTGACGAACCCTAACCTCACTTTGAAGGACAATAGAGCGTCGCTAACCTCACTGCTGCCATCTTTACGGCGGTAAACCTCAAGGCTGCCACCTTATGCATGTTATAGCGCGGAATTTAAAATCCAACAGCAGAACATTGTTAACCTCACTCTTGCCATCTTTACGGCGGTAAACCTCAAGGCTGCTACCTTATGCATGTTGTAGCGCGGAATTTAAAATCCAACAACAGACCATTGTTAACCTCACTCTTGCCATCTTTACGGCGGTAAACCTCAAGGCTACCACCTTATGCATGTTGTAGCGCGGAATTTAAAATCCAACAACAGAACATTGCTAAACACTCCGCTATCATCTTGAAAAGTTCAGTGTTCCAAACACTAGTTCGAAAAACGTAACTCATCGCACCTCGGGGATTTTCCATTCCTTGTTCTGAACATGAAACCATTTACAAATAAAGATTAATTTTCTACACTTAACAAAGTACAAGCGTTCTTGCTGATAGCGATCGACGAGGTTGTTGCTCCTTTAGCCCTTTAGCCCATTAGCCCTTTAGCCCTTTAGCCCTTCAGCCAATTAGCCCTTCAAGGAATGTGCGGTAAGGAGGAGGAAGAGTCCTTTCATCCTTTTTGCCCTTCTGATAAAATGTAACCCCTGGGTTCCATACCCTATCACGATTTTTTTTCAGCTATGTTTATGCGATAACTTGTTCGACTGATTTTTACACACAAGACGAATGATGGAAGGTAAATAATTTGAAGTTATACTTTGGCTATATCGTTTACCGAGCGAGTTAGCTGCGCAGTATGGGTACAGTGTGTTTTTGATTTTTACACTATGCAAATCATTGAAGTTGTAGTTTTGCAATATTGCTTACTGAGCGAGTTAGCTACGCGATATGTGCACAGTGTGTTTCCGTAGTTTTTGATTTTACACTAAGCAAATCATCAAAATTGTACTTTTGCTCTGAACACATCAAACAATGTTCTGATCATATGTTGAGGTTAACAACATCGATTACAGTGTTCGATTCTAGTCTTGATCACTTATTTCGTGTTCTGAACACATCGATCAATGTTCTGATCACATGTTGTATCGAGTACAGTGTTCGATTCTAGTCATGATCACTTATTTTGTGTTCTGAACACATCAATCAATGTTCTGATCACATGTTGAAGTTAACAACATCGATTACAGTGTTCTATTCTAGTCTTGTTATGTTTCAATCTGATCTTCTTAGAACAAGCGTATCCCCTGACATATTCTAAACACATGATGTATTGAGTACATTGTTCGATTCTAGTCTTGATCACTTATTTTGTTTTTCTGAACGCATCAATCAATGTTCTGATCACATGTCGTATCGAGTACAGCGTTTGATTCTACTCTTCTTATGTTTCGAAAGTCTAAACATGCACAATAATGTTATCGCTGCACACGCTTGCCTTCGCGATGCAGGTTTAAACTTGTTCGATATAAAGCTATGCCTTGACATAAGAGGCGGAGGAGGAGGTAGAGAAGGAGGAGGGGGAGGAGGAGGAGGAGGAGGAGGAGGAGAATGATAAGACCTTAACAGCCTATGTATAGTCGCCATTGTTTTTAAAGATGATAGCTGTCAAAAGAATTTTTCAAATTATCCACCACCACATTTCAGCTAAAGAGGGCAGCAGGGTGCTCTGTTGATTAAGCACATAGAATTTCAAATTGCCCTCCACCACATGCATAACAGCAGCTGTTATCTTGCGCAGTAGCCTCTAAGCTAGCTTTCTTCATAAGAGTAGCCGCCATCTTGTGCGAGCACCCCTAGGCCGTCTCATAAGGAGCTATGTATAGTCACCATTTTGTGTCTGCCATCTTGCGTAAGCATCCCTAGGACGTCTCAAGGCATCTTGTTTCTCATAAGAGCAGCCACCATCTTGTAGAAATAGATAGCTGCGAATGCCAAAGGGCTTAAGTAGGAATCGAACCGTTGATCTCATCATTAGACTATGTTTTTTCTTGTTCCTGATACTACGAACCTACGTATTAGGCGGAAAAATTTTGTCCGTTTTGCTCTACGATGCATCGTTTTCGAGATATTTAACATTTTGCATTTAAGCCTCCAAATTTAATGAATCGAACCTGCACGGTACGTTATACTCTCTACCATAGCTAGACCTGATCATGTTACGAAGACTCGCTTCAATACAAGCTAAAACAGAGCAAATGCCAAAGGGCCTAAGTAGGAACCGAACCGTTGATCCCATCATTAGACTATGATTTTCTTGTTCCTCATACTGCGAACCTAGGTATTAGGCAGAAAAATTTTGTCCGTTTTGCTCTACGGTGCACCGTTTTCGATATATTTAACATTTTGCATTTAAGCCCTAAATTTAATGAATCGAACTATCACGACACGTTAGCCTCTAAGCTAGCATTCTTCATAAGAGTAGCAACTATCTTGCGCAAGCACCCTTAAAGCGTCTCATAAGGAGTTATGTATAGCTGCCATCTTGTGTCCGCCATCTTGCGCAAGCATCCTTAGGGCGTCTCAAGCCATCTTGTGCAAGGACCCTTAAGCCGTCCCATAAGATCAGCCGCTATCTTGCGCAAGCATCCCTAGGGTATCTCATAAGGAGCCATGTATAACTGCCATCTTGCGCAAGCATCCCAAGGGCGTCTCATAAGAACCTGTGTATAGCAGCCATCTTGCGTAAGCACCCTTAAGGAGTCATGTATAGCCACCATCTTATGCAATTAGCGTCGAGAGAGGGCTGCTGTATAATTTTTCTTTTTAAATTATCCGCCACCACTTTTCAAAGGTATCTAGCTAAAGATGGCAGCACCGCGGATGACAGGTGACGAATTTACATCTACTACGATAAAGAGGGCAGCACGGTGCTCTCTGTATTAAAGATGGCGGATGACAGCTGTCAAAAAAGCACATGGCTATGTTTACCAAACAAGAGCACGTGGAATTTGCCGCCATCACATTTCAAACTAAAGAGGGCAGCACTATGCTCTGTTGATTAAAGATGGCGGATGGTAGCTGTCGAAAAAGCACGTGAGTTTGTTTCCAAACAAGAGCACGTGGAATTTTTCAATTTGCCGCCACCACATTTCAAAGGTATCTAGCTAAAGATGGCAGCACGGTGCTCTCTTGATTAAAGATGGCGGATGATAGCTAACAGAACTTTTCAAATTGTCCGCTACTACGTGCTTAAGGTAGTAGCCATAAAGAGGGCAGCACGGTGTTCTGTGGATTAAAGATGGCGGATGACAGGTGATGAAATTGCCCGCATGATAGTAGCACAGTGCTCTGTTGATTAAAGATGGCGGATGACAGCTGCACGTGGCTTTGTTTCCAAACAAGAGCACGTGGAATTTACCACCACCACATTTCAAACTAAAGAGGGCAGCACTGTGCTCTATAGATTAAAGATGGCAGATGACAGCTGTCAAAAAAGCACGTGAGTTTGTTTTCAAACAAGAGCACGGGGAATTTTTCAATTTGCCGCCACCACATAGAGGGCAGCACTGTTCTCTCTGGATTAAAGATGGCTGCTTGTCGAAAAGCATTTTTCAAATTATCCGCCACCACATTTCAAAGGTAAGTAGCTAAAGAGGGCAGCACTGTGCTCTATAGATTAAAGATGGCGGATGACAGCTATCAAAAAAGCACGTGGCTGTCAAAAAGCACGTGGATTTGTTTATCTCGAGCTAGTGAGGTTAAGTTGGTAGCACTAAGGTTTAGGTCTGTCAAGATGGCAGCACTGCCGATGACAGGTGATGAAAGAGGGCAGCACGGTGCTCTGTAGTTTAAAGATGGCGGATGACAGCTGTCAAAAAAGCACGTGGCTGTCAAAAAGCACGTGGCTTTGTTTACCACACGCTAGTTAGGTTAAGTTGGTACTACTGAGGTTTAGGCCCGTCAAGATGACAGCAGTGAGGTTAGCGTTGCGTTGTTGTCGATGACAGCTGTCAAAAAGCACGTGGCTTTGTTTACAAATTCAAATCTCGCGCCAAAATTCAAATTTCCCGCCAAAATTCAAATTTCCCGCAGGCGGCGGCGGCGGAGGAGGCGGCGGAGGAGGAGGCGTGCGGCGGCGGAGGTGCCGCAGAACCCGCTTATTATACTACTAATGTAGTGGAGAGTAGTGCTGTATGTGTTGTATGAACTGCAGGAATGTTGAGAACAGCACAAACACCCTGTCCCCAAGTAAAGGGAACTAACCGTTGAAGATTAACATCACTCGAGCCGACCACGAAACGAGGCAAATCGTGTATTCTTGATCGGTCGCTGTAAGAGGCATTATAATTGGACAAAGATTCTCTTTCACCACTAGGGGCCGGATTCTTATGTAATTATTATATTCACCGAGCTCGATAGCTGCAGTCGCTTAAATGCGGCCGGTTTACAGTGTTTGGGAGATAGTGGGTTCGAACCCCACTGTCGGCAGCCCTGAAGATGGTTTTCCGTGGTTTCCCTTTTTCACCATGCAAATTCTGGGGCTGTACCTTAATTAAGGCCACGGCTGCTTCCTTCCCACTCCTAGCCCTTCCCTGTCCCATCGTCGCCATAAAACCTATCTGAGTCGATGCGACGTAAAGCAAGTAGAAACTGAAAATGAAAAATATCCGCGAATTGTGGTTCTGACATGGTCACACCTGTGTTTCATTTAACATATTTTTACACATTCATAGTATTATTACATATTATTTTAAGTAGGTAACATTTTTGTACATAACTAGGTAACTGTCAGCTCGTTTAACTTCAGACTAGTAAAATAATTGCCGAATTTCATCTCATATAGAATAGGCCTGTATTTCAATTGCTAAGTTGGTTTTACATTTCCTTTAAAATTGGGATTCCTAAGCCTTTGTCTGTGAAATACAGTAGGTCCGAGTGCCTGAACTGCATACACCAACACCTTTCTCAGAATCTGGGATGGCTAGGTGTCTTTCATTGCTCAGAGGTTCTGACAAACTCCATGCAGTCTTGAAACGAAATCTAGGTCATCCAAGCTCTCTGTTTGCAAGATCAAAAGTGGCGAACAATAACAGCTCCCGGAAGATATTTCACCCAGCTAGTTTTATCTTTAAAAATATGCACCGGTGACTTGTGCGATGTTGAACGGTCCACAGCCTACAAAGAGAATGTTATCGGATCAGCGCGAAAACATCAGAACGGAAAACATGGAGAAGTACTGGGTGACACACTGCACATCACAATGTTGAAAAACCGGATCCCGTGAGATCTCCGAAGTTAAGCAACATTGGGCGTGGTCAAGATTTGGATGGGTTGCCACGCGCTGTTGGTGGAGGGGTAAGGGAATGGAGGAGCGGAAAGGAACTGGCCACCCTACCGTACGTAAACTTCGCCTCAGGCACACCTCTGCGGAGGTTCGGACCTGCCTTCGGGCAGAATACATCCTTTCCTTACCTTACCTATTCTATATTAACGTTACTTAGTAAGATCTTATCGTTTCAATTTCAGAGCAAGAAGGTAACAGGAAATTAACTACATAAATACAATGTAATATATTCCGGGGTTTACAGTGCATAACGGTATGTTTGAATTTTTGAAGTACAATCGAACCTAGATATCTCGAACCTCCATTAGTCGAATTTTCAATATCTCGACGTAACTTAAAATCACCTGGCTGTTTGTCCTATTCTTCACGTGTATTTATTTCTCTATTACTCAAAATTCGGAAACACGAATTTCGATTTCTCGAAACAAATATTTCCTCCCTTGATGCAAAAAATACTCCGTCACTCGAATTTTGTGCAATACGGCATTTCTGGTTTGTGAAAAACAGTTAACAAGTAAAGAAAGGATTACAGTGATGGTGGGAGCTAATACGATGGGGACCTAAACACTGAAACTTGTAGTGAACGGAAAATCGGCGAAGCATCGCTGTTTCTCGGGTGTGAATTAATTTCCGGTTACGTACAAAATCAACCCCGGAAGTCGCGGATGACAAGCTCCATTTTCGAATCTCGGCTGCGTGGTATTGACGAGAAGTTCCAAAGTGAAGGGAGGAAAGGTTAACAGTAACAAACAGAAGAGACTAACGGATTTTTTTTCTTTTTTCTTTTTTTTTTTGCTAGTTGCTTTACGTCGCACCGACACAGATAGGTCTTATGGCGACCACGGGACAGGAAAGGCCTAGGAGTGGGAAGGAGACGGCCGTGGCCTTAATTAAGGTACAGCCCCATCATTTTACTGGTGTAAAAATTGGAAACCACGGAAAACCATCTTCAGGGCTGCCGACAGTGGGGTTCGAACCTACTACCTAACGAATACTGGATACTGGTCGCACTTAAGCGACTGCAGCTATCGAGCTCGGTGATTTTTGTTTCTTGATTCACTACTGTATGTAGACCTACTGTATCCTGTCTCCTAAAAAGTTACGAGTAATCTTCTTCTTTTTCCCCCACACCTGTGGGGTCGCGGGTGGGAAGTGTGTCGCAAATGTGGATTTGGCCCTGTTTTACGGCCGGATGCCCTTCCTAACGCCAACATTATATGTAAGGATGCACCGTATTCACTATTGCGTGTTTCTTTGGTGGTCAGTAGAGTAGTGTGTTGACTGAATATAAAGAGGAAAGTGTTAGAACAAACACCCAGTCCCCGAGCCAGAATAATTTATCAAACACGATTAAAATCCCCGACCCGGCCGGGAAACGAATGACTCAATTATGCCCTATACATGTTGAAAAACGGTATTCTCTCCATCTCGAAATTTCCGTAACTCAAAATAAAATTTAGCTCCCGTTGTAATTCCAGGTATCGAGATTCCACTGTATTTCGATTTTACGTTTAATTTGATTAATAATTATTAATAGTTTCAAAATTAGAAAACAGTATAATATATAAATTATCTCAAGCGAAAACGATGACATAAAATATTGCATCATATTTTAACATGTCATAATAAAAGGAATATACGATCATTTTTGCAAATTAAGTGCATTACTACCATTTCATATTTTATGAGTGTTAAATATTTAATTACATATTTCACGTATATGTAATACATTTTACGTTCACATTTTGCACTTTTATGTTCATATTTGTCCCTAATCAGAAGAAAAATGGAAAAGATCGACCTTCATCGAAGAAAAAATGCGCGAAGAGCGTGAATATGAAATATACTGTAGGACTCACCAATTTAACATCGTCAGAGTCGGGAGAGAACATGAATGGACCAAGGGAGGTCAGACAGGTAATACTGCAGTGAGAAGCCTGACACCAGTAAGTGGAAGCAGTGCAAGACTCAGCTAGGGACCTTGTGGTCGTGAATCCACTCTCCACGCAGGGAGTCTCCTCTCACGAGAGGGCGGATGAATTCTACCGATTCATCCCATGAAGGAAATCATGTGTAATGTATTCGCAATCTAATAATTCACATCAGACATCAACAATGCTAGTGGCTTTACGTCGCACCGACACAGGTAAGTCTTATGGCGACGATAGGATAGGAAAGGCCTAGGAATTGGAAGGAAGCGGCCGTGTCCTTAATTAAGGTACATCCCCCAGCATTTGCGTGGTGTGAAAATGGGGAAAACGGAAAATCATCTTCAGGGCTGCCGACAGTAGGATTTGAACCCATTCTCTCCCGGATGCAAGCTCACAGCCGCGCGCCCCTAACCAAATGGCCAACTCGCCCGGTGAGACGTAAATAATGATTTTCTTAATGCTTAAAAGTAGGTGAACATAACAGAAGATACTACTCCTGTAAGTAGCAGAACACCGGGAAGAAGAGGGATGTAATCACCATTGCGAGTTTCTTTGGTAGTTAATGGCGTGATGTATTGTTTGTAAATGAAGATATGTATTAAGATGACCACAAACACCCAGCCCCGAGAAAGAGGAATCAACCAAACTCGGCTAAAAATCCTCCGCCCGGCCGGGAATTGAACCCGGAACCTTCTGAACCGAAAGCCACTACGCTCACCATTCAGCCAAAGAGCGGATAAACAGCCAATCACCGAGTGAGATGGCCATGCGGTTGAGGGCGCGCAGTGTGAGCTTCCACTCGGGAGATATTGAGTTTGAAACCCATCAGCGACCCTGAAGATAGTCTTCCATGGTTTCCTATTTTCACACCACGAAAACGGTCGGGGTGTACTTTAATTAAGGGCACGGCCGCTTCCTCCCTATTCCTAGCTCTTTCCTAGCCCATCGTCGCTATAAGACCTACCTGTATCGATGCGACGTAAAGCAACTTATAAGATAAAGACCCCAATTTCGAATCCAGCAGATGTCGATGGATTTTTTGCAAGACAGAAAACCACGATACATGCCATATCATTATATCGGTGTGTAGAAGAAACCTGAAAAATGCATGAAGTGTACCATATCTTCGGTTAAATCCCCGCTGCAAGTATTCTGTCTACGTAGAGTACTTAGTGCTACTTGACCACCCTCAAAGAATCAGCTACTTAAGCCGTGATTGAACACGCGAACTCGAGATCATTAATCCACCACGGCAGTTTGGATTACTTACAGTATCGCCATCATTCCCTCAAGATACTGTAGTAGGCACAACTTTGTGTCGTTCCTTACGAAGTGTAAAAAAACCTGTTTATCTCTATAATGGCAATATGGATCATATCTAAAGGGAAATAAAGCACTCACGCAGGAAGCCCCGATATTTGTCACTCCCAGCAAAAGAAACTCCCTTTCTACAGACATGTTCTTCATCCATAGCAATTTCACAATCCCACCGAATTTTCTGGCCCACCCCACCTCCTAAGGGCGGGGATTGAAAATTTTCACTATGCAGGCATGAAAATAATTCGATTTATTAATAAAAAAATGTTGGACACACTACTGAGGTCTATGATGTGCTTGACGAAGCTTCGTGAGAATAAGTACGAATACAAGTATCCAAATTTGGCGTAATATCTAAGGAATATTCGAAATTCTATAACGAAAATATGAATGAACTACCTTCTTGATCTATCTGCATTATCTGGTCTTTAGTTTGGCCCTACTCCTCTGGAAGACCAACAAATGCAGTGCCGAAGCAAGCACGGAAACAATCAGCTGATGAATCATGTTGGGTGTGTGCTATTTATCTTTTGTCAGCTCCAGAGCACAGCGAACAGTAAATCAGGAGAAGGGACGGGTCCTCGCCCAGCATGACTGGAAATCCAACGGTTGGCCGGTTTAATTATTGCATCCCTCGTTATAAGGGAAAACACTCCATACGATTACACCAGTGGTCCACAGATAACACCAGAAAATGGAGAATATTCCATACTCCTTTCAGATTCGCGTCATCGTTATGATACAAGTATTGATATTACAGGCTAAAATTCCTTCCCCTGTTAATCCTGCATAAAATGTCATGGTCCTCGTTCAACTTACCGCGTGCAGAAATTTTACTAAGAGAATAGGACACATACCTGAAAAGAAAGAACAACAGATATTAGGTCCTATTATACCGATAGAATCGGTTTTGTAGTGAAATGACAAGCAATGATCAATGTAGGAAATAACACAACATTTAAAAATAATTAAGAAGTCACAAGAACACTTTCAGACTGTTAAAATGAGCAGGTATTCTGTTTTGTTGTCGTTATTATGGCATATACCAGACGCTGTTTTCAAGGATTTACGTATTATGACCCCGCTCCCCCCCCCCCCACACACACACACACAAATATTTTTGTATAACTTCAAATGAGGTTACCAGCGTTCGTATAAAGTAGAAATAAGTGATATATAGTTAAACAACTCAATTTATCCTCCATAAAAGCACATTTAGACCCCAGCATGATAATTTAATTTTCAGAAATTTTGACATTTGGGCAAAACAATTTATTTATAATCCATGAGTGGCCGTACTGGTGAACTATTAGACCAGATTGAGTAGCTAGCATTTAAAAACAGAGCAATTATTTTAATATGCGAGAAAAAGTTGCAATGGAAGCCGTACGTGCAGTTTCACATCTACTGTACAACATTATGTTTCGTTAAAAATTATTTTATAAATAAATTGCCATATTAGAAGTTAAAACACAACTTACACATTTTCCTTTTACTCAACTTCGCCAAAATATGTATAGGATGAGTGGTACACTTTAGCTGCTGACAGGAAAAGTCGTACTCCAAATTATAGGAACGATAAAAAGCAATTTAAGAAACAAATTATTAAAATGTCTTAATAAATATAATTTTAATATATCGTTTGCATATTTCATCAAATGAATCAGCAATTCTTGTAAAGCCAGAATTAATATGAAACGAAACGCGAAAACTTTAAATTCTCAGAACGGGAAAAAATTGACTTAAATCTCTTTGGCTCTCAGCGGCTCAGATAGTTAAAGAACTCGATTCATGCTCCATAAAGGCACATATAGACCCCAAAGTTTTCTTTTGATATTGTCTTTACGTCGCACCGACACAGATAGGTCTTACGGCGACGATGGGACAGGAAAGGGCTAGGACTGGGAAGGAAGCGGCCGTGGTCTTAAGGTACAGCCCAAGCATTTTCCTGGGGTGAAAATGGGAAACCACGGAAAACCATTTTCAGGGCTGCCGACAGTGGGGTTCGAACCCACTATCTCCCGAATACTGGATACTGGCCGCACTTAGGCGACTGCAGCTATCGAGCTCGGTCCCCAAAGTTTTAATCGTGGATATTATATACACACACACAGAATATATTCTCGAAGAAACACATAAACAGTGTGCATCAGAACTATACCGACAAAAAATCAGGGATTATCGATGCTCTTCGTGTTCTCAGATTGACGGAGAAAATTTTTCTTTTGGAGAAATTGAGGTTACATTATTACTTCGGGTGCGCGATTCAAATTGACGAACTTACCGTGTTTGCTATGCCAGAGAGCCAGCCGCTGCCTGTTACAGTGCGTCAGAGGACGGAAGGGAAGGGAGGGAAAGTGGGATGTGAGAAGACAGAGTTAATACTCGGTGCGAAATCACAAGTTTATCGTTCGTTTCGCATAGCGGCTTCCCAGCCCCATTCCGCAGTGTACAGCTTGTTCTGCACAAAACGACTATATCGCATTTCACGAGAGTTTAGTCCTGATGTAAACAAACAGGCGGAGCACCTTGCCTATGCACGTGGACATGGACATAGTTGATTGGAGAAGCAACCGTCGCACTCACTCAACTGTATGTGAGCTCGAAGAAATGTAGTTCGTCACATTAATTTTATTTTATTTTAGTTTATTACATTTGGAGCGTTGGAAGAGTACGTAATGAAATTAAAATATGGTTGTCATATATACCGGTACATATATGGTTTTGTTTCAATAAAGTAGTGATTAAATAACGAGAAATGAAGGCACAATGTCTGGTGTAATACAGGAAGTCTTCTCGTAGTGAGGGAATGTCCCAAGCTCTACAGCTTGTACATAGGGTGTTGCATCTTTTAGTAGTAGTCAGTGTCAGTGTCCATAGAGAGAGAAATGGAGCAAAGGGTAGAACCATCGCGTGTAGTGAAGCACGAAAGAGGAAAACCGCTCAGAAGTGAACATGGGCAGTGCATCGTTAAAGTGTTCAATAAACTAAGTGAACAGAATCCAGGTTTAGTCGTTTATTCACAAGTTCAGATCTTCGCACTCTTGTCGTAACTAATGTGTAGCCCTGTACGTCTGTGACGGGGTGGAAGTCGGTACTACACGCTCAACGAATCACAACCCTTTCTTTGGCGGAGGCGTGGACATACCAGGATTAAACTCTCGTGAAAAGACATATATTGTACGAACTGCGTAGAAAGAGAAGGTGATTTTTTTTATCAAGAATATAGGCAGCTTTCTGAGTCGTTGGCGACACGCCACACATCTTGAACAGAGTCCAAAGATCACTACTACACCGTTATGAACCGTGCATCGAAGTAGGAGGGGGCATACTGAACATCCACTGTAATCAAACCACTGGGCGTACTCTTTCCTTAGTTCAGCATTTCATTCCATTTACAATATTGTGAGTGCAGGAATACACAATCGTGGGGCGGCAGCATGTTAAACAACAAAGAACGTCAGTGCGACAAACAGACGAGAAGAGAAGCGATCTGATGCATTCCTTGACTAACAAAGTGTGTCTTAATTACAGTGTGTTATTATACCGTGTGTGCAGTTACGGCTGTTTAATAAACGAACTGTGCACATTGCCTGTAAGAGACAAGGACCATCCTGTACCAGTCGAACGAGGAAACTTGTGCATACGCATGGAGCATTATCACTGTCTCCATCATACGCCCCACTTCCCCTCCCTCCCCTGAATGACGGCAGCGGCTTGTGCTCTGGCACAGCAAATGCAATGAGTTCGTAAATTTGAATCGCGCGCCCGGAAGTAATAATGTACCCACATTTCATCAAAAAAGAAAAATGTTCTCCACCAATCCGTTTGTACCATCGTTCTTAACACAACAAGAAGAGCATCCCGGTTTCCTTTCTATGACAGTATAGTTCTGATACACCTGCATAATCCATTTTACGTCTACCTTTTTTTATTTTAACCAAACAGTTGATTTTTTATAGCGAACATTGCAAATAAAAGCCTATGTCGGATTCAAATTTTTTTTGTCCGTTTGTTACAGAATCACGGTAAAATTAATTGCGAAATTTTCATGAAAATAAGCATTTAAATTTAGGATAAGGGAGAGTAGGAGCATAGAAATAAGTTATTCTAATTCTGCACCGGGCGAGTTACCCGTGCGGTTAAGTGCGTGGAGCTGTGAGCTTGCACCCGCGAGATAGTGGATTCGAATCCCACTGTCGGCAGCCCTGAAGATGGTTTCCCGTTGTTTCCCATTTTCACACCAGGTAAATGCTGGGGCTGTACCTTATTTAAGGCTACGGCCGCTTCCTTCCCATTTCTAGGCCTTTCCTATCCCATCGTCGCCATAATATCTATCTGTGTCGGTGCGACATAAAACAAATAGCAAAAGAAATATTCTGCTGGATGGGGCTTCAGAGGGGGCATAAAACACAGAAACTCAATGTATCTCGCTTACGGTTGGCTTTACAGGAAAATTACTCAAATCAAAATTGAGTTGGAATATCACTTACAAACTTTTTGTTCTATACCTTTCTCCAATACAGTGAAATATAAAGGAAATATCCATGGCGTTCTTGTGAAATTCCAAGAGTCCATAACTCTGATGAGATTTATTATACGGATCATACTAGCAACGTTTTCAATAATTTGTACATCTATCTGTACTTCCTGAATATTAACTTCATACTTATATTTTATTCGAGAAGGAAGAAATGAAACCGCACAAAGCCAGAGAGAGCCAGGTAGTGATTATGTCACAACAATCTGTCCACCTACATGCCTCAGGATCTCAGCAACATGAGGAGACTGCAGGGAAGGAATCATACACATGCTAGTTATAACAACGACGGTACAACAGCTCTATTATAAGCGATCGCGGGGGTTCGGTAGAATTACGTTTTTGCACTAGTATAAACGATTATAGATGTGTGGAGCATTCTGCGAAATGCAAGTGGTGTGTGAATAATTTTGCAGGCAATCCTTAATAACATTTAAAACATATGATGTATTTTAGGTATATCCCGGCCTTCCACAATCTTTCAAAGAAAAGATTTGTCACAGACCATATGGGTATACGGTAGTTATCAGAGACGTAAGGTAAACAAGGTTCGTAGTTACATCATTTCAGAAGGACGCTTGAATTTGATCTTCTTCAAGGAGAACTGCTGTGTCCAATACGATTGAATTCCCGAAGCACCAGCCAGCCCCTCTAAAAATCTACTATAGGACTCACAGTAATCTTCTGCATAGGTCTCACATCCCAAGGATCTTACAGGTGAAGCCATCGTGCTTTGTGTTATTCAACAGTTCCCTATCTTGCATGATCCCAACACCACTTCGCTCCGTCCAGGGTATAAATTGGACGAATCGCGTAAATTCTGCATGCAGATAACTTGCTCATATATCTGGGATACTGCCTGCAATGTGGGGGTAAAATCGACAGTAATATTAGGGAATGCGTCAAAGAAATATGCTTGTACACCTCATCGGTTTTTGCGATTTCTCTAAACCTTATAACTTTTAGTGGTGCTATTTGAGGATCCAACCAGCCTTCAGGTGGAGTCTTAAGAAACAATGTTATTTACAAAAAGTTTTTTTTGCTAGTTGCTTTACGCCGCACCGACACAGATAGGCCAGATGGGACATAAAAGGGCTAGGAGTGGGAAGGAAGCGGCCGTGGCCTTAAGGTACAGCCCCAGCATTTGCCTGGTGTGAAAATGTGAAACCACCGAAAACCATTTTCAGGGCTGCCGACAGTGGGGTTCGAACCTACTATCTCCCGAATACTGGATACTGGCTGCACTTAAGCGACTGCAGCTATCGAGCTCGGTACAAACAAAAAGTTTTGTTCCTTAACTTACTGTTCAGAACATGGTGTTAAGGGCATAATTAATTTTCTTTAAAATACAGTTGAGCTATTTTTCTGAGGTCAGCTCAAGTGATGGGTAGTTTCCACAATGATATTTTTGAGACCCAAAATATTGAAGATACACTACTTTTTGGTACCTGGTGACAAACCAACTGGTCTACACCGCTATGAACTGTAACTGAAAACTCTCTTCCATTTGGGTATCGATCACAAGAGTTATCCTAGACTTAATTTGTCCATCTCTGTCTGGATAATGGAATTGTCTCACAGAGCGTAAAAGCATCGCCTTCTAAGAAGAGATCAAGTCTTGAACGTGTGGTTAGGTCATCTAAGTGGCTGTGACGACAGATACGAGGACCACAAGGCTTCACGTGGAGGATACTACTCCACCCCTACACCCAGCCCTTGATTGCAAATCGATCCACTCTGGAGGGCGTGGCACACAGACGGGCGGCGGCGGGGGTGGAGGGTAGCGGCGAAAGGGGGGGAAATAACGGCAGAGCTTTCCCCAAAAGAAAGAACGTCTAGATGAAAAGGCAATACAAGATATTGACGGATTAACGTTCTAAATCCGTATTACGTATTCCCTACGATAAAACTCCAGATGAAGTTGACCTATCTTCAAAGCCATAGGTGCTATATATTAAAGGACAAACGTTCGATCACAAGTCACAGAGAATCCGGTACGCTATCCACGAAATGTTATTCCGAAATTCATTCAATTCTCATCCACTAATATGTTGAAATTATGCCTCATTCTGCAGCTTCTAAAGACACCCTGGTGTTATTTATATGAATCCACACTTCCTCTACTCGAAGGAAACGTATGGTATCAGTGGGAATGTTGAGATTGTAGGATTAGTAATAATGAACGCTAAATGAACCACCCCGGGATTTTAAGTAGATGTATTTCAATTGTACAGAACTAAGCTTAATTTAAACTGCAAGTTTGAATATCCTTCATTATACTGGCATTAGCAAGAAATTACCTAGAGTTAAATTGTGCATTACAAGTTACGTAATTTGACTATCACACGCTGGTAACTGATAAACTGTTCTGAAAGGAAATTCAATAAAATTCCATCTCCCCACTCTCTCGATATGCATACACTGACCGACAAACGAATTGAAGCAAAATGAAAAGGGGAGAGGAAACTAAATTAACTAAATGAAACTTCACGTGTTGAGAGTGTGAGTGATGTTATTTCAGTGATTACAAAATCGAATCACATTTACAAAGAACTTGGAACTACGGGCTCACTCATCAGTATGACGTTGCGCCCGCTCTGGCCTGGATGCATGCACTGATTCGGGTAATAAATCCGTTGTATTCTCTCTTGAGGAAGGCAAGCTGGCCCATAACTGTTGTAACTGATCCTTCATATCCTGGATACTGACACTGAGACGGAATTGATGTCCGAGGTGGTCCCACACACATTCTATGGGGGACAGATCTGGTGATCTTGAAGACCACCGGAGTACCTCAACGCCACGCAGACAGCTCATAGAGACGTGCCGTGTGTGGATGAGCATTGTCCTGTTGAAGAACAGCACTACGATACTGTAGCATGAGAGGTAACACAGGAGGATGTGCATAACGTATCACTGTGCTGTCAGAGTTACCACAATCACTACCAGCCATACACGGTGACTCCCTACACCATGACGCCAGGAGTACCATCACTGTGCCTCTCCAAATATTGGAAGAATGGGATCTCTCCTCAGGTCGTCCCCATACTCGCAGACGATGGTCATCCTGGGTAGTGTAGGACAACGATTCATCGCTGAACACAATGCGACACCATTCATCAGCAGTCCATGCTTCCCAGTTACGGCACTACACCAACGCAGTCGTTTGTGTTAATTGGCAGTCTAAGCATGGGACGATAATTCCCTAGTCCGACTGCTGCTAGTCTCCGACCAATGGTGCGGCATGACACAGAATGTTGCACGGAGTCCATTACTTGTTCTCGGATGGCAGGCGCAGATGTGAAGGGGTTACGATGTTCTTGGTGCACAGTACAACAAAATGTGTGACAAAATTATGGAAAAAATTATTTTTAACAGTTAGAGAACTATTTGACAGATCACTGAGACTGATATTTGCTAATATTGATCAAAATATCTACGTCGTCCACTTGCTGACTTCCGTGCACCATGCATGATCAAACTTACATACAGAGTTGAAGAAGCAGTGACAATTAAAACATACAACCTGTTTTCCAGTCAATGACCGGGTCAGGGATGGGATGCATGAAGCCCCAAAATTGCGGTGAGGGCAGGAATTGTGCCGGCTGCCGAGGCCTGTCGCACTCCTCTGGGGCAATGATTAATGACTGACAGATGAAATGAAATGTTAGTGAAGAGTGTTACTGGAATAATAGGTGACAGGGAAAACCGGAGTACCCGGAAAAATACCTGTCCCGCCTCCACTTTTTCCAGCACAAATCTCACATGGATTGACCGGGATTTGAACCACAGTATCCAGCAGTGAGAGGCCGCCTGATCCGCGGAGACTGAAGAAGCAGTATTAGCACGAAATAATTTCCCTGAGCTGGTGTTCAGCCACGAATCGCTGTTTCACTGTTTCAACTCGCCACGTCGTCTTCGATTTTGACACAAGTGTTAGAAATTGAACAGCTGTAAGATTTCTGGCATCATCTGCGGTTGAAAAAGGAGTAAAAATTCGCTGAAAAACAAGTAGTAACCAAGAAGATGTCAAATCACAAGAGAACCAATATTAACCAGAGTTGCTCAGACGATAGAGAGCTGGCCTTCGGGGCCCAAATTGGTTCGATTCTGACGCAGACTGGTGTCATTTGAAAGTATTCAAATACACCAGCTTCATGTGTATAAAGTCAATAAATTCGTTGATAAGAAACTTTGTAGCACCTCGGTTTCTCCGAAAACCGTAGGAAAGGGCAACTATTGAAAATTAAATCCAAATATCATTATAAAAATGCTATTCTCAATTTAGGCACCAATGCTCATCAATGACAAACCCAAATCGCCTGTGATTTACTGAGATCATAAATTTGGTTTACCGTTAGTGCAAATACTTGACTTAAATACTTAAAATTACCGGACGAGTTGGCAGTGCGGTTAGGTGCGCGCGGCTGTGAGCTTGCATCCGGGAGACATTAGGTTCGAATCCTACTGTCGGCAGCCCTGAAGATGGTTTTCCGTGGTTTCCCATTTTCACACCAGGCAAATACTGGGGCTGTACCTTAATTAAGGCTACGGCCGCTTCCTTCTTACTCCTAGCCTTTCCTACCCCATCGTCGCCATAAGACCTATCTGTATCGATGCGACGTAAAGCAACTAGCAAAATAACTTAAACTTTTAAACGAGAAAAAGAATAGTACATGTTATTGCATAAATTAATCGTGCAGAATATGCGAATTACTACGGATTATACGATGCTAGTTTACATTAAGCCATCTGCAGTAAACAACAATTTAATTAATTACGCCATCAAGGATATCATTGTCACAGATACTCATTACACGCATAACGTGTTACTGCTGATGAAATGTGACCTACAACAGGCACGTCACTTCAAGCAAATCGCCTACAGAGCCAGCAACACTTCACACACCGTAGCTTACTAGCGTGCATACATTACAGGCGAACTAAATAGCATCACTTCATGCATTCCACCTTGCGTGCATAATATCTCGTACAGGCGATCTATGTACATGCTGAATATATAGATAAAGAATTTCGCACACAGTAATCTTCATTACAATTTCCGAACAATAGTTACCAGTCATGGAGTTGATTTGCAACTAATTTTCCGATATATTATTATTATTGTCACATACATCGCAGCTGGGAAATATTCCGGTTACAATGATCACTTACAATAGTGTGATAATAAAGTAAAGTTAAAACTTAATTATCCAACAAAGACATCAGAAACAACAACAAAAGTATAACAAGCAATTCCATAGAAAGAGAATGTTACAAGAAATACTACTAGTTTAAAATTCTAAATCCAGCATCATCATATACAATTACACACGTACCTTAAGTAGTTCAATATCTTACACTATGGCACAGTAGACTGAACGGTTCAATTACTATTATCTTAGCATTGCAAATGCAGTCAGTTTATATACAAATTCGCACATAACTTATATAATTAATGTGCCTTAATACTACAATTTACAGTGGGTTGAGCGTTGAATTAAAATATGACACCATCACACAGAAATTTACACAGAATTTACAGAATCAGGTTTTGAATGACATGGGACAATCCGCTGTTATCAAAACAAAAGGAGTAATTTACGACGTAAATACACGAGGTATGATAAGAAAACCTTGCCTTCAGACTCACACTAAATAAATATCTCATTGTCCCAATATTTCTGTTCTCAAACAGAAGTTTAGTAAAACCAATCTCTCGATACGGCTGCATAAAACCACTTCCCAGTGAAAACGAATCACTCAACTACATTTTTCCGGTTCTCTCACGGTACACGCAGATTAATATATACTCCAAGTTTTCGCAATCACCACAGCGTATTGAAAGTCAATTTAAATGTAAATGTGTAGTTCTAAGTCCTTGCCTTAGGGTACAAAACGGTAGCCTACATGTAAAAAGTTTTAAATGTTAATTCCTATTCCTCAAGATGGGGGAATTAACTAGACGTAGTTAAAATCACAAACCCAGCCGGGAATCAAACACGGGGCCCTCTGATCGAAGGTCACTAAGTTGAAAATTTAGTCAAGAAGCCAGAAAATAATAATAATAATAATAATAATAATAATAATAATAATACAATGATGATGCTTGTTGTTTAAAAGGGCCTAACATCTAGTCCATCTACCGCTGATGGCACGAAATGAAACGAAATGCAACGACAATTTTAAATTCTAAAATTCATCAACTGGTCAGAAATCAAAACTTGATGATGAATAATGAGTGGATGATTATGAACCTAAAGAAATCAGCGGATCCGACCTGCCACGCTCCATTTTCCCAGAAACTAACTCACAACAATGGTATATGCTGACCAAGGTGTGCCTCCGAAGCAGAATCCTGAAACGATGATGCTTGTTGTCTAAAGGGGTACAAAATCGAGGACAACGGCCTCTCATAATGGTACTTATCACTAGTAAAGTAGAACCATGGTATTTCTCACGTAGCGGTACTAATTACAAGTAACGTAGACTCACGGTATGCCTTACATTGTGGTACTGCTTACTACACACAGGTAACGCAGACCCATGATGTCCACAACCAGAGTTGAAACACCCCAGCGAGGTTAGCTTCTTTTTATTTCCTTGGGGTGTTCCAACCCAACCTGGACAGGGGAATCCTCCGTCATAGTGGTGGATACTATACACTGGTACTGTAAATCCATAGTGATCCACCCACAGACCCATGGTTGTCATCACATAGTGGTACTAATCGCGAAAAATGTCGACTCATTGGAGTTCCTAGCGTGATGGTACTGATCACAGGTTGTCTCATCTAAAATCATCATCCCTGGTCTCCCCTTTTAGCAGCTTCTTACGGAAGGCAGGGCATACCATGGGTGTATTCTACGTCTGCGTTCCCCACCCACAGCGTCGTTATGCTAATACGAGCAATTAGCTACTCATACGGTTTTCGATGGCGCAGGATATCGGAATTTTACCCAACAGGAATTCCTTTATGTATCAGTAAAGCTGCAGACAGGAGCCTGGAGCACCTTCCAATACCACCATATTGAGCTAGAATCCAAGACCAGTACCGCACAGCCCACTATTATTATTATTATTATTATTATTATTATTATTATTATTATTATAACAACAATGACTCTGATGAAATGCTCCGTTCGCAGTAACGTTCATAAAAGAGGTATAAGCGTAAGCACGGAACCGTCTCATAATATTGCACTTACCCTCACTTCAGCCACGCTCATTATCAAAACGTTCTCCCCACCAAGTTTATCCTCACTCATACTGCCTTGTACTAACTCTAATGAACACACTACTTGAACTAAATTACTTAACTTTTCGTAATCCACACCAATTAAAATTTTTGACGCTTGGTTATTATCCAACCACCCTTTCATTTTATTAAGTATGGTGCTGCAGTATATTATAAAGTCAACATGAACTTAATTAATTCAATTAACACAAATTAACATAAAAGCAATAATGAAGTGAAACACATTTGGGAATAGAAAATGAGCATTAAAAATCACTTCCTCGCGATTTTTTCCGTGACCATCTATTAGTATCAGAATTTACGGTTAAGAAGAAGAACCCCATGATGCACACCATCATATGCTAAGCCAAACATAATATCGACCGTGTATTGCCGAACTTACGGCTAAAGCATAGTTCGCTCTCCAGTGAAACCGAGGGGCTTCTCATTGCTGTCAAAGACCGTGTCATAGCTACAAGGAACTACAGAAGACATACTTAATAATAATAAAATAATCTTACTGGCTTTACGTCCCACTAACTACATTTACGGTTTTCGCAGACGCCGAGATGCCTGAATTTAGCCACGCAAAAGTTCTTTTTTACGTGCCAGTAAATCTACCGACACAAGACTGAAGTCTTTGA
This sequence comes from Anabrus simplex, assembly GCF_040414725.1. Classification (NCBI taxonomy): domain Eukaryota; kingdom Metazoa; phylum Arthropoda; class Insecta; order Orthoptera; family Tettigoniidae; genus Anabrus; species Anabrus simplex. The sequence goes on along the minus strand of NC_090272.1, from coordinate 100,792,513 downwards.
GCACCTTTAAATACCACCGAACTGAGCCAGTCAGACCGGCTAAGACATATTTCAGAAGAGAATGCATCAGCTGAATGATAACGCAGATGCACCTCAGCGCTAGAAACCATCTATGATATAAATGATGGCTGCCCCGCGCTTGTGGAGTACACTAAGAGGCCAGAGGCTTAGCCAGGAGTGGGCGGGGTGGGGGTACTGCGAGTTAGAACACACCACCGAGCACAGAATAACATAGAGATGGCAATGTGACGTCTGAGTTGAAGTCAGTGGACAAAAGCGGCCGCCATGTTGTTTGTACCAAAACATTGGAGACCAGTTAGTGTAACTAAGTGAACAGTGCACCACGTGTGAAGTAAATAAAGGAAGTTTGTGTTATGGTTTTAAAATGCCGACTTGTGTAGCGTATGGATGTGCAAACAGAGCTTCAAAGAAAATACCAGGGATAACTTTTCACAGGTAAGCAATATGTCTTTGCGAATATTCAGTGCCGAATTGTTTTCCCCTTGCACATGCAGTATAGGTTAAGAAGCCCCTTTATCATTTACAGTTTTCCTAAAGATAATGAACGACGGAAGAAATGGATAAGAGCTATACGAAGGGAAAATTGGTCCCCCACACCTTTCAGCACTATATGTTCAGCTCACTTTACTGAACGTGATTTTGATCGTACTTCATTGTGTGTCGTAAGACTGAGGGAATGGGCTGTGCCATCTGTGTTTGCTGCTTTCCCAAAGTACCTACAAATACAATCAAAGGTTAGTTTCTCTTCATTTTAGCATTTGATTGAGAAATATGTCGAAATACATATTTATAGAGTAAGCCTACTATTTCTTAAATTTATTTCACAGGAGAGAAGGGTCCTTAAAATCATAAAGACTGTGGAAACGCCTTCATTAGACTCCTCTACAGCTGTCCAGGAAGTACCTGTTGTGGAAAAATCTATCTGTAATAAAAGTGCAGAAACGTGTTTTAGTGCTCAAATAGATCATATGAAAACCAAAGAAATTGCGTACAGAAAGAAAATAAAATTATTGCACCAGAAAAAGAGGCGAATGAAGAAAAAGGTGGCTGAATTAAGTACTGTTGTAGATAGTCTTAAAAAGAAGGCTCTGATAGATAATGAATACTGTGAAATGTTAAGTGGTTTGTCAGATACCTCACTGTGTTTGTATAAACGACAACAAGATAAGGCTTCATGTAACAAAGTGCAAAAGTTGTATGATGAGAAGTTAAAAGCATTTGCCATTACTCTTCACTTTCTTTCTCCAAAGGCATATTCATTTGTGAGAAACACTTTTGACACTTGTCTTCCACACCCTAGAACATTATCTCGATGGTATCAAAGTGTAGATGCTAATCCTGGGTTCTGTGCTGAAGCTTTTCAGGTACTTAAATCATACACAGGCACTAAGATTTGTGCTCCTTTATTTGATTCCATGGCTATAAGGAAACATTTGGAATGGGATGGCAAAAAATTTCATGGGTCTGTAAATGTTGGGATTAATAATGAAGATGACACAGCACCATAAGCTTCAGAAGCCTTAGTTTTTCACTTAGTATTTGTGAACAATTCCTGGAAGATTCCTTTAGGATACTTTTTTGTGCACGGCATAAAAGCTGCACAAATAAGTGCTCTTACAGAACAGTGTTTGACATTGCTACATGATTCTGGTGTGACAGTGACTTCATTGACTTGTGATGGTGCTGCAACAAATATTGCTTCAGCTGAAAACCTGGGTTGTAACTTCGATGTAAATAACATGGTTACTCATTTCCTCCACCCAGTTACCAAACAGCCAGTTTATTTCTTTCCGGATGCTTGTCACATGTTGAAATTGGTTAGGAATACTTTAGGTGACAAGAAATACTTACGTAATGGGTCAGGTGAGGTAACAGAGTGGAATTTTATTGAGATGTTGAACGAGTTGCAACAAAAGGAAGGTATGCATCTAGGGTACAAAGTCAGGAATTCACACATACATTATAAGAAAGTGAAAATGAAGGTCAAATTAGCTGCACAAGTTTTAAGTCAGTCTGTTTGTGATGCTCTGCTGTATTGTTCAAGTAAACACATTGAAGGTTTCCAGGGTTGTGAGGCTACAGCAGAATTTATACAGATATTTAACATTCTCTTTGATGTTCTAAATTCTAGGAGTATAAGGGGTAAATACTTTAAGAAAGCTCTGAATTTACAGAATATTTCTGAAATCAAAGATTTCCTTTTGAGGGCCAAACAGTATATTATGCAGCTACAGGAGGGATTCAGTAACAAGCCCATGTACTTATCCACCAGAAAGACAGGATTTTTGGGGTTTCTAATTGATATTGAGAGCACCATTTCAATGTATGATTTCTTTGTTGGGGACTCATCAGAAAACTTTCCACTAAAGTATTTTCCTTTGTATAAAGTAAGTCAAGACCATCTTGAGAGACTGTTTAGTTATATTAGATCTCAGGGTGGACATAATAATAACCCCACTGCCAGGCAATTCACTGCTGCATTGAAGAAAATATTAATTAGTCCTGAGTTACATGAATCCAGAAATGGCAATGCTCTCCCACTGGACAAAATCAGTATTTTGACTGCTCAGAACAAGTCACCTGAGGATGTGATAAATGCATCATTCCCTAAAGCAAGAATGCTCGAGTATTCATCTGAGGTATTGTCCCAAACATCTCCTCAACATTGCCTTCTGGATCATGACTATATTGCATTACCTGGAAAAACAAACTACAATGACATGACATGGGACATCTCTGAGTACATTGCAGGGTTTGTAGTCAGGAGTTTAGAAAGTAAGATTCTATGTCCAGAATGTCTCAGCATCCTTATAGACACTAGTGACAAGTTAAATGGCCTTATTTCAGTCAAATTTAGGGGTGGTTTAATGAAACCATCACGAGATGTTTGCAAAATTTGTAAATTTTGTGAAATTGCGTTCAGGCAAAGTATGAGTATTAGGGATATTAAAGTTCCTTCTGCTCAGAGTTCATTTAAGGTCAAGCATCTGGTTTGTCATTTGCTATGGGCTTTACGTCGCACCGACACAGATAGGTCTTATGGCGACGATAGGATAGGAAAGGCCTAGGAGTTGGAAGGAAGCGGCCGTGGCCTTCATTAAGGTACAGCCCCAGCATTTGCCTGGTGTGAAAATGGGAAACAACGGAAAACCATTTTCAGGGCTGCCGATAGTGGGAATCGAACCTACTATCTCCCGGATGCAAGCTCACAGCCGCGCGCCTCTACGCGCCATCTGGTTTGTAAAGTGTTACAAGAGTGCATAGGAACTAACATTTTTGAGGATATTAAAAGCCATTATCTTGACCAGGAACTTGAAACTAATCATTTCCCATTGTTAATTGAAGCAATTGCCAACAAATATTTGACCATAAGGTTTCACCACTTTTGTAGAAACTACAATGATCAAATGCATCCCTCTCAAATTCGCCAACATTTCACCAAACTGATATTGTTTTCTGGACAATAGGAAAAAAATGAATTCCTTGTCTACTGGTATGCGACACACATACTGAAATATACTTGATCAGAATGTATTTTGTGTGTTCTGACTACTAAAATATTAGGCCTAGTCATGTGCACATTATTTTATATAATGTGAATGTCATTCAAAGTGTTATTTTTGTGGGTGTTTTATGTACCTTATTTTATCGCACTTGTTGTCCATAAAGCTATATAGTTATTCCATTACATTACAAAATAGCCTACTCCTTGAGATGAATTAATTTCATCAAATGTACTAATGTTAAAATATTTATCTATTTTTTGATATGATTTACTTGGCTGAACAATTCTGTAATAATTAGGCCTATTTACCTCATACTGCTCTTCCAAGATATTTTTATTATTGACTGTGTATTTATTTATAGGCCTACAGACTTTGTATATTTTTATTGTGTGTGATATTCTTTGTGGATGTCTACTGTATATGGTATCTACGGTATATAAATATTCTTTCTCTAAAATGGGTCTTTATGAAAATGTTACATTATTTTTAGCTGCACATTGCAATCAACAAATTAATTTAAAAACCACCTAATCCATACTTTATCCAAAGTATCCTTTGTGCATGGCATAAAAGCTGCACAAATAAGTGCTCTTACAGAACAGTGTTTGACATTGCTGCATGATTCTGGTGTGACAGTAACTTCATTGACTTGTGATGGTGCTGCAACAAATATTGCTTCAGCTGAAAACCTGGGTTGCAACTTAGATGTAAGTAACATGGTTACTCATTTCCTCCACCCAGTTACCAAACAGCCAGTTTATTTTTTTCTGGATGCTGCCACATGTTGAAATTGGTTAGGAATACTTTAGGTGACAGGAAATACTTATGTAATGGGTCAGGTGAGGTTATAGAGTGGAATTTTATTGAGATGTTGGACGAGTTGCAACAAAAGGAAGGTATGCATCTAGAGAACAAAGTCAGGAATTCATACATACATTATAGGAAAATGAAAATGAAGGTCAAATTAGCTGCACAAGTTTTAAGTCAGTCTCTTAGTGATGCTGTACTGTATTGTTCAAGTAAACATATTGAAGGTTTCCAGGGTTGTGAGGCTACAGCAGAATTTATACAGATATTTAACATTCTCTTTGATGTTCTAAATTCTAGGAGTATAAGGGGTAAATACTTTAAGAAAGCTCTGAATTTACAGAATATTTCTGAAATCAAAGATTTCCTTTTGAGGGCCAAACAGTATATTATGCAGCTACAGGAGGGATTCAGTGACAAGCCCGTGTACTTATCTACCAGAAAGACAGGATTTTTGGGGTTTCTAATTGATATTGAGAGCACCATTTCAATGTACGATACCTTTGTAGGGTACTCATCAGAAAACTTTCCACTGAAGTATTTTCCTTTGTATAAAGTAAGTCAAGACCATCTTGAGAGACTGCTTAGTTTAGATCTCAGGGTGCACATAATAATAAACCCGCTGTTAGGCAATTCACTGCTGCATTGAAGAAAATATTAATTCGTTCTGAGTTACATGAATCCAGAAATGGCAACGCTCTCCCACTGGACAAAAATCAGTATTTTGACTGCTCAGAGCAAGTCACCTGAGGATGTGAAAAATGCATCATTCCCTAAAGCAAGAATGCTAGAGTATTCATCTGAGGTATTGTCCCAAACATCTCTTCAACATTGCCTTCTGGATCATGACTATATTGTATTACCTGGAAAAACAAACTACAATGACATAAGATGGGACATCTCTGAGTACATTGAAGGGCTTGTAGTCAGGAGTTTAGAAAGTAAGATTCTATGTCCAGAATGTCTCAGCATCCTTATAGACACTAGTGACAAGTTAAATGGCCTTATTTCAGTCAAATTTAGGGGTGGTTTAGTGAAACCATCAAGAAAGTTTTACAAAATTTGTAAATTTTGTGAAATTGCATTCAGGCAAAGTATGAGTATTAGGGATTTTAAAGTTCCTTCTGCTCAGAGTTCATTTAAGGTTAAGCATCTGGTTTGTAAAGTGTTACAAGAGTGCATAGGAACTGACATTTTTGAGGATATTAAAAGCCATTTTCTTGACCAGGAACTTGAAACTAATCATTTCCCATTGCTAATTGAAGCAATTGCCAACAAATATTTGACCATAAGGTTTCACCACTTTTGTAGAAACTACAATGATCAAATGCATCCCTCTCAAATTTGCCAACATTTTACCCAACTGGTATTGTTTTCTGGACAATAGGGAAAAATGAATTCTTTGTCTACTGGTATGCGACACACATAGTGAAATATATTTAATTAGAATGTATTTTGTGTGTTCTGACCAGTAAAATATTAGGCCTAGTCATGTGTACATTATTTTATATGATGTAAATGTCATTGAAAGTGTAATATTTGTGAGTGTTGTATGTACCTTATTTTATCTCACTTGAAGTCCATATAGTTATATAGTTATTTAAGGTATGGTTATTTTATTTCATTACATCACAACAACTATCGAGGTATCTCATTGATTCGTATACCAGGCAAAGTATTCACTGGCATCTTGGAAGGGAGGGTGCGATCAGTTGTTGAGAGGAAGTTGGATGAAAACCAGTGTGGTTTCAGAACACAGATGGGCTGTCAGGATCAGTTTTTCAGTATGTGCCAGTTACTTGAAAAATGCTACGAGAGGAATAGGCAGTTTTGTTTATATTTCATAGATCTACAGAAAGCACATGACTGGGTACCGAGTGAAAAGATGTTCGCCATACTGGAGGACTATGGAATTAAAGGTAGATTATTCAAATCAATCAAAGGCATTTATGTTGTCAATTGGGCTTCAGTGAGAATTGATGGTAGAATGAGTTCTTGGTTCAGGGTACATACAGGGGTTAGACAAGGCTGTAATCTTTCACCTTTGCTGTTCGTAGTTTACATGGATCATCTGCTGAAAGGTATAAAATTGCAGGGAGGGATTCAGTTAGGTGGAAATTTAGTAGGCCTAAGCAGTCTAGCCTATGCTGATGACTTGGTCTTAATGGCAGATAGTGCCGAAAGCCTGCAGTATGGTATGAAAATTATCCTTGCGAAGACTAAATTGATTTACAAGTCGTCCATTTCATGACCGTATCAATGAGTATAATCAAGAAGTGAATATCGATTAGGTGGTTCTTTATATTAACTTCTTGACTAAATTGATGTCAGTAGGTAAGAAATTCAACAGAATTGAATGTCAGATTGGTGATACAAAAGTAGAACAGGTCAATAATTTCAAATATTTAGGCTGTGTTTTCTCCCAGGATGGTAATATAGTGAGATTGAATCAAGGTGTAGTAAAACTAATGCAGTGAGCTCGCAGTTGTGATCGATAGTATTCTGTAAGAAGGAAGTCAGCTCCCAGATGAAACTATCTTTACATTGGTCTGTTTTCAGACCAACTTTTCTTTACGGGAGCGAAAGCTGGGTGGACTCAGGATATCTTATTCATAAGTTAGACGTAACAGACATGAAAGTAGAGAGAATGATGGCTGGTACTAACCGGTGGAAACAATGGCAGGAGGGTACTCGGAATGAGGAGATAAAGGTTAATTTAGGAATGAACTCGAAGCTGTACGTATAAACCGGCTTCGGTGTTGGGGTCATGCGAGGCGAATGGAGGAGGATAGGTTACCTAGGAGATTAATGGACTCTGGTATGGAGGGTAAGAGAAGTAGAGGGAGACCAAGACGACGATGGTTAGACTCGGTTTCTAACGATTTAAAGATAAGAGGTATAGAACTAAACGAGGCCACAGTACTAGTTGCAAATAGAGGATTGTCGCGACGTTTAGTACATTCACAGAGGCTTGCAGACTGAACGCTGAAAGGCATAAGTCTATAATGATAATGTATGTGTGTATACATTACAAAATAATCCTTGAGATGACCGGCTCCATGGCTAAATGGTTAGCGTGCTGGCCTTTGGTCACAGGGGTCCCGGGTTCGATTCCCGGCAGGGTCGGGAATTTTAACCATAATTGGTTAATTCCGCTGGCACGGGAGATGTGTGTATCTGTCTTCATCATAATTTCATCCTCATCACGACGTGCAGGTCGCCTATAGGCGTCAATTCAAAAGACCTGCACCTGGCGAGCCGAACTTGTCCTCGGACACTCTTGGTACTAAAAGCCATACGCCAATTCCATTTCAATCCTTGAGATGAATGAATTAATTTCATCAAGTGTACTAATGAGAAATATTTCCCTGTTTTTGATATGATTTACTTGGCTCAGCAATTCTATAATGATTAGGCCTATTTACCTCATACTTCTGGTCTTCCAGGATATCTTTATTATTGACCGTGTATTATTTTGTTTATAGTCCTACAGACTGTGTATATTTTTATTGGGTATGATATTATGTGTGGATGTATACTGTATATGGTATCTCTAAAAGAGGTCTTTATGAAAATGTTCCATTATTTTTAGCTGCACCTTGCAATCGGCGATTCGTTTGAGCTGAATACAATCTGATATAATAACAGGCTATTTGTGCTCATATTTCCGAATTTTTAACTACCATTACTGCGATTAAAACAGTGTTCTGGATTGTCCCGTGCTTATAATTATGACTAAGGCGCTTTTCTACTGCGTTAGATATGTTAACCAATGAAATAATGTTACAGAAATCTTTTAAAATGACAGACTCTGATAGGAATTAACGTGACTCGGATAAGAATTAACTAACACTGCGGGTAATACCAACATGGCGATGCGCGCAAAACTCGGCTTCAGCGAGCCAATGCGTTGCGGTAGGCATTGCCATCTCTATGTTATTCTGTGCTCGGTGGAACACACCCCAACTCCAGAATTTTACAAAAGATAATAGACGTAAACTGACAATAAACAAGTGAAAGTCTACTCAGTGGGTTGGCTCTTTCGATCATTCACAGATATATCATTGTAAAACTAACAGATTTCTTGAATTTATTTTCTAATAAGCCTAAAAATCTGGACTTAGGATTGTAATCTGAACACTGTAAAACTGCTGACCTTGATTTTGGTACTGTAATATAAGATTTTGTAGTGTACCAGTACTGTAATCATTAGGTTATGCGTATTTCACCTGTTCAGTGTCATTATAACAACACTCATGTACGCGCCCATCACAGAGGTACAACCACCTTCATTATGTCCTATCATAACACACACACACAAACACTCCGGTCGATCCTGGCTATGCTACTGTAAAATACACAATGATGCAGCCAAACCACTGATCCCTATACATGGATGGCTGGTAGCTCGGGTAGCAGTAAGCCGAATATAAGATGACTGGCGTAGTAAGATGGCAGCGAGCGCACGGTGCAGTAGACCACGAGGAGCGCGCTTGCTTTGTTTATGCTTAGTTCAGTGACGCCAAGTCTCCTGATTGTAGTTCTACGGGTGTTCTGTGCTGTTTTATTGCAATACCTCACTCATTTACAAAGGAATTAAGATATACACCAATGAAAAATCACTAGTTTAGATATTTCACTCTCTGAATTGAAACCATATTCTGCATGTTAGTAAAATATAAACAAACAAGGGAGCCATGCTTGTACCAATACGATTAACACAAATACGAATTCCTAAATGTAAATAATACAAATACATAATATATTTAAACTATCAAAGTATTCATGTGTGGCAGATATAAATTGAATACTATTTTGGAAGAGGTACAACATTCTGTCCGTCAGTTCAAATAATTAATTAATGTTATTTGCTTTACGTCCCACTATCTACGTTTACGGTCTTCGGAGACGCCGAGGTGCCGGAATTTATTACCGCAGGAGTTCTTTAACGTGCCAGTAAATCTACCGACAAGAGGCTGTCGTATTTGAGCACCGGACTGAGCCAGGATCGTCAGTTCAAATTACAATATTTCCTAACATAACGTAATTGTATTGATTACGTAGTGAACAAGTGACTGTTAGCATGCCGAAGTGTACTTCTACGGCAAATACGCGGCGTAATGCTTGAATATCCAGCGAAAAACACACAGTAAACTATCATTATGCCGTTACAGGAGAAGTAAGTGTGGTTCTGGGCTTTTATATGTCTTACGGGCTCATATTAAATGGCTTCTACAAGCTTTAAACAAGCCGGAATTACTAAAATAAAAATATTTTCTGAAAGAGGAAGAATATGGCTATTTTTGTGTGAATAAAAAGAAAAACCAAGGTTTTGGCTCAAAGTACGAAAAATTCAGTCATACCTCCCCTTAAGAATGCATAATTTCGTAGCACAGATATATATATATATATATAAAATTTACAGCAATGTTTCCAGAAACTGTTTTTTCACTCGTATTGTATTATTGATCGCTAACTGCATGTATTCAGCACTGAAGTTAATATTTGTCGGCCGTTATTATACACTCATTTTTATTGCTGTCCCGGAGATTTACTGACCTCGGAATGACGTGTCGGTGTTCCCAATGTCCTTATGCTTTGAGTGAACATGTCCCTATATTTTTAATAATTCCAATGCGCCATTAATTGCGATTTAAAGTTGATTATATTATCATTGCTTCCTCATAAGGAGAGCTCTAGGGTGGGTACACCAGCATGGCGAACCGCGCGCTCAACTTGGCGTACTTTCTCCTGCAGCGGAGAGCTGCCATCAGCGATCCATGTATAGAGATCAGTGAGCCAAACACCCGCAACAAGTATTTGCAGTAGCATGTGGACTCCTATAATTCAGCGTGGTGCATTACAACTATACGCAATCCAACGTGCTTGGAAAAGAGGAACACAAAATGTACTGGTACAGAACTCTTAACTGTCTTCACCAAAAAACGGACACAGCGCTCCATCTCAGGCAGGTAAAGGAGCAGGGTATGCGCTGCTTGCACGGCCTCCTGTAGTGCAAACGCCAAGCAACTGCATAAACGCCAAGAAGAAGAAAAGAAGAAGAAGAAAAATGTTATTTGTTTTTACGTCCCACTAACTACTTTTACGGTTTTCGGAGAGAAGAATAAGAAGAATTTTATTTGTTTTTACGTCCCACTAACTACTTTTACGGTTTTCTGAGAAGAGAAGAAAAAGATGAAGAAGAAGCAAGAGTAGCATAACAGAAAGAACGATGACAGCTAGGTCATTACTTTGGGTTGCCGAATATCAGTTTTAAACCACTGAAAGTAACGAGCACTGTAACACAGTTTGATCGCTTTCTCGCCTGAGGTAGAATGCACACCGTTTCGGTTCCCATTCGGATTAATGGCATTACACGATCACTTTTAACCACTTCCCCTCCGGCCTTGAACTGTTCTTAAATGCTGTACGCGATCGATGCTCTGACAGAAAGTGACCTTCCACTTAAAAGGTTGCCCACAGCTCCAGATAACCACGACTCATCAGAAGGAACGAGAAGTCCACTACTCTCGGATAGACTCCAAAGCCTCCCTGTAGAATAAATAACGTTTCAATTAATCCTTTTCCTCAGTCGTTTTTCTTAACTATTGTCTAAATTCAATTAACAGACATGTTGCAATACGTTCCAAAACTGGACCACCAAATTTCGGATAGCAGTATGTCATTAATGAGTAGAGTCCGGATTATTAGGTACTGATAGGTTAGAATGCAAACTTGCTTAAGCCACTAACAAGTATATCCTACACTGTACAACGGTTATGCTATGAGATTTGCATAGATATTAGGGGTACAGCCTATAGAACTCCTTGAATTTATGCTACTCTTCCTACATTGTAGTATAACGGGTTGCATGACACATCCTACAAACCAAATTACTTTGCATTCTAATCTATTACCACCTACAAATCCGAGGTATACTAATGACAGTAACATAAACAGGATTAAAGTTATGAGCTACACTGACTGACAGAGCAAATGCAACACCAAGAAGGAGTGGTCAGAACTTTATGCCAATTGCAGGGTAGACTGACGTCACTGAGGTATGCTCATGATGTGAAATGCGCCGCTGTGCTGCGCACGTAGCGAACGATAAATGGGACACGGCGTTGGCGAATGGCCCACTTCGTACCGTGATTTCTCAGCCGACAGTCATTGTAGAACGTGTTGTCGTGTGCCACAGGACACGTGTATAGCTAAGAATGCCAGGCCGCCGTCAACGGAGGCATTTCCAGCAGACAGACGACTTTACGAGGGGTATGGTGATCGGGCTGAGAAGGGCAGGTTGGTCGCTTCGTCAAATCGCAGCCGATACCCATAGGGATGTGTCCACGGTGCAGCGCCTGTGGCGAAGATGGTTGGCGCAGGGACATGTGGCACGTGCGAGGGGTCCAGGCGCAGCCCGAGTGACGTCAGCACGCGAGGATCGGCGCATCCGCCGCCAAGCGGTGGCAGCCCCGCACGCCACGTCAACCGCCATTCTTCAGCATGTGCAAGACACCCTGGCTGTTCCAATATCGACCAGAACAATTTCCCGTCGATTGCTTGAAGGAGGCCTGCACTCCCGGCGTCCGCTCAGAAGACTACCATTGACTCCACAGCATAGACGTGCACGCCTGGCATGGTGCCGGGCTAGAGCGACTTGGATGAGGGAATGGCGGAACGTCGTGTTCTCCGATGAGTCACGCTTCTGTTCTGTCAGTGATAGTCACCGCAGACGAGTGTGGCGTCGGCGTGGAGAAAGGTCAAATCCGGCAGTAACTGTGGAGCGCCCTACCGCTAGACAACGCGGCATCATGGTTTGGGGCGCTATTGCGTATGATTCCACGTCACCTCTAGTGCGTATTCAAGGCACGTTAAATGCCCACCGCTACGTGCAGCATGTGCTGCGGCCGGTGGCACTCCCGTACCTTCAGGGGCTGCCCAATGCTCTGTTTCAGCAGGATAATGCCCGCCCACACGCTGCTCGCATCTTCCAACAGGCTCTACGAGGTGTACAGATGCTTCCGTGGCCAGCGTACTCTCCGGATCTCTCACCAGTCGAACACGTGTGGGATCTCATTGGACGCCGTTTGCAAACTCTGCCCCAGCCTCGTACGGACGACCAACTGTGGCAAATGGTTGACAGAGAATGGAGAACCATCCCTCAGGACACCATCCGCACTCTTATTGACTCTGTACCTCGACGTGTTTCTGCGTGCATCGCCGCTCGCGGTGGTCCTACATCCTACTGAGTCGATGCCGTGCGCATTGTGTAACCTGCATATCGGTTTGAAATAAACATCAATTATTCTTCCGTGCCGACTCTGTTTTTTCCCCAACTTTCATCCCTTTCGAACCACTCCTCCTTGGTGTTGCATTTGCTCTGTCAGTCAGTGTATTTGAAACTTAACGAAAGAATTCAATTAACCTTATATGTATTTATTTCACTCAAATAATCCTACCAACTTATATGTCCGGGAAGGAGATGCCTTCCCTGATACATTTGTGCGAGAACATGAAACGAGAATTAGTGCCTATGCTTGGACAGTTATAGTGTACTGCTTTCTTGCAGAACCATGTATTTTATCACGACAAAAACAGTTCCTTGACGTTACTGTCGTACATATTATGATACGGTTTCCCTCAATATAAAATGAGCTATGTATATTCAACGATAACAGCCCTGGAATCTGTAAATTCCACCTTTCTCCGGCGAGATATGTGGTTTGTGAGATACCGTTATCGGTGCGCCTCATCGCGCTCCTCTGTCGGTCTGTAATAATTTAACAAATTTAATTTTAAGACTTATTGAAAGCGGATTAATTTTCGTTGAATGTGGATTAACTTTTGTGGAGTATATTTAAATTTGTGTTCTCTAAGTATGAGGGTGGCCAGGGTTCAAGACTACCAAAGTTGGCTTACACAGTAATTACCTGTGTGTTGGTCTTGTGGCAGTCCTGGATGGTCGCCCATCCAGGTACTGACCACAACCTTAATGTTACTTATGGCCTAATAATAATGTTATTTGCTTTACGTCCCACTAACTACTTTTTCGGTCTTCGGAGACGTACTTATGGTCTAGTAATGGGACTATTAATATACAGGTGGTATTGCGCAACTTATTTATAAATAAGTATCTGCGGGTGGATTAATGGTGGTTTGAAAAACAGCATTTGTGTAATTATAGCTTGTGACACACCGCCTCGGCCGAAACCAAAGTTTCCAGTCCTCCTTTGCTTTAGGTTGGAAGTGAGGAAGTGTGAACGTTTCTGTTTTTCTGGTGGGATCGTTTCTTGGTGTGGGGTGGGGTAGGGTTTAGTGCAGGATGAGTTGTCTGCTTGGCTGGTGGGTAACATAGGCGGGCCTTGGAACGAGAATAACTGTGGAAGAAGTATATGTAGGAGGGTGGATGTGTCTTGACTGGGCTGGTGGGTGTGTACGTTGGTGGGAAGACCACGGTTTGAGGGTGGTGGGATTTTAAGGTGGGGGAGGTTGTGTGTGCGTGTTTAGGTGTTGAGCACTCCTGTAGTGAGTTCTAATTGCCCTTTTAAGAAAAGGCTGCCAGGGAATGAGGCGAGGCGGAGTGATTACCGTGGCAGTTCGCACACCTCGCACGGTTAGAATCGCCACATCTGTTGCACCGGTTGGGTTCTGAGCAAGCTTCTGCAGAGTGGTTGAATGTGAGACAATTAAAGCATTGTGCGGTGAGTGTGGGTCTGGTGGGTGTGCGGGTTTGAGTTGTTGTTATGGGGGAGTTCACTTTGACAAAGATGCATGATGCTATCTCACTGCCACATACGGAAATCAATGTTTAGATGAGGGTGGGCTCTTTTTCTGGCCGGCTTGTTCGCCTAACCTTAACTTTGATTAACTTAAAGAAGTCGCTAATTTATCAAAATCCTGTTGACCCAGAAGAACACGTAGCATATGCAGACACGCAACAGAACAGTGGCATGCCAGGTGTCCTTGACAAGTAAGAGTATGGCCTGTCGGTGTGCCTTTTCCCGGAGTCAATACACGTCACTTCCAGGACCACTGTAATGATAGCTAGTTTAAGAGGGTCAAGCTTTACAAATGTTTTAACTTGCAGTTGAACATTACAAAATATTAAAATCATTCCGGAATGACGGTTTTCATTTTACAAAGGTAAAATTACGGTATCCTCCTAATTCAATACATCATATAATTCCACTATTAGATGGAGTAATCAAATACAAACATGTTTCGACTCGTTTGAGTCATCTTCAGAGAAAGGAGGGGGGGGGAAAGGTTGAATTAATTTACATAACTTAATACAAGCTAAAAATTTGTCAAAAAATATAATGAAGGAACAAATGAAACAAAGAAAGATAGACATGACGGAAATAAAAACAGCACGATATACTGTACAGTATTTCCATCATTATATGGAGCTAAAAAAACAACTCGCTGCGATGAAATACAGTGAAAACAGGGGTTAATTCAAAACATAATTGAATCTAAAAAGTGTGTTAACCTACGAACAAAAGAAATTAAGACAAATTATACCGATGGAAACGGCCAATAAGTTCACATACCAAGGTTGCGGACCTCTTAGTTTACAAAATTTTGGATTACCACAATTCAAAACAGGATGAAATCACTGCGTAAAAATTCATGCCGAAAGTCTACCTTTGTAGAAACACCATCACATCGAATGGCTAGAAGGCGAGCGGGAGCGAAAAAGTTTGAGAAACCAAGCCTGAGAAAACGTGCAGGCGAAATGTATGTGACAAGTGATGGAAAAACGCCGATGAAATTTAAAACTTTAGAACAGCAGCATTCTCAATATCTTCTCCATCTAGCGGTCCCGTTCACGATTATTATTTCACAAAGTTGGCTGGTTTGTGTGCATTATTTTAAAAGGTCGGGATGGCCGCAACGAAAATTGAGAAGCTGTGTTAGAGAAGATGACAGATGCATGGTAACTGTAAGTGACCTAGTGGAAACCGACAATGAAGTTCTAATCTATAATGAAAAAAAATGAGGTTGTGTGAGAAACTTGGGCTGAGAAGTAAAAATTGTAAAATGGGTGTGAAGAAAGCTTTAAATTTACGGTGTTTAGAAGGTGGTTGTCCTCTCAAAACGGCCTGACCTTCTCAAAGTACGGTTCCGTTCGTATGATCGAGTCTATTGTTGGCACAGCTGAGTTTGCGAGGATGGAAGGAGTAGAATTATGATTATCCTTATTATTTCCGGCTGCATGGCTAAATGGTTAGTGCGCTGGCTTTTAGTACAGGGGTCCCAGTTTCGATTCCCGGCCGGGTCGGGGATTTTAACCTGCATTGGTTAACTCCAACGGCTCGGGGATGGGTGTGTGTGTGCCGTATTCAGCATTAGAATTTATCGTAGGTAGGGCCCCATCCTCACAGACGCGCATGTCGCCTGAAAGGCGTCAACTCGGAAGACCTGCACCAGGCTTCTTCGGAGGCTACACGCATTTCCTCAGCCTTTTTCCAGTCATTGGACCGGGTCAGGAATGGAATGAATGAACCCCCATCTAGCGGCGAGGAAAGGAATTGTGCCGGCTGCCGAAGCCTGTCGCACTCCTCTGGGGCAATGATTAATTACTGACAGATGAAATGAAATGATACTGGAGAGTGTTGCTAGAATAAAATCTGACAGGGAAAACCAGAGTAGGCGGGTAAATACCTACCTCGCCACTGCTTCGTCCAGCACAAATCTCATATGGAGTGACCGGGATTTGAACCACCGAACCCAGCGGTGAGAGGCCGGCGCGCTACCACCTGAGCCACGGAGGCTCACTAGCCACACACCATTATTATTACTATTTTTATTAATATCATTATGGTGGGTTTGAACCACACTGCCGGCAGCCCTGAGGATGGTTTTCCGTGCTTTCCATTTTCACACTGCCTGGAATTGTACTTTAATTACAGCCACCGTTGCTTCCTTATTAGTCCCAGCGCCAGCCCTGTCCTACCTCATCATCACATTAAGATCTGTCTGAATCGGTAGCAGTTAAAATCAATTTAGATAAATCAGCCAAACGCTATAACTGCTACTAAACCGGTCTGATGGAGAGTCAGTGTAGTCAGGTAAAGTGCACTTACCTTACCAACAGAACCACTGTAGTTGTTAAAACTACATAATAAACATAACGTTGAATTTAAATAATTTTTAGTGGACGAAGAAACTGGAAACAACACTAAAAATAGAATTGTTGTACACTGCGTTGTGTTTTACTCAACGCTTATTTGCAGAGCTTGCAAACTTAAACATAGGAGCCCACCAAAGACCACATTTCAGTAAACATCATAAATCCCTGTCTAATATTGAAAGCGGACGGTATTTCTAATGAAATGGGGCATGCTTGCAAGTTATCCAAAAATAGCTCCCAAGTGCATGCACCATCAGGAATCAACAATTAAATTTAGCTCGCTCTGCAGGGAGAAGGAATCAGCCCAACCCATCATTAAAAGTCCATTAAATACACGTCTCTATGAATAACAAACTAAGTGATAGAAAGCAAGGACGGCAGCTTCTCTTTCTGCCTTGCCTCGAGAGGTCATTACACTACGTTCGATAAGTTTATAATTCTCTGTGCCCATTACTGTCTTATTTGAAGTGAGTAACTATTACTCAGATTTAAAAAAAGACTGAAAGGATAAAGGTAGAAAGTTTTAAAAGTAAACAAACTGAACATATAAAAAGCATTCCAAAGAAGTTAAACAATTTGTAATAAAATATCGCAAATTTCAGTCGTTCAGTTGCAAAACTCATGTCCGTAGGAACTAACCTTTCAGAAAACCAAGAAAAAGCTATTATTTTGTAATTAATAAAGGTAAGTGATTCAGTTTTGTAAAAAAATATAAATATTATTGCATAAAATGAATTTAATTGCAAAGCCCGTATTGTCGATAGTTTACATTTTTAAGGATACAATCATTCTTTTTAAAATTAGGGTGACATTAAGAAATGTCGGGACATGTTTCGTCCTTCCTTCTGGACATCACCAGCCAAATATTATTATAAGTTAACTATA
Organism: Anabrus simplex; assembly: GCF_040414725.1. Taxonomy (NCBI): domain Eukaryota; kingdom Metazoa; phylum Arthropoda; class Insecta; order Orthoptera; family Tettigoniidae; genus Anabrus; species Anabrus simplex. The sequence continues at coordinate 100,775,155 of NC_090272.1, read as the reverse complement.
AAATAAAATAAAAACTTAAAATGTAAGTAACATACATGATAATTTTAACTTGACGTATTCGGTAACCCGAATCGTATTTTAATGTGTATTTGTGACTTTGTCTATTTTAATTATCTTATAAGAATTTTCGGCTGATGATGTCCAAAAAGAAGAACGAAACATGTCCCAACACTTGTTGTCACCCTGATTAAACAATTTTTTAGTCTTTTAATAGTGGAACCTTTGATTGTATCGTTGAAAATATTACCCTTACCATACCACAAAAACCTCAAGAAACCTTTAAAACGGGTGTTTTCTTGGATAAGTGTTTGGAGACAACGTGTTTTGCAGCTGATTTAAGGCGTTAGCAGTTCTTGGAGCAGCATTTATAGTGATATGTTCAAGTTTATGGTGAAATTAGTTTGTGTTATAAACAATGAGCCTCCATGGCTCAGGCGGCAACGTGCCGGCCTCTCACCGCTGGGTTCCGTGATTCAAATCCCGGTTACTCCATGTGAGATGTGTGCTGGACAGGTGGGACTGGTTTTTCTCCGGTACTCCGGTTTTCCCTGTCATCTTTCATTCCAGAGACACTCTCCAATAACATTTAATTTCACCTGTCACTCATTAAGCATTGCCCCAGAGGAGTGCGACAAACTTCGGCAGCCGGAACAATTCCTATCCTCGCCGCTAGATGGGGCTTCATTAATTCGTTCGTTCCATTCCTGACCCGGTCGAATGACTGGACATAGGTTGTGGATTTCATTATAAACAGTGTGGAGTTGTTACCCTCATGAAATCAGTATTCATGGGTATAATAATAACATTCATAAAAAAATCTTTATGATATTTTAGCGGTCGTTTTTTTTTTAATTTTAGGATCATATATCAAATGGTGTATTCGCTGGAAAAACATTATAAGCTCCTCACCGATCACACAGTTATATTATTAGTCCTTTACTTTTTCCCACGAAATCTTCCAATCCGAATCATGATCTGGTATCCCGTGGCTAAATATTCGTTGAAGATCAATGTATTGAAGGAAGCGAGATTTAAGTTTTGTCATCCAACCTTTCCTATTCGCGGCCCCGTATCAAGAAACGGCAATATCAGCTATGTACGAGAAGGATCACTCATTTTGTAAGACTAGCATGTAATGAACCACAAGACTGCTATTTCGTCATTAGAATTCACTTTGTGATGTACAATACATACACTGCACCGTTGCAATACACGTGACAAAAGGCAGGTTATGACAGACATACCGGTAATGTAATTGGCCTGGCTTTTGATACTTGACTGCTTGAATGCGTGATGTCGAATGCAAAAAAGTGGCTTTAGCGAGACGTGTGTATTGTTCTCTTCCACTTCACTGAAATTCCACATCTGCACTTTGTAGACAAATATAGCAGCAGTAACAGGTCGATAGAACAAATGTGTTTTATGTATCTTAATTACTCTAAGCAGGGGGATCGTGACACTATTCATGGAAAATGTAACAATATACTTATGGAATTGAATGGTGTGACTTTTTCTCATATTATGTTAATAGTGATATTGCGTTACGATTTAAATGGATGTTTATTTAGATGTCTCTTGAGTTAGAGTACAGTATTTTGCATCGGAATGACTCAAGACACGGTAATTTGATGTACGATCCATAGTCTTTCGTGCGGTCCAGTGTTCGAGGTCAAGGACGTCCCTTGTAAGTGCATTCTGCAAGTGTCCCTTAGGCTACAATAAATGTTTGGTGTTGAACAATATTTTGACGTCGTCTTTGTACTTCCAGGTCGTCTACCTGTACCCACTTACGTGCCCCTGCGATGACTCCTTTATAGTGCGCCTTTTAATGTTGAAAACAGTTCCTAGCAGACAAAGTAAGAGAACTCTTTCTACCAGAAACGTAAAAAATAGATAGATTTATTTATCATCAACAGGTTATTTTCCCAATTAAAGATGATTCAATAAAACATGATATACAACAAACAACTTAAATAAATACCACTAATTTCCTAAAATAATTAAATAAGTAAATAAATAAATAAAATTACGCAATTGAAGGGAAGAAGGCCCCGGAAAGGTTTCAAATTGTGAGTCTTGGATATCTCTATCAATTTTTTAAAAAATCGAAAATCACTTCCGCCTTAAATGCAGTTCCGGAAAAAAGTCTAACACTGCTTGTTTCTTTACTCGTTTTCTTTTTAAATCAAATCCTACGTAAATTAACTAATTTACATAATTCTTTTTGTAATGTGTTCCATGGTTCAATACCCTCAGGCGTTTTTAATATATATATATTAAAAAATGTCCGCGCCGAATGTAGTTACTATCTGCGCACTTTTTAGCGATAGATTTGCACCCTAGTGCTGAATCGGTCGACTTCAGTTATCTTTCGAGATTCGTATTGGCAACCTATGAAACACAAACTACGAATCGCTTATCATCGCTGTGCGACATCTGGCGTACACTTTACGTACTCGTACTGTTGTTGTTTACACAGCAAAGCGAAACTATAGAATTCATGCTAGGAACAGGTTTCGCATCGGGAAATATGATTTTCTAGTATTATATATATTGTGTATGTGTGACAGTTGTTGGCGTTAAGATAATAAAGGTTTAGAAAATTCATATCGATCGATCATATTATCGATTCAATTCAGATTTCATTTCCATTCAGTTGGCAGTATTTACCGGAACCGGCAGTGCTTCCTTCTTACTCCTCACCGGGTACAAAAATCTATCACTAAAAAGTGCGCGTACAGTACATGGGCTTAAGTGAAACTCTGCACTGACTCACATTAGCGCTCGTAGTGGTAGAAAAAGGCAAACTGCTAATCTAATCGACCGGATAACGATGATTTTTTTTTTTTGCTAGGGGTTTTACGTCGCACCGACACAGATAGGTCTTATGGCGACGAAACGATGATTAAGAAAAGGATTGTAATTTTTAGGAATAAATAAAGAATATATTCTCGTACTTTATTATATTTTATTTACCTACACTTCGTAGCTCATATCCTTACGATGTTTACAGCACTGAGAAGCTTGCCTGAAGAACTGTAGATTTTTATTTTATTTTAGTAAATATGTATATTTTATGAAGGGTCACAACACATTCTACATGTGCTCTGTTGGTTCGGACATAGCGTAGTTTGCTACAAAAGACACATTTGACGTAAGTTCCGTAACAGCCTCAATACATAATAACCCTTTAACGTAGAGATTAAACTGAGTTTGATACATCTACTATCATACCAGAAGGTATATGTTTTTGAACTGTGTACAATAGCAGTCTTAACTCGTTTCCATAAGATGATGGATTTACTAAGTTTTGCAACTGAACGATTCATTTGTAAAAGAATAAATAATTAATACAGACACACAATCAAGTGTAGTAAATCATGTAAGGAACTTCCAATTACTGTTTTAAGTGGCACGAAAAACTTTCCACGCATGTTCAGTTAGGCAGTTCTAATGCTCCACTGTAATTTGCTTGATCAGGCAAGTCTAAATACACCAACATTCCTGGAAGTATAAGCATGATTGTAGCTTCGCGTGACTGTTAATATCCTGATCGTAGCCATTTTACCTTTAATATTTACATGGAATCCGAACCAATTATCATTTCAAACATTCGCCTAGCACTGGTCGAGGATTGAAGAGCTGCTGGCATGGCGAGGAAGCGTTTGGCTTTGTTTCTACGTTCAGAATAGCACTGCTTGCAAACTGAGCAATATGTTCGCGTTTCTCTTTCTTTCGGTCAGAAACAAAATTTTGCAAAGTAAAAAGTAAATGTGTCCTTATCCCCAGGTCGTGCAGCTCTTTCCAGGCACACCCCCAATCGAGATTAGCTGAACGTGCCATTTTAACCACATACCAGCTCCCCTGGAATTCTTAAATCTGTCAGTGCCGAGAATCGAACCTACGCTTCCGAGGACGGCACCTGATAGTGCTAACCGTTACACTCCGGAGGCGGACATTTTGCAAAGTGACTCTTGCCATATCAGCCCACCTCACGAATATTGGTACAGATGGATTCCCAGTGGATAGGATTCCCATTAATCATTCCTGGCTCTCTGTCTGTGATTTTGAACTTCGCAAAAATAAATTGTGGATATTCAACTTCCTCCTTGACCGTTGGGAAATAACTTACACAAACGAGCAATGTTCGTTTGACATAGAAATATCAGAGCACAATATACACTTCCTACATGCAAAGACAGCGAATATAATGACTCATATTTGGTCATCCGGTTACATATTGTAATTTTCCACACGAACAACTGTTCAACAAGACCGAATAGATATATATGGACTACACTAAATGATCTTTGTTGTGTGTATATATTCTTTCGACCAATTCGTTGTCATAGTTTTAAGATTATGTTTCTAGTTGACTTTCAATTCAGTTTTTCAGACGTTACGTTTTATCTCACACTATTTTACGGTTATGTAGCGCATACCCATCTACGAAATGCCACTGTAATATTTGTCCCAAAAGGCACATAGTAATTCATTTTACACAAATGAAGTGAAATGTCTGCGGTAAATTCAGAAATACCGTCGTTACTAGAGAAATATCTAGAGAAATGTGTATACGTACTTACGGGCTGTAGACAGGACTCACTTATTTCGCTGCTCGTGCCGTCTTTTATTTCTTTCTTGAGGTCAGGACTAGCACAGACGAATAGGAGTGCTATGTCTGTGAATTCTCATTATCTTTGTCCATATGACTAGCGCGGGCAGTTCAAACAACAAAATAGCATGATCCCTGGACCAATGAATATATCATTTAATGAATGAGTTAGGGCATAAAACGAATGAGAAACATGAAATAAACGACACCTAATTAATGCAAACAACTTCAGTGAGCAAAGACATCACACACGAAAGTGTTAGACAAACAAAAGACATACGGAACCACTGCGAGGTAGCGGGGAAAAAAATGGTTGTAAGGTAGTAAAGTATGTATCCATATCATTCTCTGCCAGCAAAATATTTCGTACTATTCCTTAATTTACAGCAGATTTTCGACTTTATTTCTGTAAAATCAATTATTATGTTCCATTTGGGACAAATATTACAGTGACATTTCGTAGATAGGTATGCCCTACGTAACCCTATTTTACTAAGAATACCGCAAGATAACCGTTCTTATCGGTCGAAACTAGTCCTAGTCTTAGTTACAAATCATTTATTGATTAGGTGATTAGTAAAAAAACCTTCATTAAGAAAGAAGTCATATCCTTCAATACGGATGCTCTTCCTGACGGCAACCTCAGCTGAGGAGCTAATGGAGATGAAATGAATGATGGCGAGTGAAAATGAGCAAGGAGGAGAAAGGAATCGGCTGTGGCAGCCGACGGAGGTGTTCGAACACGCTCGTCTCGAATGCAAGGCTTGGGTCCACAGCTGTAGCGCGTTACCACGCACGGCTACTCTGCTCGGTGAACTACGTAGGCAAGTCAATAGGTATCTGCAATTTTGCTCTAATTGCCTTTAGGTTGGTTCTATGGCAGTGTGCGCTCACCAGCCGCTAGGTGGCACTGTTGTCTATGTCTGTGGTAGGTTTCAGCGTTATCAGATCAGTACAGCTTGCGCTGTTGAGACGTAAATATGGCCGCGCCACTCCCTCCTTGCACCAAGGAAGAACAGGGTTCCGTAATCCGTCGTTTATGGTCGGAGGATGTACCACAAGCGGAAATTCATAGAAGACTTTCAGCACAATACGGGGACAATGTTTTGCGGAGGGTATCAGAAAGTTTGTAAAGTGGTGGACCATACGCATTGAAAAGCAGGGTGACTATGTTGAAAAGTGTGTACTTTGTGTAATATATATATATATATAACTTGATTGCAGATAACTATTCATTACTACCAGTGTTGTTTTAAATGTTACCCTCCACTGCAGACGAAGGGCACAGGGGACATGGTTATTCCTAACAGTCCTTCCACGCAACCGCAATGTTGATTCAAATTTTATTCGAAATTACTGTTAGGACCTACAGGTGAAGGTGTTTTGAACAACAAGCAGTAATCTGAAGGTTGTAGAGAGAACTACCATATTTACGCGAATAGTTCCAGTCACCGAATAATCCCCGAACCCTAACTTTAGGAAGGCTCATTTTTAAAACATATGCCAACACTGACGCAAATAAAACCCGCACCCCAATTTCGAGCCCATTTTTTAAAAAAATATGCGGGGATTATTCGCGTAAATACGGTGTTATTCTTCCGATTCTACGCCTTACCTGAGCAACAAATATTGTTTACTTCAGTCAAGTTGGCTAGAAATCCATACATTTTTTAATATTGGTAGATTATGCAGTTACTCATAAACAATAATTAAGAATAACATCCGAGAAACATTAAGTAAAAAATCAAAGCAAAATCATCTCCGTACAGGCCACGAACGCCCTGGAAGGAATGGCTTGCATTATCCGTAACCTGGCAGTTGGCCACCTTTGCTCCCAGGAATTAACCTGGTACTCATTTTTGGTGCAGGCTGAGTGAACCGCAGGGCCATGTGCGCTTCCGGAAGTAGGAATATCGTTTCTTAAATTTGCCGACTTACTGATGGGGAGTCGACCCCACGTCCTTCCTGGTGATCAGAACGCTTTCCTGAGAAACATTACGATCGATCATAAAAAGCAAAAGATAATGTCAGTCTTTTAACTACACAGATCTTTGAATACATAATGAGAGTAGCTAACAGAGAGCTATCTCTCTCCTATCTGGCATGACTGCCAATAAACCTGTATAATAGACACATGTACGAATTGAACAGCGTGGAAGATTACCAATGGGTATTATATCTGCTATATAATGCAAATTAGAACGCAGAAGCCACAAGGACGAACGGCAAGTACAGTACGACCGCGATCATCCGGAACTCAATAGTCCGGCACGCATCGGAGATCGGTTTTTCCCTGTATTTTTCCCTACAACTAACTTTCATAGGCTGACACTTCGCAAGCCATAAACACTTTTGTGAAATTAGCTTAGAGGTACCGACAATACGACTTTGCTGGAATCTCCTCATCATACAAAATAATCTTTGACAAAAAATGAGCTCAATCCAAGAAACAAACATCCCTACAAAAGTTTCAGAGGGCTCTGAAGAAACTTACAGCTGCTCCATCAGTGATAGATACCAATCCGACATGTTCCACGCCCTCGGCATTATCAGTCACCTATGTTAGACCTGTAGACAGCGATTCAAGTTGAATTGTACCAAATTCTTTGTATTTAAGAATTTTCATTTGATTAGAATGAACTTGTTCTTGCATGGTGCTATTCTGTTTCATATTAGGTCTACAAAAATTATTTATATTGAACTTAGCTAAAAGTTTGGGCCTTTAGGGGGGTCATACAGTAGGCCATGCTAAAAAAGTCGTTTTAAAATCTCCTATACACAGATAAAAAATTTATGTGCAAATTCCTCATAGTTTTAGAGATGTTTACATTTTAGTGACAGCTTGCACATTATGATGAACGCGGCTGCGTGGCAATGGATGGAAGACAATTGTGTGGTTTTTCTTTTAGTCAATTTCTTATAACACCGGCTGAATGGATGGTATACACGTAGGGCATGCCTATATCAATGTTTCGTGAGTTGAATTTGAAAGTGGAAAGTTTTGAGCTTCTGTTCTAAGGTTTCTGTTGTGTACTCCTTGGCGGTAGTAAGCAGTTTGTTATGAAACTTGCCAAATGTTCCTATTACAATGTCTTGTGAATTGTGATCATAATGCCTAAGAAAATGTAGAAAAACGGAAAGCGAGGAGATTAGCTTGAAATCGCTTTTGCAGTCTAGAGAGAGGTAATAATGGCGATGTTATAACTGAGGTAGCGAGTACGCCTAGTGTATCAGCGAGGAAACTTGGGCCAGAGGTTTGGTCTCCTTTTGTCCCAAGGGCTCAGAATCTCGACGAGCTGAATCAGAGGAAACAGCTAGTACTTACAAGTACACACATCCCATTCCCAAACCTATAATGGACACATGAAGCCTGCTTTTAAGGATCTTAGCGAAACAGAGTTACTGGGAAGATATCTAAAATGGAGAAATCAAAATGCAAATTAGTCATTCAACTGTAAAGTTTGGTCCATATGTCCCAAAACATCATACAATGGTACGGTAATGAAATTGTTCAAACCGCAACCTACAATGCAGTGGAAAGTTTTAATGATGGAGCTAGCAGTAGCCGACAAGTACTGAAGGCATCGGGAATCAAAGTTGGAAAAATTACTGTGGGAGCTTTGTTCAAGTCCGACCAGACAAGGGGAGATTCGGATGAGAAAAAGTAAGAAACTCAACTTTGGAGACTAGGAGGTCTAGGCAAAGAATCAGACTGGAATAAAAGTCCAAGAACATCCACACAGAGGGTATAACATACGCCAGTGGAGCCTTGTAAAGTGTACTGTGGGTCGGATTGTGTGTTAAAACTTTACACGCAATTTCCTGAAAAAAAGTTTTTCAAACGAGAAACACATTCTTGCAAGAACCATTTGGTTGATCTAAATGCAACTTTGCACAGTTGTTCAAATATGAATTCTATAAAGGATGAACTAAAATAATGGAACTAAGACAGAATTTAGGCTTAATATAATGATATAAATAGGTCATAAAATGTAAACATTATATACATATACTCTTAAAATCTGTCAACATGATTTGTAAGCACTATGAGATTTCATCTTAATGCATCCTGTGCAATACTCCAACTTATTTAACTGTGCAGTATACAGTATTTGATATTTAATTCAATTTTGTTTTTACAGTACCACATAGTTTTAATTATTTTATATCGTAATATCCTCCGGTGTGTTTAAAATAAATAACATTTATTCTTTTTTACCTTAAAACAGTAGCTTTTATTTATATCCCTTTGTTTAAACCAGGTTTTTAAAACTGACATTGATAATGCGGCATTGGCAGACCCCGAGCATGCCGAATTATTGCGGTCCTACTGTAGATAGTTCGATCAGGTAAAGAAGATCACCGGTCTACCTCTCCACCTTACGTTGACAAGAGCTGAAGACCGGTATGGACGACGACGTCTCGTCAGGGATGCAAAGAAATCAGATCACGACGCTCAGAAGTAAGGCGAACGTCTGATAACAACCATGATGATGATGATGATTCCATTTCTCTTGAAAGAAGACAAGACTGCTACGATCAATATTTTTCCTTAAGCCACCTATCAAAAAAGAAGAAAACCGATATTTTATTTGAATATTTTCCTTCAATTAAAGTTCTCCTGCCTTTGCATACGAAGAATCCTGTACTTTAAACTAGGACTACCGAGCTCGATAGCTGCAGTCGCTTAAGTGCGGCCAGTACCTAGTATTCGGGAGATAGTAGGTTCGAATCCCACTGCCGGCAGCCCTGCAAATGGTTTTCCGTGGTTTCCTATTTTCACACCAGGCAAATGCTGGGGCTGTACCTTAATTAAAGCCACGGCCGCTTCCTTCCCACTCCTAGCCCTTTCCTGTCCCATCGTCGCCAAAAGACCTATCTGTGTCGGTGCGACGTAAAGCAACTAGCAAAATAAACTAGGACTCTGATACAGCTTATATTATAATTACGTATACCGAGCGAGTGGATGCACGGTTTGGTGTCACGTAGCTATCAACTTGCATCGCCTCTTGGGTAAAAACTAAATATACTTTTATTCACCCTCCAAAAATCTGATTACACCTGTTGGTTTTGAACTCGCTAGCATGGGATCCGGAGGACGACACAGAGAGGACTACAGACCTCTTAAATGAAGCTGACAGTGCCAGGATAACTGCAGCTTAACTAAAGAATGATGTCACGTATTTCCATTAAAATAGCTCAGGCTTTTTGTATATACGCGGAGTAGAGTTCTTCCCGCGTAATAATAACTGGCGCTTGAGGAAATGAGCATCTGTTCAAACAGAATATGGGCTTGCTGCCAATCTTGACCACTAGAGGTAGGAATTCAATCACTACTTGACGTCTTGAGTAAACATAGCCACAAGAATGTTTATACACCACCAGTTCCAGCCTTCCTTCCCACCATGGCTTCATCTCACAAAATGAGCAACGGAGATTTACATTTCCTGGCTAAAAAGCTTGCTTGTTGTTTAAAGGGGCCTAAAACATCTAGGTCACCGGACGCCTAGCTAAAAACTCAGCGGACTGTGGTATGGAAGAATCAAACATTGCGTATCCTATCCAATGTTGTAGTCTTTCGTAATATACAATATGTGTCATAGATTTTAACAATGTCCTGTACGCTCTTGCGTGGCTCTATGTTCCCACTACGAATCGTACGCCCTAATACTCAAAGCTGATGATACCAGCGAACTGTCACCTAGAAATTATCAGGTTACGTATTTCCTTCACAAAGTACATCAATAACAAAACAGACAATATTTATTTATTTATTTATTTATTTATTTATTTATTTATTTATTTATTTATTTATTTACACATACATACATATACATTATCGTTATAGACTGCTATGCCTTTCAGCGTTCAGTCTGCAAGCCTCTGTGAATTTATTATTATTATTATTATTATTATTATTATTATTATTATTCGAATAACCCTTTCGAGGGTACGATAAAACAACTTTGGTTACTTTCCTTTGCATCTAACTTTCTTCGTTTCCAAACCTCCTTCATTTTGGATTTGTAATTGTTCAATAATAATAATAATAATAATAATAATAATAATAATAATAATAATAATAATAATGATAATAATATCTACTTCTGTGGTGTAGTAGTCAGTGTGATTAGCTGCCACCCCCGGAGGTTCGGGTTCTATTTCCGGCTCTGCCACGAAATTTGAAAATGGTATGAAGGCTGGAACGGGGTCCACTCAACCTAGGGAGGTCAACTAAGTAGAGCGAGTTCGAATTCCACCTCAGCCATCCTGGAAGGTTTTCCGTGGTTTCCCACTTCTTCTCCAGGCAAATGCCGCGATGGTACCTAACTTAAGGCCATGGCCGCCTCCCTCCCTCTTCCTTGTCTATCCCTTCCAATCTTCCTATCCACCACAAGGCTCCTGTTCAACATAGCAGGTGAGACCACCTGGCCAAGGTGCTGGTCCTCCTCCCCAGTTTCATACCCCCACCGAATGTCTCACGCTCCAGGACACCGCCCTTGAGGCGCTAGAAGTCCGAAGCAAAACCCAACCCTAGAGGGTACCATAAACGGATTAGGAAAGAAAGAAAGAAAGAAAGAAAGAAATAAAGAAAGAAAGAAAGAAAAATTATTATTATTATTATTATTATTATTATTATTATTATTATTATTATTATTATTATTTTCAATTGGCCTAACGTTGCACCGACACAGATAGGTCTTATAGCGACGATGGGAAGCTCTACCCACGAGACTCCGTCGGGGAACATAACGCCAAGATTCCTTCCTATTTTGTTGAGTGCACATGTTCTGTCATTTAAGAAAATATCAGGTGGGTTTCCACTTCTAATATGAGTTAAAGCTTTTTGCTGTCCCGCGATGATGATCTAGGGCTCTTCGGTGTTTGTATAGTTAATGAAAAAGCGATGACATTTCAGAATTTAGATCCAGTATGGTTTCGAAACGTCACATGAGCCAACCGCTCAGAATGAAAGTTCATGGATTGGAAGTTCACAGCCACCTATGGCTCCACAAATTTTGCATGCAAAAATTAAAGTTAATTTTATTAATTCCTTTCGATTGTGGAGATACGTGGAATAATATCGATAGAGAAACGCAGTGGAATGCACACATCGAATAGAGGAAAATGGTTATAACGAATTTTAGGAGATAATTACGACACTTTATGAACGAGTTAATTAAAAGGGATATCTGTTAACATTAATTGAGCGCTTATGTTCTCCCAGAGGCTTTAAGAGCCAAATCCATGCCTTTCCCAGACTCTAGCTCCTGGAAGGTATACGTAACAATATTATTAGAAATAAAATATCGGAATAGAGCAATGCGGTGTTATAACGATACCGACAATATATATGTACATAATCTTGAAGTAATCCAACATCCTTAATTTCACGTACTTATGGACATTTCGATATTTGGATTCCAAAGACTATATAAGTAATAATAATAATAATAATAATAATAATAATAATAATAATAATAATAATCATCATCATCATCATCATCATCATCATCATCATCATCATCATCATCTTGCTGATTGATACGGCTATAGCACCACACACCACCCGGTCCGGCATGCTCTCGCCGAGTGTGTGCAGGATATCCAGTCGAATTCGTTATTCCTCTTGCAATAATTTCGAGAGCTCGACAGTGGATTTTGGCTGCTACTTCCGAGAACGCACCCAGCTCCAATTCTGCCCGAAGATGCTCTATTGGATTGAGCTCGGGACTCTGAGCGGGCCATCCAATCGGCGAACTTAGTCAACGACGAACAACTACATAGTAGCCCCCGAAACATGGCATCTAGCATGTCATCGACAAAGTATCAAGGCTTAATTTCGTCGAACCTGCCCAGTTGGAGAAAAAGAAGAAGAATAACAAAAAGGAGAAAGAGAATAAGATGAAGCAGAGAAAGAAGAAGAATAATGAGAATGTTTTTGATTTACGTCCCACTAATTACTTGTACGGTTTTCGGAGACGCCGAGGTACCGGAATTTAGTCCCGCAGGAGTTTTTTTAAGTGCCAGTAAATCCACCGTCATTTACGTATTTCATTATCCACAATGTTACAAAATGCCTGAGCGTTCATGCTGCCACGGGAAAACAGCAGTGGTCCCTCGCCGAAATATGAGAAACAGCCCACATCACCACTCCATTACCACGAATTTTCCTGGTTGGCAATACACACTCTGGCAAAAGCCGTTCCCCTAGCAGTCACCACGCCCATACACTCCCATCGGACCGAAATTATGTGAATCTCGACTCATCAGTCCACAGAGCCGATTTCCACTGCTCCAGTGTCCAGTTACGACGGTCAAAACACCACGTGAGTCCCCGGGCTTTATTGTCTTTCGTAGTATAGGGCTTACATGCAGCCCTTCTTCAGAAATATCTGAGTTGGTGGGCCTGTGTACGCAACGTTACAATGGAAACAGATACTCCTGTTACTGCATGGAACTCCCGTCTAATAGCAGCCATTAGATGTTCCCCAGTTTTCACAATGTCACGTTTCAGGTTTCTGCGATTTCTGACTGTCAAAATTTTAGGTCGCCCAGAGCGTGAACCAATGGCACAATGCCCATCCACCTTCCATCGAATGCTACCATTGATTTGGACTTCTTTAACTTCAGACAACGTGACAACAAGTCCTTGGCACAACAGAGAAAATCATTGCTGAATGAATGGGATCGCATCCCGGCAGAGGCTGTCCAACAACTTTTAAACAGTATACCTGAGAGTTTACAAGCCGTCATAGAATCTAGGGGTGGGAACATCCGTTTTCAGTGGCCAGTGTTCTCATGATGTGCAGTACAAATATTTTAGTTTGTTTGGCTATAAATTTAATAATAAAAAACCAACTGAAAAGAAAACGAACTTTCACGAATTGAAAAATGTAAGGAAAGCTGTGTTAATGCGTGTTATGAATCATGTGTTGGGATTTTCTAGCTTTTGTAAAAGTTAAATGAATATTGGTAAAGCGATACATTTTACTGGAATAAATTAAGATTGTACATAAAAATTTGAAGTCTTCTACTTTTTGTCGGCCAGTGTACGTGATTTAGTAGTAAATATGTTAACTCAAACCTCGGTATTATTAAAATAAGTTTAAGGCACTATCTTCACAATATGACAGTGGGCTTTGATGAGTTATTAGCAATTTCGCTCAACAATAATCAGCATTATCTTCGTAAGTCAACATGCAACGTAAATAAGAGTGTGTTCTTTGTCTCTGTGTGCTCTGGCGTCATCTCCTCCTCCTCCTCCTCCTCCTCCTCCTCCTACATTCTCTCTGCCGGCAAGAAAGGGAGATATATCGAGTGACAGTTCATCACTTAAAGCTCTGCAGGGTGTAAGAGAAATATAGTTGGACCCATTAGTGAGTTCCATTATTATGAGCTTCTTGGATAATAGAGTAAGGTTACACTTTGTAATGTATCTAAGGAGAGACGAATTTTCAAGTGAATATATGGAAGACGAGCAAAAATAATTAGGATTTTACTTTAAAGCCTTCGTGTGAGTTATCTGAAACATATATAAACAGAAAATAATTACTAAGAATCGGTTGGCGAACTGTCACTTGCAATTGAAACACTGACATCATTTAAAGTAATAGTTTCCTCAGCCACTGCTTTTCAAACCCTCTAGGCGGCCTGTGTACCGACTTCGACTTCCCTATTGCGCTACACTCTACCATCATTACTCAGTCCTATACCTTCTGTCTAGACATAGGGCATCCACGAATTTTCGTCCACGAATGTTGTTCTGTGTCGTGGCCTTGATCTTTATTCAGGTTTCCAGTCCCTTCCCATTCCATTCTTCCATAGTGCAGGGTTAGCCAACTGGCTGGCGTGTGGTGTAAGAGGGCCCGTGTGACGTCGGAGAGCCCATGTGAAGTATGAGCACAGAAGGTGGGGAGTCACTGTCGTAGAGTGAGACGAAGAGACAGCCTCGTTTTTTTGTAAACACGTGTAGTGCAATACGTGGTGCTGGTGGTAATGGTACAGTACGTATGGATGAACCGGGCACATCACGGTACGACAAGCTACCTACCCCTTCGATCTTTTTATCTTTTTTTGCTAGTTGTCTTACGTCCCACCGACACAGATAGGTCTTACGGCGACGATAGGACAGGAAAGGGCTAGAAGTGGGAAGGAAGCGGCCGTGGCCTTCATTAAGGTACAGTCCCAGCATTTGCCTGACCACGGAAAACTATTTTCAGGGCTGCCGACAGTGGGATTCGAACCTACTATCTCCCGAATACTGGATACTGGCCGCACTTAAGCGACTGCAGCTATCGAACTCGGTCTTTTTATCTTTATGGGAAGATCTATATTTATTTGTTGAAAATTATAGGAATGCTACAGCTGAATGTTTAGTTTGTATATGTATAAATAAAAGTGCTTTATAACTCTTATGCTACTTCATAACAAAGTTACGTTACAATAAAATATGTAGAGAGAAATATGTACTACACATACCGCATTGTACCTGCAGCCGTTGGGCCTCCCCCTACGAATGACGTTGTGTTTCCCCTCGCCCCTCTAGCCGTCACTTCTCAGTTACAGTACTAAGTACTTCGTTTCGCTGCCCCAGCAGAGTGTGTGACGTGTTACCTGACATCACACGTACACGCAGTTGGCTGACCCTGCCATAGTGCTTCACGCCTAGGGTGTCTTCGGTCTGCCTCTGCCACAATGGCGACTCCACTCTAGCGCTTGATTGACGATTTTGTTTGCGTTGCGCCTTGGTATGTGCCCATTTCCTGCGTCACTCTTCAATGTCAATAGCAGACTGGTTCGTCCTGTTCCATAGAGGAAAGAACCTGCTGCCACCATATCTTCAGGATGTTCCTCACACAACTATTGACAAAACTTTAGGGGTTCCTGACTTGCACTTTCGTTAGTCCCCGCGCTTCATAACCGTACAGTAGGACAAACGACGTTGGCTTTGAACATGCGCAACTTTAGGACGCCGCATTCCAAACACACATCTGGTCTTTTTGGTTATTTAATTTTCTCAAGTGACAATGAGAGTACCACCAGAACTTTAACACGCAAACAACAACAACATGGAATGCCAACCTTTGGACCGTCCATCAAAAGTCGACTACCTCAGTCATCATCGAACCCGCGATCTTGGGGTCATGAGTTGGACACACCACAGCTGACCCACCGTGGCAGCTATTAAATGGACTGGGAGATAATGAATAGAGTAATTCATTAAGTGATGGTCCGACTCCTTGGCTGAATAGTCAGGGTTGAGTCCTTCAGTTCAGAGGATCCCGGGTTCGATTCCCGGCCGGATCGCGAATTTGAATCGCGTCTGATTAATTATTCTGGCTCGGTGACTTGTGTTTGTGTTTATTCCAACACTCACCCCTTCATACCCAGACAACACGCCATCCTTCCAACCACCACAGAAACACGCAGTAGTGATTACATCCCTCCAATTACGGTCGGTGTAAGTTATTATAACATTGAAGTACTATAGAATATTTTTGAATACAATGGCTTTAGTAAGCCTGTTGTCCCATGGTTATATACCCGAATATATCGTACCTATTGCAAGCTAGAGGCTTACATGCGCAAATTATATGATTGGGAAGTTTTTGTCTCCTTTCTGCACAATCTGCATTCTAGGTTATTCCTTTATTCTCTGATATAATTTTGAAAAACGATTGACGTGGTACTGTTTCACATCCATGTTTCCACAACGCCCGGTGCTGCTCAACTCGCTAAGTAATATAAAGTCATAAAAGAAGAACGCATTTGGTGTAAACGTAATTAACATCTGATTTTCAAATAAGTTGTAATGTAGGAGACACAGCGCAGCAAGCCCTTTGCAGCTAATTAATTTAATAATTTTGTAGGAGTGTAAAGTATCGGACTTGTAACAGTGTGTGAAGGTGTTAGCGGTCATGGATCCATAAGGTGTTGCTCAACTACGGTGTGGTTAGCAATCTCTCACTGTACTGGTGTTGTGATTCGTGGGCGTCCTCAACGCTCCCCAGTATAAAAGAGGGTGAATTCAAATGGGCTCTGCGCGGCGATGTTGCTAAATCTTCAGGTGGCTTAGAAGATAAATCAGCATCAAACACGAACACAAACACACCGAGGGTTCCAGCCGGTGTCACCGTTGCGTAGCCTACCTGATACGGAGCGGTTCCGTCAACTTATACGCCGTGTTCAAATCCCTTCCAGGGCGTATTTTGTTCTTCTGTTGGTGCTCTCAAGCTGGTCTTAAGCCAGTGAAGATTTAGCAACAGTGCCGCGCAAAGCCAATTTGAATTCGCCCGCGAAGCAATCTGACTGGCTAACTTCAGCTGCTGATAAAATAACTGACGTGAGATATCGATTTTTTTTTCATATTATTTGTCAGTACGACCAACCCTCTAACGCTTATATACCTGGATCACGTTGTTTCCGACCACCCTGTAAGCCATCATTCCAGATTTGACTTTACATTAGCAACCAGGTCACTCCTTTTGACCATTTCAGGAGAAATCGAAATAGCCAGTCCTTGTGATGAATAGTGTGAAAGTAAGTCATGTGTGGTAGATCGTTGTGTGTAGGTACGTTCTAGGACAGGCATCGTCAATCGAGAGCGAAATGCCTTCGGGGCTAGTTGGCTGCCCTTCTCGAGGAACGAGAGCAGCTTAGCGAGCAAGTAGGGGAAGTGCATGACGTAGAACGTACTGCAGGCCAGTGTCCAAGAGGTATAGCACATCTTTCTGAACAGGTTAGACTGCGACGCGATGCGCGTGAACTCATATGAGGTGACAGTAGTGTGTTTCCGTGTTTATCCCCACACCACACGACATTCAAATCTAGTCGACTAATGTTGCATTTACTATCGAAGAGAGTTCAGCACAGCGTAGGCCAACAAGGTCCAACCCTTCCTGGAAATTGGAGTGTTTAATAATTCAAGAAAATAACATAGCAAAATGTTTAATATGTAATAAAATATTGAATCACATTAAAAACTTTAGAAGAATATGAAGAGGTTTTAAAGACGATATTGAGAGTAGGTTTCACGATATTCAGGCATTAGAAAGGGATCTGGAGGTGTTCGCTATGCCCTTCTCAGTGGATGTGCAAACTGTTAGACCAGAACTGCAGCTAGAACTGATTGACTTAATAGTGCGATACCCAAATGAAAGATGGCTTTGCAAACACAAGCAGTTTGACTGAATTTTATGTTCGTTTTCAACTTTTTTGCGACTTGCCAGTAGGCAAACGATAAGTTTCGTATCATACACTGACTGACAGAGCAAATGCAACACCAAGAAGGAGTGGTCAGAACTTTATGCCAATTGCAGGGTAGACTGACGTCACTGAGGTATGCTCATGATGTGAAATGCGCCGCTGTGCTGCGCACGTAGCGAACGATAAATGGGACACGGCGTTGGCGAATGGCCCACTTCGTACCGTGATTTCTCAGCCGACAGTCATTGTAGAACGTGTTGTCTTGTGCCACAGGACACGTGTATAGCTAAGAATGCCAGGCCGCCGTCAACGGAGGCATTTCCAGCAGACAGACGACTTTACGAGGGGTATGGTGATCGGGCTGAGAAGGGCAGGTTGGTCGCTTCGTCAAATCGCAGCCGATACCCATAGGGATGTGACCACGGTGCAGCGCCTGTGGCGAAGATGGTTGGCGCAAGGACATGTGGCACGTGCGAGGGGTCCAGGCGCAGCCCGAGTGACGTCAGCACGCCAGGATCGGCGCATCCGCTGCCAAGCGGTGGCAGCCCCGCACGCCACGTCAACCGCCATTCTTCAGCATGTGCAAGACACCCTGGCTGTTCCAATATCGACCAGAACAATTTCCCGCCGATTGGTTGAAGGAGGCCTGCACTCCCGGCGTCCGCTCAGAAGACTACCATTGACTCCACAGCATAGACGTGCACGCCTGGCATGGTGCCGGGCTAGAGCGACTTGGATGAGGGAATGGCGGAACGTCGTGTTCTCCGATGAGTCACGCTTCTGTTCTGTCAGTGATAGTCACCGCAGACGAGTGTGGCGTCGGCGTGGAGAAAGGTCAAATCCGGCAGTAACTGTGGAGCGCCCTACCGCTAGACAACGCGGCATCATGGTTTGGGGCGCTATTGCGTATGATTCCACGTCACCTCTAGTGCGTATTCAAGGCACGTTAAATGCCCACCGCTACGTGCAGCATGTGCTGCGGCCGGTGGCACTCCCGTACCTTCAGGGGCTGCACAATGCTCTGTTTCAGCAGGATAATGCCCGCCCACACACTGCTCGCATCTCCCAACAGGCTCTACGAGGTGTAGAGATGCTTCCGTGGCCAGCGTACTCTCCGGATCTCTCACCAATCGAACACGTGTGGGATCTCATTGGACGCCGTTTGCAAACTCTGCCCCAGCCTCGTACGGACGACCAACTGTGGCAAATGGTTGACAGAGAATGGAGAACCATCCCTCAGGACACCATCCACACTCTTATTGACCCTGTACCTCGACGTGTTTCTGCGTGCATCGCCGCTCGCGGTGGTCCTACATCCTACTGATTCGATGCCGTGCGCATTGTGTAACCTGCATATCGGTTTGAAATAAACATCAATTATTCTTCCGTGCCGACTCTGTTTTTTCCCCAACTTTTATCCCTTTCGAACCACTCCTCCTTGGTGTTGCATTTGCTCTGTCAGTCAGTGTACATTGATACAATACTATCTAAACGAACCCAAAATTCCCGTGACGGGGAAGTACATCAGTGATATGTTTCAGTTCGCGTGCTTAATTTGTTGTCATAGCCATAAATGACATACACATATTTAAATGCATGTTAATGAGAGTGCAATCAATATGTACAAATCAGATTTTAAAAATTCGGTAAATGTACGTGTCCCAAAACTTCAGTTAATCGTGAAAATGTATTTATTCAGTAAATATTGCACACTGCTGTATATTTCCTTTGTCAGTGAATAATTTTCTTGTCCTGTAATACTCTGTAATATGTGTCCTATTCGTCTCATATGAACCATGCTCCAAATTATTATTATTATTATTATTATTATTATTATTATTATTATTATTGTTGTTGTTGTTGTTGTTGTTGTTGTTGTTGTTGTTGTTGTTGTTGTTGTAAAAGCTGGTGTTCATATGGGAACATTTCCGAGCGGCAAGAAGAGTACGGCCACGATATGCAACTCGCCTGTCCGCTGCTCTCTTGTCACGTGCCGGGCTGAGTGGCTCAGACGGTTAAGGCGCTGGCCTTCTAACCCCAACTTGGCAGGTTCGATCCTGGCTCAGTCCGGTGGTATTTGAAGGTGCTCAAATACGACAGCCCCGTGTCGGTAGATTTACTGGCACGTAAAAGAACTCCTGCGGGACTAAATTCCGGCACCTCGGCGTCTCCGATGACCTTAAAAAGTAGTTAGTGGGACGTAAAGCAAATAACATTATTATTATTATTATTATTATTATTATTATTATTATTATTATTCTTTTGTCACGTAACAAACAGCCGTCCGGAGCGGATCAAGTAACACCGGCTCCCTAGAGCAACTACGTGGTGACGTCTGTTCCAGGAGACTTAGTGAACGCTTAATAACAGCACCAGTTGGGTCGGTGAGGAATGCAACAGAAAACCACCTCACTCGTGATTTCCCCAGTAGGGCCTGTACCTCTTGAGTGACTACTACATTATCTACAATAGTTGAGATGGATAAAACCACCCTTCGGGCTAAGGACTCATACATATGAATTTTACAGATTTCGGAGACGCCAAGGTGCCGGAATTTTGTCCCGAAGGAGTTCATTCACGTGGCAATAAATCTACCGGCACGGGGCTGACGTATTTCAGCACATTCAAATACCACCGGACTGGGCCAGGATCGAATCTGCCTAATTAATTAATTAATTAATTAATTAATTAATTAATTTATTTATTTATTTACTTTGCTAATGGTTTCACGTCGCATTAACACATTGAAGGATTTCGTTGACGCAAGGACAGGAACGGGTAGGTAGCGGCCGTGTTCCTAATTAAGGTAACCGGTGTGCCTGGTGCGAAATGGGATAACACCGAAAACCATCTCCAGGTCTGCCAACGGTGGGATTCGAACCCACCATCTCCCAAATGCAAGCTCACAACTACGCGGACCCTAACCGCAGAGCCACCTCCCTCGGTCTAGCTTAAATTAAGTGCAAGGACGCAGTATTTGCCTAATGGGATAATCGGGAACTACGAGAAAAACATTTTCAGGGTTGCCAACGGTGAGATTCAAACTCTCCATCTCCTTAATGCTTGGCTTGGTAATACAGTAAGAAGTATTTTGGTATTATTATTATTATTATTATTATTATTATTATTATTATTATTATTATTATTATTATTATTATGCATTTGGCATTACATCACTTAAAATCTAAATTACAGTAATATAGAATTATAGTGTCACAAACACCGCCAGGAAATTATAGACGAAGCACAGGTCTGGTGTGGTACAGTCGCACACCGGACACCCCTACAGTCGGTATCAGTTTGCTAGATCTCTTGACCAAGACCTACACACTCGAAGAAGAAAGAATGTCGCTCAAAGAGAGACTCGCCACGAAACGCAGCATGAGAAACACTCAGAAGCACTCAGTTGCGTAAAGTACCATAACTTAACCCTTGAGTCAAAAAACAAATATATGAAAGCAATACCAGTATAAATAGTTACGTGTCAGCAATATATTTCACGTAAATATCTTCTGCACATACATACATTTTTCAAGACATTTGTTTCTCTACGGCCAATAATATATATTCCAGCATAAAAGCCCAGGAAGCCCTGCGTCTCATTCTATCAACGACAGCAAACCGTAGAAAGAAACATACCTTACACTAAAAGAAGTATTATTTTTACATTATTGTTAAAGAAGACTAAATGATAAATGGAATAGTGTATTCAGTACCAACATGCCACGGAGAATGAGGATATCAGCATCTTAATATTCATATCAATAAGAAAGATGTAGAAAAGTCGATAGGAGAGCTTTAGAATTTATTTATTTATTTATTTATTTATTTATTTTTTGCTATTTGCTTTACGTCGCACCGAAACAGATAGGTCTTATGGCGATGATGGGATAGGAAAGGCCTAGGAAGTGGAAGGAAGCGGCCGTGGCCTTAATTAAGGTACAGCCCCGGCATTTGCCTGGTGTGAAAATGGGAAACCACGGAAAACCATCTTCAGAGCTGCCGACAGTGGGGTTCGAACATTTAGAATTTTACAACGTTAGCGCTACGCACCAGTAGTATACCATGCAGTTGAAATCTTACTCTACTTCAGCAGATCTGAAGAGACCTAACTATATTTTAGGGGACAAAAGGTGCCGGCATCTGCCTCAATTTAGTGACATAGAAAATAAAAAAATAAAAAAAATAATAATACATTTCATATAACCTAAACCCATGGCACTATAGCCCCGAAGGGCCCTGGCCTACCAAGCGACCGTTGCTTAGCCTGAAGGCCTGCAGATTACGAGGTGTCGTGTGGTGAGTCCGCCGAATCCTCTCGCCCGTTATTCTTGGCTTTCTAGACCGGGGCCGCTATCTCACCGTCAGATAGCTCCTCAATTCGAATCACGTAGGCTGGGTGGACCTCGAACCAGCCCTCAGATACAGGTAAAAATCTCTGACCTGCCCGGGAGTAGAACCCAAGGCCTCCGAGTAAAGGGCACGCACGCTGCCCCTACACCACGGGACCGGCATTCAATTTCATATACGGGCTCAAATAATATAGTTCCATACCTTTAAACAGACTCTTAGTAGTAGACGTACATTAACTACTCGTGCACTTATCTCGTATTACTGTATTATTAGTATTGTTGTTATTATTATACATAATAACAATACCTAGCTCTTTGGTTGGTTGAATGGTCAGTGCAGTGGGCTTAGGCACAGACGGCCAGGGGTCGATTCTCGGCCGGACTGGGGGATTTTAGCTGCGTTTGGTTAATTTGGAATATACGTCAAATGCCGACTTCAATAACCTGAACATCGCGCCAGCAATAATAATAATAATAATAATAATAATAATAATAATAATAATAAGTATGGATTGCCCAAGAAAGTTATTCTAATGACTATCGAGAGCTGTGTGTTAGAAATGTCCTCGAAAGTCATTATTCTTATACAGGGATTTTTTTTCAAGTTGCTTTACGTCGCACCGACAGACAACGGGAAAGTACCGCACTAAGCAGAGATCGACGGCGGAACAGGCTGCCCGCAACGCACTGCTAGACTCGCTGATAACTACAGGCGCTCTCTTATAATCCCAGACCGTCCAGCGGCGTTTCTACTCTCGGAGACCTAAGCAGTTGTACGGGAGGCGCGCGCACAGTTCTTGACCTTGCAAGGAGCATGCTCGTGTTCAACCTATCAATAGCCACTCTGAATCGCAGCTGTTAACATCGTGAGAGTGTTGACATTGCAACACCGTATTTTCGTATGTAAAATTATTTTAAGTGCGAATCAACTTGAAGGGTGCGTGATGCATTTGTTCAGCAATTTCCAGGTGAAGTACCACCTTCATGAGCACAGATTCACATAATTGTAAATAAATTTAAAGCTACTGGCTCAATATTCAATATTCAATATTTAAAAAAATCCTGCGCGCACACGAACAGTTATAACAGAGGAAAAGCTAGAAGATGACATTGCTGCGAGTCTCCAATAAATCACTCACAAAATTAGCACAAGTAGGAGGTTCGGTTTCTTTTGCACACAGAGTACAAAGCTGTTACACATCAAACCGTACAGGTTAAAACGGGCCCATTGTTTAAAACCTGCCGATCCAGCCACAAGAGTGAGATATTGTGAGTGGTATCTTGCATCACTGAATGATCGTTTATTCGACCCTCAGCTTGTGTTCTTTTCGTATGTTAAAGTTCTGGTTTCATCTTAATGGTCGTGTGAACAGTCATAACTCTCACTATTGGTGTGCAGAAAGTCCTAATGGTGTCTATGATGTCCCTCATTATGAAGGATTCCAGCGTATTTTATAAGGTAAGATTGCATATCGTCGCTTCACCGGTAAAAGGTTGTAATCCACAAAGCTCTTCCTATCAATTATTCTACTTAAGACTGGTCACGCCTCCCAGCCATGTAGGGATTTGCAGTCCATCAGAACAAATTTTGTTGTGTTCATTTTCCTATGCTCATGTGTAAAGGAAAATTAACCTCACTGTACCGTACTATACGAACGTATGCTTGCATTACGTATTTACGCACTCCTAGTGTATAATGCATGTTAGGTCCATTTTGGGTTACTCGTCGGCATAGGAAAACGAACACAACGGACATTGTTCTGATGGGCTGCATATCCATGCGTGACCAGTCTTAAGGAGAATAATCGATAGGAAGAGCTTTGTGGATTACAACCTTTTACCGGTGAAGCGACGATATAAGATTGTGTACACGCTTAAAGCAGGGCGGCCACGCGCGGCATAAATTGGGCTGAGGCAGCTGCTGAAATGCAGAGTGCAAACACCGTGCGCTCGGTCTGCGTTTATAACAGAGACTCTGTCCAGCAGTGCGGGTGGGCATTCAGTTTCGTTACGGTGCGTTCAAACGATTAGTTAAGAGTTCATTATGAATAAAGTTGGAAACTAAAAGTAGACATTACCTTTCAACAAAGTATCGGTACTTTTTAAAATAGATCCATCGTTCTCGATACAAACGCTGAATCGGCGTAAACTATTCCGAAACGCTCGTTGTATCTCCGCCTCTGAAATTTCGCATATCAGTCGTCCGATTTCATTCCCCAAGGCTAAAAGGGTATGTGGATTGTTCTGGCACACTTTCTGTTTTAAGGTTCCAAAGATACAAATAACCTGACTAACTTGGTTATGTATTGTCTCGAAGATACTGCAGCCCCACGGAAATTGCGTAGCAATTTGCGAGCGGTTCGATCATATGATTTCCTTTCTCCTTAAGAGAAACGTCTCAACTGGAAATATCTACTGTCCAGTAATGTACGTCACCATGCTGATAGCTAACGCAAATAACATTCAATAACAAATGCAGTTTTTAATCAGGCGAAAGATCTGATTGGTCAGCCTGTTTCCGTCCATTCGTTTGAGGTGACCCTAAAATTATGTCCGTCATTTGCGGATCGTGTCTCTAATTTTTCTCTATTTTGTTATAGACTTCCTTATTGGATCATTTTGGTAGATGCCGTTCTTCTTCTTGAACCATGAGTTCCTTAATTATTCTGCGCTCCATTTTCTCCAGTTCTTTGACTATTACTTTACTGGCATTTAGGAATAGAGTTTCGGATGCATACATAACTACTGGCTTCAGAAACGTTTCATAGTGACGTATTTCAGTATTTTGGGAAAGGCATTTTTTGTTGTAGATCGTGCGTGACGTCTGGTAAGCTATTTCAAATTTGCGTATTCGTTCCATAAGTGCTTCCTTGTCCAGTCCATTTTTCATGATGATTTCACCCAGGTACTTAAATTTTTCTACTCGCCTGATGTCCCCGTATTTCTCCGAAGTTTTGATAGTGCGTCTTGTATGTTAAGTCATTACTCCTGTTTTCTCACACAATATTATTATTATTACTGTAGTTTCGGCCATCTACGGACCTCGTTATTTCAGTTGTCCTATTTCTCTCCCTTGTGCTTGGGTTTTTTAACTTACACCCAGTATTCCTGCATTCGAATCCTTTGCTGTTCCTCCCTCGCTTCAGTCCATGTTTTGCGAGTTTTCAGTTTCGCCTTTCCTTGGAAACCACGATGCTCTTCGAGTTTCTTCTTGACCGGAATTATTATTATTATTATTATTATTATTATTATTATTATTATTATTATTTCAGGACTTCACATACAATACCTAAAACATGAACTAAATATTCTAAGTACAAACTTGGTAGCCTTCCGCCTTAATACAGGGGAAAGGAAAACCACGGAAAACCATTCTCAGGAGAGCCGACCATGAGAACTAGCTCCCCTGCCTCCCGAATATAGAGGTGTAGAGCCACAGTCGAGCCGTAGCAGCCGGTTTTCTGCTCTGAATGAACTTAATCCATTACACGCAAAATTCCCCGTATCTGTTAATCAACTATGTAGCACACTAAAAAACAACCATTCTTACATGAGAAACTGAAGTTCCTTAACACCCAACTGTCAGACCACCGTGCGTTACTCACCGATCCTCTCCAATTTAGGGCCCATTACCGCAGTTAGTCGTACACACTTAAAAGGAGAACTCTTTATGTTCGCCCATTACACGGACGGATGGCCGCGTGTACAAAAAAACCACACTGCTTCGAGACGCGTTCACCTTCTAAAAAGAACGCTGCTAATATTCCGTGCCGCTTAAAAGCCAACGGGCGCCTTTATGCTTGCTTTTCATTTATGAGTACAGGCCACCAAGATTGCGCCACAAGAAAAAGTTTTCCAGTTGGCATGAATTTCTCTTCTGAACCTTGTTAACATCAAATACCAACGCCTATAGAAAGGTACCTAAATGGCCTCTGCAAATTTGCCGTAAAAAACAGGAAATGGTAGAAAATGGATAACAATGGATAATGAGAACGGTAAAACACCTTTAGTTCTTTTATCACCGTACACAAAATTAATATGCAGTGTTTTCATAGGTCTCGCGAAAATTACGATGGAATTATTATTATTATTATTATTATTATTATTATTGGGGATTGCCCGTCCCAGGCGGTAAAAGTGGGCTCGGATCACCCGGAAGAACGTGGGTTCGATTCCCTGTAAGGAAGTCGAAAAATTCAAGAAACGGATGTGCACATGGCCCTGAGGTTCGCTCAGCCTACACTAAAAATGAGTACCAGGTTAATTACTGAGGGCTAACCACACTACCCCACCAAGTGCCGAGGTTACTGATATCGGAAGCCTTTATTTTCCACCCCTCCAGGGGCCTTCATGACCTGTACAGAGATGCCTTTGCTTTTGCTTTGCCCATTATTATTATTATTATTATTATTATTATTATTATTATTATTGCTAGTTGCTTTACGTCGCACCGACACAGATAGGTCTTATGGCGACGATGGGAGAGGAAAGGGCTAGGAGTGGGAAGGAAGCGGCCGTGGCCTTAATTAAGGTACAGCCCCAGCATTTGCCTGGTGTGAAAATGGGAAACCACGGAAAACCATTTTCAGGGCTGCCGACAGTGGGGCTCGAACCTACTATCTCCCGAATACTGGATACCGACCGCACTTAAGCGACTGCAGCTATCGAGCTCGGTATTATTATTATTATTATTATTACTATTATTATTATTATTATTATTATTATTATTATTATTATTACGAAAATGGTTTGATGTCCCAATAACTTCTTTTACAACGCTGACAGCCGTATTTATTGCCGCAGGTATTCCTTAACTCACGGTGAATCTATCCATAAACGGCTGGGGTTTTTGAGAACCTTGAAATTCCATCGGACTGAGGAGTGATTAAACCTGTGAACTTGAGCTCAGAAAACCAGCGCTTCTGCCATCTGAACCAATCAGCCTAGCAATAATAATAATAATAATAAGAAGAAGAAGAAGAAGAAGAAGAAGAAGAAGAAGAAGAATACAAGAAACAATTCAAGAAAATGGTTTGGAAAAGTCCGCTGTAAAAGAATGGATATACAAGATGGAAAGAGCATACGGTGTAACTAGGAATTTCTACAACAAAACTTGTTTATCTAAAAACCTTAAAATGCAACACCACAACAGAGTAGTCAAACCGCAATGCCTATACGCGAGTGAATATGTAGTACTGAATTATAAGCTGAATAAATTAGAAATACTGAAAAGAAAAATTTTACGGAAAATACTCAGTCCGCTAAGAACTACAGAACTATGGAAATCAAGAAGCAATTATGAAATATACCGGAACATAGAAAACATAACAGACACAGTGCGAAAGACGCGACTGATATTTTTTGGACATTTATACAAAATGGATGACGACAGGTTAACCGAACAGATCTTCAAATATCTTTGGAACAAGGATTCATGAAGTTAAGAAAGATTTGGAAAGAAACAATATATGAGAAGTAGCAACAGAAGGAGATATTTTTAGAGTGTGTTAAAAATGGAAGGAATCTAAGGTTGGGGCGGAAAGAAAAGACGCTCAAAATGGCCCGAGGAAAGGAAAGGGAGACTTAGTAAGCAGTTGAAAGAGTATTGGAGGAAGAAGATGGAACAAAAAAGTAAGAAGCATTGAAACTGTCACGTAGTCCCTAGAATATCCTAACGGAGAAAGAAAGAAAGAGGAAAGGTATAATAATAATAATAATAATAATAATAATAATAATAATAATAATAATAATAATAATAATAATAATAATAATAATAATAATAATAATAATAATAATAATAATAATAATAATAATATCTTGGAACTTGTAAAGAATTGTGAGCATACAAAGGCAATATTAACTTGATGTACAAAAATTTGACAACAGAAATGATATATTTTCGGGAAATAAAATATGAAGAGAAAATTGCGAAACACACTGAGAGGAATTGACTTGAGAAGGGGGCTAGGATGAACTGAGTTACAAAACCCGAACGTCACTGGCCTGGAGAGGATTTCTCGCTAGCTAGCAGAGGTAAAACTTGCAATCTGCAGCGACAGAATTGCGGAATAGCACACGAATTGAACAGAAGGTCTTGGAGAATGAGCGCCGTCATCCGGAAAATGAAAAGTCGTGACGTGAAGACATTGAAAATAGTTTGCTATCTGAGCAACACGCTCGTGGGTATCCAAGCCTGAAAACATTTTCGAGAAAAGAATACAAATTGGTCACCGATGCGACTACTGCTTTTCTTTGTCTTAATGTGTCACGAAAGGAGAGGATTATCTGCTAAGATAACGTTTTCAATATAAATACCCGGGGCACATACAGTCCATTAACGGGGGACCAACACCTTTGAACTTAGAAAAATGGGGTGTATTAAACTTTTTCTGCAGCACTAGAAATGAATACTAAAAGGAAATTTATAGTATGACAAATAATTTATTCCTTAGCAATATGGCTACATATTTAGAAATCATATAAACGTATGTCATTATTAGAGTCCGGATTATTAGGTGCTGATAGGTTAGAATGCGAACTTACATAAGCCAGTAACAAGTATACCCTACACTGTACAACGTTTATTTTATGAGATTTACATAGATATTAGGGATACAGCCTATACAACCCCTTGAATTTATGCTACTCTTCCTACAACGGGTTGCATGACACTTCCTACAAACCAAATTACTTTGCATTCTAACCTATTACCACCTACAAATCCGAGTTATAGTCATTATACACCGAGTGGCCAAAAGTCATGGGAAGACACTGAATGTGATGTTAATAACGAGTTGATCCTCCGCGAGCCCCAAAACGGCAGCAATACGTCGGTGCATCGACTCTACAAGGTGTTGGAATCGTTCTGGAGGGATCTGGACCCACACCTCTTGTACTGCTACCCACAATTGGTCTTGTGTAGTTGGTGCGGGGTTTATGGAGCGTACACCAGCATCCCATACTTGCTCGATTGCATTAAGATCGGAGGATCCGGAGGGCCAATTTATGGTCGTAACTTCACTGGAATGCTCCTCCAAGCTACTGCGTGCCACCACAGAGCGGTGACATGGCGCATTGTCCTGTTGAAACATGGCATCTCCATCAGGGAACTCTAAGGCCAGAAAGGGATGCAAATGGTCTGAAACAATATCCACATAACGTGCACCTGTCAGCGTTCCCTGCAGTCGAATAGTGGGACCTAACTGCGATAATGAAAAGGTTGCCCGGACTAGAACTGAGCCACAACCTTGTTGACACTCAGGATCCATAGCTTCATGGGGCATACGCCATACTTTTACGCGCCCATCAGCTCGATACATCTGGAACAGGGATTCAAGGGACCACACCACACGCTGCCACTGTTCCATGGTCCATTGCCGATGTTCGCAGGCCCGTGCACGTCATTGAGCTCTGTGTCGAGGTGTCGGCAAAGGGACAAGAGTTGATCGTCGGCTGGTGAAGCCTATGCGGTGCAGTTGCCTCCTTACAGTCCTGGCAGAAATGGGTTCGTGACTCCAAACATTCAACTGAGCGGTGATCCGACTCACAGTAGTCCGTCGAGCGCCCAGTATAGTTCTGCGGAGGCGACGTGATGTCCGTTCTTTAAACACCTGTGGTCTTCCTGCGCGGCTGTTTACGCGGGTGGTAACATTCTCTCTGCGTTATTGAAGATCCTCCCTCAACACCGTTTAGCTCGAAAACCTGAATTCGCGTGTAATCTCCGCAATGCTACGACGCATGCGCCGTGCGCCTATGATCATCCCACGTTCAAAATCGATTAACTCGCGACGTGTTGCCATCTTCAAGACACTGGTGTCTGTGGCAGACTGCTCAGCTACGCCGCAGCTAGCCGCAACGCTCAGCGGTCATACACGGCGTATTTTCTCATGGGACACCCCTTCCCGCGACTTTTGACCACTCAGTGTATACAATTATTCAAATTGGCGGTGTATCATGGCCACTATTTTGCAATTTCCCTGATAATTTCCAAATAAACTACTATTTTTTCGTTATTATTTTTTCTCATTATGATCAGTAATGTTATAGCTACAGCATACACTGGAGCCAGTGAAGTCCATCAGGTATAAATATTTTTTCATGAAGTTATTCTCAAATAGGGGCATAGTCAATTTTTTCATTACTCTTCATTTGAAAATATTTCTTGTAATAACTAATTAAGCTAGCTCAATTATTCTAGTATAAGCTCTTCTCTATTAAAATTTCATTTTTAATATCTTAAAAAACTTCAGAGTTATCAGGGAAATGGTTTTGAAAAAAACATAAGTTACGGGAAACGTGCAACAAATTTACCGATGAAGGGCTTGCTTGTGTGACAAGACTTTACGTTTTTGGTAATAAATCCGAAAGTATTGGAGATATTAACAAAACGTTTGCGCTGAAATAAAGAGAAAGGTTCAATTTTAAACGAAAAAAAATTTGGACGGACAAAGGTGTCGGTCCCCCCACCCCCCTAAGATCCTTGGTCTGGCAAATCGAATGCAGCCCAGCTAGCCCAGTCAGCGTAGCGACATACTCAGCCGTACTGCTAGCTCTCGTGACCAAGTAAGTTTTAATACAAATGAAATAATGCTGCTGTTCATCTAGCGGAGATCACATAGCATAGTGTATACGACTATTGCAAGACTGTTTATTATTTAGGGGTCAGAAACACGGGATCTGCGTACATAAAGAGGAAGCCCTTTTTGAGCACGTGAGGATGCTAAAATGCCTCCTGGATATTTCTCTGAAGGACAAATGCCTCCTGGATATTTCTCTGAAGGACAGAGTGCGAAATGAAGATACAAGAAGTGGAGCGGCAAGTATTCGTGAAGTTATCAGAGCAGGTTCGAATCAAAGAGGTGAGAAAGAGCCTACCATGATAGCATGGAAGATGCCTGTGGAAGGAATAAGATACAGAGAAAGACAAGAGTATAAGTTGGGGGCGATACATCAGCTTCTCACCTCACTCCCAAGTCTTCCCAGCCCATACACTGTAATATTTTCGTAATACTAAACACGCTTGTCTGAAATCGCCCAGAAAATGTCGTGTAGCTTTCCTATCGATCTCTTCTAGTTCTTGAATCACGTAATCTTGGCGAGGGCCCCATAGAGTAGCACCAGCGTCTTGTACACCCTTTTCACCTTGTTAAAACTCCTACATACTCTCATAACCTTATGATGAGATCTGTACCTTCATTTGTGAAGCCTTCATTTATTTTTAGCTCGGCTGTGAGCTTGCATCCGGGAGATAGTAGGTTCGAATCCCACTATCGGCAGCCTTGAAAATTGGTTTTCCGTGGTTTCCCATTTTCACACCAGGCAAATGCTGGGGCTGTACCTTAATTAAGGCCACGGCCGCTTCCTTCCAACTCCTAGGCCTTTCCTATCCCATCGTCGCCATAAGACCTATCTGTGTCGGTGCGACGTAAAGCCCATAGCAAAAAAAAATATTTTTATATATCAAAGTAGTCGTTAAGAATCGCACATTTTGAAAATATTGATTTTTTCATTACAAAGGTAATGAATGCACAATCATAATATCTGCCCATTGTCTTTTCTGCTGTGCATTATTCCCCAAATGCGCAAATTATTATTTCTTTCGATTTTTCTCGGTAGTAAAGTAGGCTTAAAGCATTATCATCCTAAATTTATTCAAAAATATTTGTCAATTGAAGTTCAAACCATGATGATTTTCGAATGTTTTACATACATACAAAGTTGTGCACTTGACTAAGGACGCTGGCAGCACACTTCAGTCTTAAGTTAAGTCCTTGTTCTGAAATAGACATCGCCTTAGTGCGGGTTTTATCGTCACCGCTTAAAGTTTCCCTATTTCACTGAAACTAATTAGCATTAAATTTTCTCCCACATGATGAATACCGTATCGCTTACATAAGAGCAGCTTGTATCTTGTGTGGCTAAAATTCTACATCTGTTTGAGGGGTAGATGGTCCCCAAAACTTGGTTCGCCTTGTCTCAATGATGTGTGAATTAGGTCTCCCTCGCCTTGAGTTGCATTATCCAATCGAACACAAGACTTGTGCAAGATGAACGAGATTCCCTTTATGACTGAAGATTAGGTTGACTGGCTGATTCATTCTTATCTACACAAAATTGAAGCATATATCACTGCCATGCCAACCAGACGATGAAAGAAATGAAACTAACACTCAACTGTTTAAAAGAATGTACCGCAAGTAAGTAAATTTCCCTGTACAAGCATGCATGTTAGTGCTTTTAAAAGTTTGAGTACACTCAATAACATTTGAGGATAGATTGGAGAATTACACTGAATGTTAAGTCTCTAAATTCTAATACTTACGGAAGAAATGACGTAACCGCGAAGAAAAGTACAACTTACAAGAGATGAGGTTGCACGAGTGAAAAGACTCAGAAACATTGCATTAGACGACTATTTATCACATGTAGCAGCACCAGACAGTTAATTAAATATTGCATTAGAATTGCAATTCATTAGCGCTCTCATTTAATGGAGAGCAGGCAGAAACCAGATGGCTTCTTCATTCACTCCACGCTCTGTTTGAAAATGCGCCGTTAACACTTCGGCGTAAGCAACATTTCTGAGACAATATTCCAGGAAATAAGGAAAGATTCTAGTAACTTAATAGAGGTGTGATTTAGATATAAATATCAGTTATAAATTAGGATTAGGATTAAATATACCAACTGTGCAGCAGATCACAAATTATATCAAAATTAGTCACCAGTCAGAAACAAATATAATGTGCTGTGTAATTCTTGAGGGGGGATTTTGTGCCATTAATTGATAGTGCTCTATATCGTACTGCCAAAAGCTCTTAGCCTAAATCCACGACTGTCGAGTGGGTGTATATAAATAATTCGCAGCAAGATTTAAGCTCATTCTACGGAACATCAACAATGTAAGTGTGTTTAGGAAATAAATAAATAAATAAATAATAATAATAATAATAATAATAATAATAATAATAATAATACAGAAATGAAAACCTTATCGAAGAATACTGCGGAGTAATAATAATAATAATAATAATAATAATAATAATATAATTGAAAGACGCAGGCTACCGGTGCAGGTATTTTGATTTAAAATCATTGAATCTGTTTGCGCGTCAGTTTCCACGTTCTGTTTTACTCCACCGTATCACAATGAAACTGGAACCCTGTTAGATGATCTATGCCTGAGCTTTACTTCATTTTGTCGCAGAAGAACCGAATGTGGCATCAGAGGTATTTCACATGGAGACTTTGCATCATCCAAAAACGTGTGTAACGCGACAAATGTATGACGGAAGTGGCGTCAAATTAGTCGTTACCGTAAGCCTTGGTCGTCAAAAATGCTCCGCGAAATGATGCAAACAAATGGCTCTTATCAATATTTTAGTTTCATTTATTGAAAGACATATTAATGATCCATTACCTTTTCGCAAAGCGAAAAGATTCTTATTTCTTGTTGTGAAATTGTGATTAATTTCCCAGGGAAGAAGAAATCGCTAGACTGTATCATGGATTTCAAGTTCGTCTGTCTTAAGGCTTCGATATAAAAATTGGCGTGAACACACAAAATATTCTAGCCGTATATCACATATTTTATTTAACTAAATCTTTGACAATATAAATTTTGTTACTGATCAGTGGACTTTGAATTTTATACATATCGGTTACATGTACACAATTTAAAATAGCACAACATTATGAGAAAACAGTTTAATAATTAACATATCTGTGGCTTGGTTCTAAAAGGACCAATGTCAAAAAACCTGTTTTTGACCTATGAGCATTTGATGTTTTGCTTATAGTTTTCCAATTATTGTTTTCAACAACTACCCTTAAATAACTTTATACTTTCTTTGTGGAAGTCACCTTATTAAATGCTAATTTTTTATATCGTATTCTTTAAAAATTGCAAGTCTCTAATCTTTTTTGGTAATCTAACATTATTGGGAAGGGCTTATTTAATTAAACGTTAACTGTTCGCTTAGTACTTAACAGAGACATTGGAACATATCGCAAGCCAGGATAAAACGCGTTTGTATCAGTTATCTCAATTTCGATTTTAAAAAAATGACATTGGCCCTTTTAGAACAAAGTCACAGATATATGAATACATAACAACTCAATAACGTACATGCATCGCTTATCTGATAAAGGACTTAAGTTATTAAACCTAACACGACAGGAAATAAACAATGCAGATTCTGTTTTAAATGACTGTTTAAGTATAACGGCACCACTGTCACTTCCCCCTAGGCTGTCAACTAACATTCCAATTCCGAAAGTGATAAGGTTTTATCCTTAGTGTATTTTTTCTCAACTTCCTCACTTTCGGTCATCTGTGATCTGTTGGACATTTACTATATTGAATGGTAATTTGTCTCACTTTTCTCAAGAACCATACGAGCTAGAGCAATCAAATTCAACACACTTACTCAACTGTGCAAAATTTACAAGGAAAACTTGAAAAAAACAGGCCTAGTAAGTTTATATTTCTCCCTATGTACAAGTAGTATGGCAATAGCCACCTATAAATATTTTAGCGACAAATCTTATAACAGCCAATTTTTACAGGGTAAAATATTTTTGGATACACTTGAAAGTCTTTATAGTAGGTCACGGTGTTATTAACATGCACAAAAAAAAGTACGACACGTAATGTTACAGAAATTAGAATGTTTAAATGTGATTTGTTATGTATTTTGATGTATTTTGATCTCGATGGTGTTAACATGTGACAAAAAATTGGCAGTCTTGGAACAAAGTTCATTTACAGCTGCTGTCCAGATGGCAGATTCCCTATCAGTGTTTATCTAGCCTTTTCTTCAATATTCCAAAGAATTAGGAAATATATTGAACACATCCCTCGGTAAATTGTTTCAATCCCTAATTCCTCTTCCATTAAACTAATATTTTCCCCAACATGTACTTTTAAATTCCAACTTTATCTTAATCTTGTGGTCTTTTGAAAACATCACCCAACCTTATTTGTCTACTAATGTCATTTCACGCCGTCTCTCCACTGACAGCTCGGAATATACTGCGTAGTTGAGCAGTTCGTCTCCTTACTTCGTTCTTAGCCCAAACTCTGCAATATTTTGGTAACACTACTCTTTAGTCGGAAATCACCCAGAACGAATCATGCTGATTTTCTTTGTTTTTTGATTTTTCCTTTTTTAAGTTCTTGAATCAAGTAATCCTGGGAAGAGGGGTGTCCATACGCTGAAACCACACACTAACAATTATTGTGGTCTTACCAGAGACTTAAATTCCCTCTCCTTTACATACTTACTGCAAACCCTAAATACATTCATAAGGTACGAAAACATTTGTAATTTTATCAACAATTCCGTTTATATAATTACCCCAATGAAGATCTCTCCTTATATTAATATGAAGATACAGTGTTCTCATGAGAAACTTTCACCCCATCAACGCAGTAATTAAAACTGAGAGGATTTCCTTTGTTTGTAAAACTCTCAACCTGACATTTCATCTCGTTTACCACCATACCATTGCTTGCTGCCTATCTCAACATTGCGCTGATGACTTCGATGTTAAGTCCCTTTAAACAACAAGCATCACCTCAACATTGTCGAGGTCACGTTGCAGTCACTCACAATCTTGTATCTTAGATATGAACCTAAAAACAGGTCTCGAAACATGCAGGTTTGACGTCCAGGTGACCTTTATAACGCAGAAATTCCCAGCCAACGTGAAGTAATGTGTTACTCGATATGAGTAGGTAACATATGGAAATTTTCCTAGATACAACAAGAGATAGGTGTGCTCCTCCTATATGCAGATTGTGTGTTATTGTATCTGTGATGTATTGATACACAGATGATCTCATCAGCTATGCAGCACACACGTATACAGACATGTACGATATACTCCCTCCTGGAGGCACACGCGCCATTAGGCAAAGCAGCTGCACTACTGTGCACAACCCCTGGCAATAAGTGGGAGTAGTCCATTTCACTAATTAGGGACAACCACTCAAATTCAGCTTTCAGTACTATCGGTTTTAAATACCGTCACTCTACCGGGAGTTGTGAAAATATGGTGCACATTGTGAAAGATATATTTTAAGTAGGCATCTATTTTATTATATCTGACCAACTGCGTAGCTCTTCATGTATGCTCAAGGTTATAGAGTCAGACTCCAATGTACTCTGTAGGAAATTTCCAGTGACTAAATAATAATAATAATAATAATAATAATAATAATAATAATAATAATAATAATAATAATACCATCATCAACATTCCCATATCCCATATTTCGTACTATCGGCAGCCCTGAAGATCGTTTCCCGTCGTTTCCCATTTTCACACCGGACAAATGCTGGGGCTGTACCTTAATTAAGTCCTCGGCCGCTTCCTTTCTACTCCTAGGCCTTTCCTATCCCATCGTCGCCGTAAGACCTATCTGTGTGGATGCGACGTAAAGCAAAATTGTAAAAAATAAAGTAACGCCCTAGTATTGTGCATTAGATACATTTTTGTTGTGGATATTTTGGGTTAGTCAATATGCAATTACCATCTTTTGTCATCTAATTTCATTGGACTTTGTTTCGAGTCCATTTTCCTGAATTATTTCACCAAGATATTTAAATCGTGGTACTCGTTTAATTTTGCCGTATTTTGTCTTCATTAATTTTGGTTGGTTGGTTGGTTGGTTGGTTGGTTGGTTGGTTGGTTGGTTGGTTGGTTGGTTGGTTGGTTGGTTGGTTGGTTGGTTGGTTGGTTGGTTGGTTGGTTGGTTGGTTGGTTGGTTGGTTGGTTGGTTGGTTGGTTGGTTGGTTGGTTGGTTGGTTGGTTGGTTGGTTGGTTGGTTGGTTGGTTGGTTGGTTGGTTGGTTGGTTGGTTGGTTGGTTGGTTGGTAGGTTGGTAGGTTGGTAGGTTGGTAGGTTGGTAGGTTGGTTGGTTGGTTGGTTGGTTGGTTGGTTGGTTGGTTGGTTGGTTGGTTGGTTGGTTGGTTGGTTGGTTGGTTGGTTGGTTGGTTGGTTGGTTGGTTGGTTGGTTGGTTGGTTGGTTGGTTGGTTGGTTGGTTGGTTGGTTGGTTGGTTGGTTGGTTGGTTGGTTGGTTGGTTGGTTGCAGGTCATGCATTCTGTCTTTTCAAAAGACATCTGGAGGCCTACAGTTTCTGCAATTTCTTTAAGGAGTTCAATCTGATTTTGGGCCGTTGAAATGTATTATTATTATCATCATTATTATTGTTATTATTCGCGATTGGGTTACCTAGGACCACACGGAAGCAGCATTGTATCGGCCTTCCTTCTCGTCTATTAGTTCTTCGTTCTTACAGACTGCGCAAGTTCCCGTTGCTCCGACCATTTACCTCTT
Source organism: Anabrus simplex (assembly GCF_040414725.1). Lineage (NCBI taxonomy): Eukaryota > Metazoa > Arthropoda > Insecta > Orthoptera > Tettigoniidae > Anabrus > Anabrus simplex. Next base: position 100,737,636 of record NC_090272.1, on the reverse strand, counting down.
ATAGGTTCCTGTTCTTCTTCAAATCCCGGTGCATGGAGTATAATTCTTATTTCATTCGGGTCTACCAGATTTTGGGTACCTAATTCAGAAAGGTCTTTTTCCATTGATTTAAACCACTTCGGTCTAGTTGCCTTGTTTTGCAGAAATTTTCAAAAATTTGTGGGAAAGTGTGGTAGAGTTCATTCTTTTTAAATGCACTATACATTGAATTCGCCGGATTCGCCGTATTCGCATCGTATCTGTGATTTTGAATAGGCGTTGGCATATTTCAGAATTAGGTTTAGGGTAATGAGTTCAATTTTTAACTCTTGGCCCTCAGCTTATTCTTGTAATTATCCGTTTCATAATCTCTAATTGTTCATTTCATCCTTTTTGTTGTAGATTGAGTTTTCCTGAAGCATACAGTGCCACGCGCTTAATTACTGTTACGTTATGTTATTATTAATTTATTTATGGGCTGTAATCCTCGGAATGGAGAGACATTGTCAAAATGACGGCAATGGTCACCCCAAAGCGCACTCTACCTGGACGTTCTACGAGCACAGGTCACCGCTCATGTGGTCGGGAGCTGCCCTCGGAGAGAATTACTTCGCATTAAGCGTCATAACGCCGTAAGATCTTTATTAGCGAGCAGTCTCAAAGAAAAAAGCCTTGAGGTTCATGAAGAAGTCCACTGCGTAGCAGAAGTTGGAAGTAACCGTCGTGTTCATATAACTGTCATCAATCGGAAACAAAACAAAGCAGAAATCATTGACCCAACGATAAGGTTTGAAGACTCTCTTTCCAAACCAGATGACGTATTTAAAGAAAAACAGGATATACTGTATATGCACCAACAATACCCTACTTCCAGAGAGCCTACAGCGTCAGGAACATACGAGTAATAAGACCGCTTCTCGGTGCTAGAGGGACCATCCCCAGAAATTCTGTTGAATGGCGGAAATTGTGCAGACTGGACAGAAATATTCAAGATAAAATTGTTACCACCATTATAAAATTCTCAGTGGCAATAATGCGGAACCATTTGTATGAAAAACATAGTACTTAATTTCCTCCCAGCAGCATAAAAAAAGATCATATTCTTGAGCACATTCATATTTCTTTTACTAAACCAACAATTCAGTTATTTCTTCAAAGAATTTGTAAGCTATTCTGTGTCCTTTGGCACACATTTATTGGTTTCAGAATGAAGAAAAATGATTTATTTATTTATTTATTTATTTATTTATTTATTTATTTATTTATTTATTTTGGTGCCTTCTCACGACAGAAGTTTGGCGGCCTAGGAGTGTAATTATTATTATTATTATTATTATTATTTTCCGCTCCCCATATAAGGGTTGTTGTATCGACAATGTTGAACCACTGTCGAGATTCCACATATCTAGGTATAGGATAACCTTCTCCGCCAGCGTCGACATTCTCCCTCTTTTATCTTTCCACCTACGATCAATTGTTGAGAGGCACGTGATGTAGGGGCTCTCAACTGATTGCACTGTTTCCATTTCGCCTATATTCTTTCCTATAGAGAATATATATTACATAATGTGTGTGTGTGAGAGAGAGAGATGGTAATTAATGTTTCCGGAATGAAGGACGAGCGCTAATTACTGCATTAACTATGCATTAACGGTCATCGGTAAATTAGTTACAAAGTAAAAAGCAGGAAATAGTGTTAAAATATTTGGCATTATGTTCTAAATAGAAAGTTGAATCATACATATATTTATCAAATGTGCAATTTTATTTTTTCTCTATATTACTTTTAAATGTTAAATAATATACCAACGCACTGTCAATTACAAAGCGTAAGGTATTCCATTTAGTCCCAAGTATACGCTTATACACACCACATTTATCGTCATGAGGCGACAATTGTCCTTATTTACTGTGAATGCGCACAAACATACCGCTGAAGAGAATAAATCGTTATAGGAAGGAGTAGCGTAACCAGGATCTGACGATTGCGGGTGGGTTGTAGTTATAAATGACGGTAGAATACAATGAAGGGGCACGAATGACTTGTCACTATAAAGACTCTGATACAAGTGAATTACAGATCTGTGGTTCTACAATTATATACCTAATTGTTTATTTACTTTGTCAGTTTTTTTTTATTTTCTTGCTGAAAAACATTCCATGGGCGAGGGGGGGTGTTTCTAACCCCAAGTGGCTCCTCCCCCCCCCTCTGGCTACGCCCCTGTAGGGAAACGAACAGTCGTTTGTATTATCGATACGATATCTTCAGAACTCCTAAGTAAAAATGCAATTTATCGTTTCTGAAAGCTAGCACGCTCAGCCAAAATATCGTCCCGTAATCAAATCACAACTCATCACATACATCCCTTATTACTTCTGGACTGAAAGTGGGCTTAACCCACGACGTGGCTCTCCACCACCCTCATGTGGGGAATTAAGGCTTCTTTGTTCGTCCTTACGTTCGAATTTTTAACTTACTGAAGAAGATCAAGCGTTGACAAACTTCTATATACCTAACCAATCACATAACGCCGAACATTATCCCCGAGTTAACACTTTACATCCATTGTCAATCGGCTGTCCTGCTCCATGGCTAAATGGTTAGCGTGCTGGCCTTTGGACACAGGGGCCCCGGGTTCGATTCCCGGCAGGGTCGGGAATTTTAATCATAGTTGGTTAATTCCCCTGTCACGGGGACTAGGTATATGTGTCGTCTTCATCATTTCAACCTCATCACGACGCGCAGGTCGCTTGCGGGAGTCAAATCAAAAGACCTGTACCTGGCGAGTCGAAGTCCTCACACACATCCCGCCAGTAAAAGCCATGCGTCATTTAATTTCATCAGTCGTCTACACTCTTTAAAATTACGTATAAAAACACCAATTTTCATTTCCAACCACCACCAAATGAAATATCTCAATGTAATCTCTATGTTCCATACACTGAATAAACAAGCCAAGAGGTCTCATCGAACCATTATGCCTCCTTGACGTCTGTAGCAGTTGATCTCGTAACTGAACGAATGAAACTCATTTCCATTGGTAATAGTTGCATAAATAACCAATCCAGAATCATCTGTGTAGCCGAAAAACCACTCAAAAGGCAAGTCAGCTTAAGGATGTTCACTTGAAACTCGGCCCACTACAAAAACCCGAGCAGCTTCATTATGTGTGCATACAGGGTTACGTGTTCTGTAAAGTTAAACAAGAGGTTTTTAAATTCAAGAGTTGAGAATGAAATTTCTAAAGCAGAGATTTCATCAGTGCAACTCTACTTGTGCGATAGAAGTAAAACTAGACTGAGTAAAAGTTACTCTTAATACTTAAAGGGAACCGACCCACACAAAAACTCATTGGAACAATCGGCAGTTGAGCCAAGGGCGGTAAACAGGACGAGCAGCAAAAATATAGTACTACTGAGAGAATGCCACATTTAAAAAGCAACATCATCTGACTCGAAAAATGAACTTGGGAAGTTTTCACTTGGTAGTCTCAGCCAACAGATTCGTACATTGCAGGTTTGATTTTTTTTTAAGGGCAGAGAAAAGTCCATTCGGCACTCTTGCAGTACCACATTGTGAATAATCTTCATTGGGGTAATATATTTACGAGGTTATAAGAGTATTTAGAGGTAATAGAAAGAATGTAAAGGAGAGGACGTTTAAGTGGCTGGTAAGATCGCAGTTTGAGAATGGCTCCAGTGTATGGGTCACCTCACCAGGACTACTTGACACGAGAACTGGAAGACATACAAAGGAAAGCAACACGGTTTGTTCTGGCTCATTTCCGACAAAGTAGTAGACAGTGTTACGAAAATGTTGCAAAACTTTGGGCTGGTAAGACTTGGAAGTAAGGAGAAGAGATGCTCGACTGTGTGGTATGTTTCGAGCTGTCAGTGGAGAGTTGGCGTGGAATGACATAAGTAGACGAATAAGCATGTGTGGAACTTTTAAAAGTAGTAGTGTCGTGGTGTGAAGATCAAGCTGGAATTCAAAAGAACAAAATGGGGCAAATATTCATTTATAGCGCGAGGAGTAAGGGATTAGAATAAAATATCATGGGAAACGTTCGATAAATGTCCAAGTTCTTTGAAAATGTTTAGGAAATGACTAGGCAAACAATTGAGAGGGAATTGGACGACAGCCCTAAATGCAGATCACTGATGATTGAATATTGAACTGAATTGGTGTTAACCCGATAAAATTAAATTTCGAGAGAGTTCTGCACCTACCATTGCGTACAATAGCGGAAACTTGACATCGACACGTATGCAGTGAAAATAGCACCAAATGGAAATCATCATAGTAGCTGACTTTGATGATGATGATGATGATGATGATGATGATATTTATATTGTTATTACTCCTAGATTTCCCCAATTTGTTTGGGTCAGTAATTGGTGAGGATATGGCCAGTTTTACTACCGGATGCCCTTCCTGACGGCAATTCTATGGGGAGGGTTATATTCACTGTTGCTTGTTTCTGTGATGGTTGGTAGTGTTCTGTGTTGCCTTGTATGAAGTTGAAGAGAAATATGTTAAGAGAAACACAGTCCGGCCCCGTAGTGTAGGAGGCAACGCATCCGCCTGTCACCCGGCGACCCCGGGATGGATTTCCGACCGGGTCAGGGTTTTTTTAATTGTAAATGATTAATATCCCTGGCCTGGGTACTAGGTGCTTGTGTCGTCCTTAACGTTCCTTTCCTCACATTCAACACTTTACACTTCCGCCATTTACGTAATACATGCAGGTTCCTCACATATGGTGCAAGTAGGGGCAAAAGATCTTCATAGGTCAACGCCCCGAACAAATAGCATTAAAGAAAGAAAATCATAACCACCTAGTCTCCGAGCCAGATGAATTAACTATACTGAGTTTGATTCCCGTTCGGGAATTCGGGAATCAAACCCGGGGCCCTCTGAACGGAGTACCAGTCACTGACCATTCAGCCAAGGAGCTGGATATTTTTATCAAGTTGAGCCTTGTATGGACTAGATCTTCTCTGAACACGGCTTCTATACTCATTGTTCTTTCTTTCTAACTAATTTTCTAACAGGATGTCATCTGCTATGCCTATTTCCTGGAGATCTTTTGCAACTTCGAGGAGCCAACTTTTTTTTTTAACTTTCTTTGATAGGGCAAGGTTCAGAATTATTTTCGTCAATCTCTGATTACTCATTCTCATAATATGCCCATAAAATTTCAAACGACTTTTCCTAAATGTGTCTGAGATATGCTCAGCGTGTTGCTACAGGTCATGAGATTTCTTTATCATCCATATTCCCCCTCTGTACAGACTGGTACAAACATTTTCCGTAAGATTTTTCTTTCTTGCTTTTCCACATCCTTAATAAATTATCTGCCGCCACCGATCAGTGTTTCAGATGAATATAGTGCTTCAAGCTTGATTACGGTGCTGTAATGCCTTAATTTTGCATTTCGGGATACGAATTTTTATTATAACTGTTCTGTTTTGTATGCTCTTTGTAGTTCGATTACCGGTACTGCCAGAATTTTAAGAATGTCAGGAGGGCTGGTTTGTGGTTGAAAGGGTACACGCAGCTTCGCCTGAAACAAGCTCCACCACCTCGAGATGAGGAAACGAGTTTATTATTATTATTATTATTATTATTATTATTATTATTATTATTATTATTATTATTATTACTACTACTATTACTACTATTATTATTATTATGAAACGTATTTAAATTCTCTGATTGAAAGGGGTAATATATGCAGAATGCGTACCAACAGCAAACAAAAGAACAAATTACACTGAACGAATCATTGCAGAGAGACTCACAATCAGATGCTGTTGTCTATGTCAATAATATGTTGGACGTGAGTCACCGATTCAATAGGAGATGCAGGACTTACCTGAAAAGAAATAAAAAAACACTAATTAACTAAAGAACTTCATTATTACTCATGAAATCAAAGTTTTACGTTTTAAAATTATCAAGGATTTTTAAAAGAAAGGACTGTATTAAGTATAGGCCTACAACATGATGGATGGAAATAGCTGGGTGCATTGGTAGAATATATGGCTTGTAAACAAGATAAATGCGAAATCAATATAAAACGGCAATTTTCTAAAAAGGAAGCCGTATGAACTATAATAATAGTAATTATAATAATAAACAAGAAAAAAGAAAACTGGGACAACTTTCATTATTGACATCGCAATCCCCAATGACAGGAAGTACCATGAAAATATCTACAAGTACTAAGAATCTGGAAGATGTAACTGGTACGGATAGTCCCTGTGATTCTGTCAGTCAACGGCCTCATTCCACAAACACTTCACGAAAGTCTGCAAGAACTGGGTCTTCCACCGAACATCCACAAAATTATGCAATATTATGTCCTCCTGTCAACCTGCAACATAGTGCGAACGTTCCTCTCGCAAGAATGAAGACCCCGTCATCAAGAGTTTTGTATATACCTGTACATCAATGTTTGCAATATAATGTGATAATACCTTAATTATTGTAAGGCACTTGGTGCATCCCGTGTCCCGTTACTACCCATATTTCCTGTGGAGAAGTGTATGTATAATAATAATAATAATAATAATAATAATAATAATAATAATAATAATAATAATAATAATAATAATAATAATAATAATAATAATAATAATCGTAATCAGATTGACGGTCTGGCGTAATTCTATCATTTCAGGAATGTGTGAAGAAATTCGTTCAGCGTTGAGACAGGTACCGGAAGGGTAGGTATGGTTATCTGCAGGGTGTCCGGACAATCCGTACCACTTGATTTTTAAAGATATTTCGTACCACTACGTCGTTATCTACCTGCGAACGGTTTTCCAGTAATCCAGAAATATTTACGCCAGGACAATCCGTACCACATGATGTCAAATTGGAATTCCATTTCCACGCCAGCGGGCGTAATGAGCCTTACACTTTAGAAATCAGAAGCAAAAATAATGAATAACATTTGCTGAAGAAAACTTCTACATTATTTTAATAATTGCCCTTTAAACTATAGTTATAATTTATGTTTGCGTAAATAGAAAGCTGTAAGGTGTTAGCCGACAAATGCAACCCAATAAACTCATGTTCTTGTAGTATTACCTCACAACGGGAATAAACCCTGAAACAAAACAATACAATGGAAATATGCATCGTGTTCGAACGCAATGTGCCTCACGAGCATAAAGATGGATAATATTACTATTGTTACAATCACATGAATAGAACCAGCTTTTGGTATTACTATTGTTCTTTATTACCAAGTAAGTAAAATAAAGGATTCTGATGAACTGGCCGATATGTGCTTGAAGGTCACATGAAAAGAGAAACTACTGAAAGGTGGAAGTAGCTAGTCCGCGCGAATAACGAATGCGAGGTAAGAATTAGCACGTGTGTCAGATCACTTGCGCCCGACGGAAGGTTAACATCAGTAGTGGTCACACCGTGCGGAAGTGGACAATGGATATACAAAGAAATACATTTACCAGGATATCGTTTTTACTTCACAATACTTCCCACTCTTTCAAGTGGCTGACACGTCTTAGGTAAACAGCCGGTCAAGTGATACGAAATGTCCGGTGGTACGACATGTCCGTGGTACGAAATCTCCTAGAACCTATCTGTAGACCCTTTCAAGTTATCACAGCACGGTGACGTTCTGATACAGCGTAACTTATGTTGTCCAATACAACATATAGCGTAAGTTTCTTGACACCAGTGTACGTTTCAATTGACTTCAATATAGTAAGACAATAATGGTGATTTGTTGTTTCCTTAAAGAAAATAAAAACTATCATGACTGACAGGCAGTCAACATTTAAGACTAAGTACAAATTTAGATACTAATAAGTCCAATAGTATGTAAACTATCGACATAATGCACAATGTATTATATACGAATTCAAATCACATTACGTCTCAGACGGTAGGTCACCGCTAATTGTTAACAACTCTACTACACCAATTACAGCTGAACTACTCACAATACTAATCTACCGCCAGAGCAGAATTGTGAGGCGTCTGAAAAATTACACAACACGTACTAGAGCGTGAACTTCCATCCAAATAAAGAGGATTTGGCGAAACTCGATGGAAGCCAAGCGTAAATGATGCGATCCGCAAAATTTACACTTCCATCCCACCGAAAACATTTAATCCGTAAGTGGGTCAAAATTACCGTGAATACAAGTTCCTGTAACGAGGTAACGCTAGACAAGTGAGCTCTTTAAGGTGAGATTCACGTACGGCAGTAAGAACTACACAACAGTTTAACTACAGGTAGGTAATGTTATCATGATCTCCGTGAGGTTTAATGGTTATGCGTCTCCCCTTGCTATGAATGCCAATCGTATACTCCATTCTGGAGAACTAGACACACGTTAGTCGCAAAAGTAACAAGATCAGTGGTGGATCAATGGCAGTACATCCGACTCGTTATCTAATATTCTCGGGCTCGAACCCGGATCTTGCCACTCCGTATCATTGTTGTTGGCACGTCGAAGTTCTTTGGCAGTTCGGATACTGGGTGTTTGTGTTCGTGTTAATGCACTTCTCTTCATTTAAATACAACAAACCAGACTACCAACCACCACAAAAATACTTAAAAAATACAGCCTCCTTATAGGGTTGTTACCAAGAACCGGCTGTAAAACTCGACTTAGTCTCCTTAATGGCGATGCCATATAATTAAGGGGGGGGAGACGAGGGGGAGGGAAGAAGAATGAGGAGGAAAATATGAAGCCACAGAATCCGTCCACTAGAAGAATGATACATTCGGTTCTAGACAGCAGCACAATCGGAAGTCATTTTTACAATATCTCTAACGTCGCATGGCACAGATAGGTCGGTCGGTGGATGCAGAGTGGGTTTCGACTCACTCACAAGTGGCCACGGCGCTTCCAAGGTCCGACAGCTCTGCGCTCCGACCGACCAACCGAGCAGAGGAGGGGTGGCCACAGCTCTACCTTTTCTCTACGCCTCTGTATTCGGGAGACGGAGAGGGGCTGGTCCGCACCGTCCGCTGTCCTGAGAATAGTTTTCCGTGGTTTTCCATTCTCCTACACTAAGGCGAATGCCGGGACAGTTCCTAGCACAGGCCACGGCTGTCAACCCTATCACCTTCACCGAACATCTCCTTCACCGTATCACATCTCCCTGGCTTGAGAGACGGCGTCACTGTCTAAGAGGCCCGCCATCCCCTTCAGGGAAACGTTTCAGTATTAGTAGATAGGAATCACAATCTTATGGCGACATTGGGATAGGAAATGGCTACAAGCGGTGAAGGAAGCAACCGTAACCTTAATTAAGCAACAGCCCCAGCATTTGCCTGGTTTAAAGTTGGGAAACCACGGAAAACCATACTGAGCGCTGACGGCAGTGGGGTTTAAATCCACTGTCTCCCGAATGCAAGCTGATAGTTACATGATCCAAACCGCACAGCCACTTGCTCGGTGAAGTCGAAATTGGTAGGCAGGTTGGCTAGATGACACCACTTAAGAAGGTCTGCAACTCGGTAGCTGAGGCCACATGATGATGATAATGATGATATTCCGGTGTCATCTCCTCACAGGAGATCATAGGATCATGAACAGTTTGCAATACATCCTCAGTTCAAACCTCCACAGTCTGTTCATTAAGGGAGAATTTGGTGTCCATACTTGGACAGATTATTATTATTATTATTATTATTATTATTATTATTATTATTATTATTATTATTATTATTAAGGTAAGTGGAGTTTCAATTTTAAATTTTTTTTGCTATTGGCTTTACGTCGCATCGACACAGATAGGTCTTATGGCGACGATGAGACAGGAAAGGGCTAGGACTGGGAAAGAAGCGGCCGTGGCCTTAATTAAGGTACAGTCCCAGCATTTGCCTGGTGTGAAAATGGGAAACCACGGAAAACCATCTTCAGGGCTGCCGACAGTGGAGTTCGAACCCACTAGCTCCCGAATACTGGATACTGGCCGCACTTAAGCGACTGCAGCTATCGAGCTCGGTCAATTTTAATTTAAGGTACAGTAACTTTAGATAGGAGAATAGGAAAGAAGGTAAAGGTGGCTCTTCACCCGAACTGCAACGGGAGTAAAATGTCGTATCATCATCTCTCCCCTGTATTTTTAAGCAATTTTCTGCTCTTGTCATAACCATTCAGTGAATTGCACTATTCATAGTGAAAAACTCGTTTATGTGCACAAAAATTAATACGCAAATAATATAAATAATATTTCCAGGGATTAAAAAGTGTCTGAAAAGTATTTCGTGAATAGTAGAACAATCTGGATTTCTTGCTGGTTTTTCAACAACTGACCATCGCCAAGCAGACTACCAAATCACCGAGAAATACAAGGAATTCTACAAAGACCTATATCTAGAGCATTTATCGACTACATATAAGCCGTTCAATCAGTTGAGCACTTCTGGAGTGCTTTGACTAAGCATGGAATTCAGAAACTTTGCATCATGGTCATCAAAAAATATACTTTCAAGGTAAAGCAAGAATCAGGCTTGAATTCACTGGAAGAATTGAGAAGGGAGTTTTTGTCATGTAGACACTATGTCCCCTAATATATTCACCTGCTTAATAGAAGGTGTTTACCAGGGAATGAAATGACATGTAAAATTTATCAACATTGATTGTGAGAAACTCTCAAATACGAAGTTCACAGCTAACATAATCGTCTCCTTCCCTTCAAAATATGACATAAGATCTAAACGAGCACAACAAGCAAGTTGGTCCCATGATTAATGAATCGAAAGCTAAGTTCATGTCTAAGAGCTTTGAGGAAGAAATTAAGATCGATGACATCTTTACAGAATATGTAGAACACTACTTGTATCTGTGTCGGCGAGTTTCATTCCCTAGAGACAGGTCAAAAAAAAGTGTGAATGGAGAATGCTCTGGTTCAGTACTGTTCACGAAGTTTTATTGTCAAGAATGCGTTTCCCATCAACATCAAAATTGCTCAGTCTTTTTCTCTAACAGAAGGCAAACAGTGTGTCAGCAAGAAATTTCCCTAGAGGACCGTTGGCAAAACACTGAAATCAGGCGCAAGACCGGAGCAAATTACGTAGGAAGAGAAATTTGGGTTCAGAAGTGGAGTGGGGCAGGTCATATGGCGATAACGGATCCTACGAAGTGAACAAGGGTGATATCTAGTGTTCGCGGAAATTTATGACCTAAAGAAGTGTAAAATATGCAAGCAAATATGTCCCAAACCTAGGTAAGTATTATCTAAAAAGGAAAGGTAATATATGACTTAAGATTTTTAGGGGTAGGTCGCAAGTATTAGAGTACTGCTAACATTAACTATGTTAAAAAGTGATAAGCGATAATACAGCACACACATTTAATCATTCAAACTGACAGAGCAACAGTACGTAAATTAAACCTTTACGCATTCATTCAGTATCATAGGCCTGAGGCGCCGTTCTTATTCTGCTTTTCTTTAAAAAAATTATGAAGTATTAGCATGCATTTCGGTATCTATCGGCGTACGTTAAAACAGCATCTCTTTCTCGGAATCATGTCTTCTGAACCTGCTACCTATCTCCTTCGGGAAAATAAAAGAATACACATCTATGCATTTTGAAATCCTGTGTTTGTAAATCGACGCAGATAACATGTACACTGTTAAAACCGACGCCCCAATTTAAACAAAACTGCACAAAATATAACCAAATATCTTATATTACCAAAATTAGCAAAATATGACTAAATCAATAAAAATGGCCGAAATATGCATTTATATGCAACACAAAATTGCTTGAAACTGGATTGGGGACCCATCATTCATATTTTTCATATTTCGGGTAAAATGACCTCTGGAATGAAATACGACTTTTCCTTAACATCCGATCCTTAGTGATAACTGAATGGTATAACCAAGATGGACAGCGAGGCATATGGTCCGTTCAAACGCGATACAAAACCAACTGTGGGTGAGGGCTGGAGGTGGAGAAGGAATATGGAAAAAGTTGGTGAGGTCTTTATCCCAGGGGGGAATTGAATGGGCTAGAACAGAACAGTAATCGAAGTGGCTGCAAAATTTTGCTCATCATTTTCAGTTGCCAAGCTATACAAATCTGAATTTTACTATATTTAAGCTCCCCCTTTCAAATCCCCCCAACAGCCCATTGCCGGTGGCGAGTTTCGAAGTCAGGAGCTCCAAAGCAATGGGCGAATGCTCAACCAAAGGAGCTACGTGAACGGCCGAAAAGACTTCAGCAGATACAATTACCTCCGATTAAGTCTAACTCTATTATTTAAAAGGATAATTTCACAGAAGAGAATAAATTGAAATTGCGCTGTGTCTTCCGTTGTGCTCCTCGGGTTGTGCAGTTTTAACTGAATACTTCACTGTTCCGTAAAATCCACTGAGCTGGAAGGAAGCTGTCTGCCGTCCCTCCCGCTTCCTGTGAACGATGTATTTCAGAACAGTTCGTTAAAATTGAGCAAATGTGTGCATCGTTCTGTACAGGGAGTTATGAATTAACTGAAAGGATTAAAGCGGAAGAGCATTTAGTTTAATAATTTAGGTATTGTATCTGCGCAATGTGGTCCGGAGTCATTCCCTTATTTTCTTCCTTTTTACTTTAATTTTGAAAGCATTTACTAATTATTTCGTCTGCAAATTAATAAGCTATTAAGAAACTCTCACTCATTCTTTTGCGTTTTCTTAAAATAATAATAAAAGATTAAAATAAGTACATTTCGTGTCTATACCACTACTGAAAGATCGAGGAATAAAGGTGAAGGATTTCAATGTGCGTAGTGAAGTGTGAGCACTGATTTAATGTTTGATTTGTAACTAGATGGTTAGTGATTTAGATAAGTTATTTTTGTATGATATCAGCCGAGACGTTCCATTAAATGAAGGGGAAAAATACTTTGACGTATTTCCCCATATAAATGTTGCAATGTTCAACAGACTAAACTACTGGAAACTGAATGTTACCGAACAATAAGCTAAAATATAAATATTCGTTTTTTTAGAATTCCTGAAAATAAAAACTGGTTATGAAAAAAATCCCCGATTTTTCCGGCTTTTCCGACAGGCAATTTTTCTTCAGAGGTACACAACATGAGTGTATTCCTGTAAAGTTATGCTCAAATCATATTCTTCCCTTCTCCCATTTTACTGAGGTCGACATTTTATATGTATTCGGTCTAGGTATATGGCTGAATGCCCTGCCTGGCGCCAACCCTATGTAGAGTGCTGTATTAAAATTGCTTTTTTTTTTTTTTTTTTTGGTGACAGTACGCTGTACGTAGAGGAAGAGAAATGTATTAAGAAAAACATAAACATTCAATCTCCGAGACCAAAGAAATTAACCACAAGCACTTAAAATTCCCGGCACTCTATGAACCGACTGATCGCGGAACCAAAGAGCAGGAGTAAAGTTATGCTCAAATACTACGAGTGTCATGTACCTAGGGCGAACAGGAATTTATTTTTTTTTTTGCTAGGGGCTTTACGTCCCACCGACACAGATAGGTCTTATGGCGACGATGGGATAGGAAAGGCCTAGGAGTTGGAAGGAAGCGGCCGTGGCCTTAATTAAGGTACAGCCCCAGCATTTGCCTGGTGTGAAAATGGGAAACCACGGAAAACCATCTTCAGGGCTGCCGATAGTGGGATTCGAACCTACTATCTCCCGGATGCAAGCTCACAGCGAACAGGAAAATAAACGGTAGTTTAATGAGCGTTGACCTTCCTATTTTTCTTTGAATGTTTTGAATAGTGTTGTGATCCAGTACCAATACGCCCTTTTGAAGCGTGTTAATACACATGTTCACCACGAATGTTTTATCAATTCGAATGAGTTCGTTTGTGATTTAGATGTAGTGAACTTTAATGATCCGTGCGGTGTATCATTGTTCATTCGCTGCTAATGGTGCAAGTTAAAAGTTTGCTTTGATCATTTTATACGGATGACGATGAAGTAGAGTGAAATGGAAATGTGAAATTGATCACCACTATAGGTTGATTAAGTCCAGTTTTATGGGAGGATAACTTTCCTGACGCAATCCCTACGGGGAGGGATGTATTCACTATGTTTCCTTTGTTTTCAATTTGCATTACGTCACACTGACACAGGTAGGTCTTGTGGTGACGATGGGATAGGAAAGGGCTAGAAGTGGAAAGATAGCGGCCGTAGCCTTAATTAAGGTACATCCCCAGAATTTGCTTGGAGAGAAAATAGGAAACCACGGAAAACCAACTTCAGTGCCGCCGATAGTGGGGTTCGAAACCACTATCTCCTGGATGCAAGTTCACAGCTGAGCGCCCCTAACCGCACGGCCAACCCGCCCGGTTTAGCAAATACATTATTGTAACTATTTTTACTTTGTATTTAAATTAAAAGTTGTAAATAAGTATAATTAGTTCTGGAACGCATTATACGATGTCACCAAATACATATCACAATATCGAGTTTCACTGGAAATCTGAGTTAGTAAGACGTGGAACCTCCGAAAAAATAAAAAAGGAAAGAATATGTTCATAATTAGTCAGTGAAGAACGGATTCTCATAATATAAGAAATAATAAAATGCAATGGAATTGAATACTACTGAGTTTCCGAGATATGAAGGAAAACCACATTTTCCGCGACCAACTGTGGAGCAAAAAAGACTAAGACAGAGGGCTCTTCAATATTGTCCACCGAATCATCGTCATTGATTGGCTACTACGCACAACTGAGCAGATAAAAAAAAGGGAAAATTGAAAGTACACTCACACAATAGCCCTTCCTTCATGTGGAAGATCCTGCGGGAACCATTCTGAAGTCGTCTCAGAATACACAATGGAAAGTGTTGGCTGGGCTGCCAGTTAAATTGGCTCGCAACACCGGGTTCCCCAGGGAGCAAGACTTTGCCCTCCACTACACTACATTACCGGTAAAGACGGCCATACTTGTTTGTTATCTGGCTTGTTCCTTCTTCACTCGCAGACTTTCTTAACAAGCTATGAGAGAGCATATCAAGGTTCAACTTCAACCAAACGAAATTAAGAATAACTCAAATCAACAGCGCCTTTATCATCGCAGAATAAATATTCGTAAAGGATGTGAAGGTAGCAAAGCTAACATCGCACTCTGTAGGCCTACTATGTAAGACAGATGAAATGTTCTATAAATTTAAATAATGGCCCATTATTTCCAGTAATATGAAATAAATTACCACTGAATTCATACGTGTAAACAAAATATGTACTTTTCTTTATGCTAGTGGATTAACGTCGCACTAACATATCGAAGGCATTCGGCGTCCCAAGGATTGGAAGGCAGCGGCCGCGGATTTGATTAAGATTCAGTCTCAACATTAACAACTAATTTAATTATCGGAAGAAATGATAATGCTGTATTAACTGGCTACGCGTCTCAGTGGTTAAGCGGTCAGTAGCAGTAGTAGCAGTAGTAGTAGTAGTAGTGTTCTGTACAATAGCCATGCCCATAACAATAACAAAAGTCGGTCATTATCAATTTCGGCAAAAGAGACAGACGGTTGTCATCTGAAATATGTTCTTCCGTTAGTCTTAAATCTATTCGTTTGTTTATTCAAAAGAAACAATTTCTATAGAGAATTTTACAGAATCATTCAATCTTTTTTGCTTCGGAGTGTACGGTATGAATATATCTGTGAATAAATCATTCTTTCAAGTAATACCAGCAGCGTCTGTTGCTCCTCGTAGATAACTTGATCTTAGTGCAAGACTGATGCATTTGTTTTCATCATGACTTGCCATATCGTCAATCTAAGCCATGGAAATGAGCCGAGATAAACCGACAGAGTTCTGAAGTATTCATCAAAGGCATGTTCATCATTAAAACGATGTTCTATCCAACCACGTGTTAAATAAATCCACGACGGGGCACTCAGGCACTGCAAGTCAAAAAGTGTACCTTTAATTTTAAATCATTTTTCAAAGACAATGACAAGACTAAAGATATAACAACCTGCCTGCAAATTTCGGTTTTTTGTAATGAAAAAAGTCAGCACTGTCAGAAATAAAATGAAAATATTTTCCCTTGTATTTCCTGCTTCAAACGGTGTGGGGGGGGGGGGCGGGGAGGGGGTTGAGTGCGTAGTTGTTAAACTGCTGACTCGACTTAAATCTCATCAACCAAACATGAACTAGAGTGGCTCCAAGGACCACTATGGTTCCGAAATAACTGAAATAAGCTGAGGAAAGTTTTACAAAAGCCGGTGATGCAGTATAAGTGCAATAAGTAACAACAAATTAAACGTCTTCAGAATAACAATTCAACCGTAATTATCACATAAACCAATCCGAGAAATCATCATAAATTGCATAACTCTTCATTATTGACTACAGTGCCTGTTAGTGTTCAGACTGCATGTCTCTATAAAGTGCCTTCACAATAGGGAACATGCATGATCCGGGGTTTTAATTAAAAATATGCTAATCTGATTAAAAATTTCATGCAGAATTCAAAAATGTGATCAGAATGTACAAATAATAACTCCAAACATGATAAAAATCGAAATTAAAGTACGAAAATGTTACGTCACGCAAGTACGCGATCTCATTGGTCTGACGTCATCGTACAGGTTGACTGAATTAGCAGACGAAATAACACACAGTGTGCTGTGGGAAACAGATTACACTTCGCGTATTTCTACTTTATGTTAGTGTCTGGTATAGTTAAATTCAAGGTCTATACATTAGATAATAATCTGAGTGGTATATTTTAGACTTAAAATGAATCCTGCGCAGACAGTGAGGCAGAAAACTTATAAATGGTGTATAGTTCCGATGTGCAATAGCACATCGCATACCATCCCAAACAAATTGTTTATGAATGTTCCAAAGACGCTAAAAATAGGGAGAAAAGTATTTTGGCGAGCCGGAGAAATGCTGGTGATATATCGGAAAAGTCTACAGTTTTTTTTTTTTGAGGATCATTTTATAAGTTGAATGTGTTTGAATTTTCAATCACTTTTCCATGTCAGCTGTTCTAGTGGTAAAACTTTAAAATTTAATGTATGATGCTTTAATTAAATGCTTCAATTACATCTTGAAATATGAAAGTAATAAACAGTGCATTAATTAATGCTGATTATTAAAGTATTCTCCAAACCTAACCTATGTTTTGGGTGATCCATGTCAAGGTAATAAATCAAAGGGGTTATGAACCATATTGACAGCTCTAATTATACCAATTTATCTTGGCATGCGACAGTTATTTATGTCTTTATTGAAGAGCTTACATTTGTAAAGAAATTTAGGTTATAGCTAAATACTCTATAATATAACAAAAATGGGCGTGTACATCATAAAATAAAACGTGAATTTAACAAATGTATGTCTCTACACAAAACGAATGCTTGTCTGTTGGGGTCTTATAAGTTAACAATGCTCAATTATAATAATTATCATAATATTAATGAAATAAGTAACATAATTGCACACAGGTGAAAATAGTGATGCTGGTGTTTAAAATATTATCCAACTTAGTCAAAGTTTGAAGTTATACAAGCCAAGTCAATAAACCGAAGGGTAAAAATACCGGACGAGTTGGCCGTGCGGTTAGGAGCGCGCAGCTGTGAGCTCGCATCCGAGAGATAGTGGGTTCGAACCCCACTGTCGGCAGCCCTGAAGATGGTTTTCCGTGGTTTCCCATTTTCACACCAGGCAAATGCTGGGGCTGTACCTTAAATAAGGCCACTGCCGGTATGATGATACAACTGGTGAGGAGGGTCATTACCTCGCCCAGGCGGTCTCACCTGCTATGCTCAACAGGGGCCTTGTTGGAGGATGGGAAGATCGAAAGGGATAGACAAGAAAGAGGGAAGGAAACGGCCGTGGCCTTAGGTGTCTGGAGGAGAAGTGGGAAAATACGAAAAATCACTTCAAGGATGGCTGAGGTGGGATTCGAAACCCCTGTACTCAGTTGACTTCCCGAGGCTGAGTAGAGCCCGTTCCAGCCCTCGTACTATTCGTTTTCAACTTTCGTAGCAGAGCCGGGAATCGAAACCGAGCCTCCGGGGGTGGCAGCTAATCACATTAACCACTACACCACAGAGGCGGAATAGTACTATAATGCTACCTATATGTTTATGTTAGTGCTGAAATCCGATTTCTTACTTTACTAATGCTGAAAGCCCGAAAATGCAATGCTATTCTTTAAAATGGGAATCAGTCTAGAAGGAAATGTTGAAAGTGATGAGATTTCTATCCAGGTTCGTTATTATCCTAATACTATGAGTTACAGTACATTGCACGTATATATAAGATGCCACTTACAAACTTGCTTTTTATCCGTGAATTTCTGCGGCCACAAAAGTCACATTTTTCAAGAATGATGACATCTACACATGGTAGATTGTCTGACTGTGCTGTTTTGAACCTTTCTTCTGTCATTTTGAAGTTATTCGCGATTACGAATAATAAACAATCGGCTTTTAGTAACGGCTGATGCACAATAGCTGGTAGAGCTGCATGGGGTACTGGATCGTGACGTCACAGCGCGCCGCTTACGTCAGAGGCCGTTTCACTCGCCTTGCAGAAAGGCACTATTAAATATTTTTTTAATAGTAGAAAACAAGGCAACTTACCACAATGTAATGCGTTTACGTACTATTTCATTGGTGTGCTTTTCAAAAAAAGTATTTTTGAAAATTATGCATGTTCCCTATTCACCATATGCAATTAGCTCTGTGACTTCTTCAGTTTCCCATCTCATAATAAAACTATATTTAATTAATACAATTATATTATAATAAGTATAAGTCTAAACATCGTAATCTACATCTCCGTCTACTTCACTTACCCGCTAAGGTTGAATCTCCATTCGCCTCACTGGACCTCACCAACGAAAGTCGGTGCATATGCGCAGCTTCATCCACCGACTTCATTCCTTACCCCTCGTCTCCTTATATATATTTATAATCCGTTTTGTCCTCCACGGAGCATGTAGAACTATTATTTAGCATTGGTCTTCCTGTTCTTCGTATCTTCCCAAGACTTCCCTCATCCATTCACTATGGGCTTGTCTTCCCTCTTGTGTCCACGCTTTTTTGAGTTGCAAGCTCCTGGCTATTGGGTTATTAGATGCGAAATTATATGAATTGATTTTATGTCTGAATGTGCTTCGTGTGGTTGCCAGTGGGCCAATATTAATTTCTGCAAGGTCGCTTTGAGTTTGTCAGGTTCCGTTAATGATGAAGATTGTTTTGGGCAGTCGAGAGTCGTCTATTCGTGTTATATGTCCGTAAAATTTCATACGCCTGTTCCGCGCAACTGAAGAGAATAGTTCAGATATAGAATACAGTTCTTCTTAGCTTTTACGCATCCAGATACCATCTTGAATCTTGGGTCTAAATATCTTCCTGAGTATCTGCCGTTCTGTTTTCTCTATGTCCTTGATGTTGATGGTTAAAGTTGACGTCTCAATTGCATAGAGTCCTTGTCTCCTCGTTAGGAGCACTCTTCTGCCATAGTTCCTTACTATTTCAAGTTGCAATCAATCTCGCTACTTTCATGTCAGCAACTTTTGAATAGGATATCCTGAGTGAGTCCACCCAGATTCCAATTCTGCATAGGACAGCTCTGAAAGCAGAGCGATGTAAGGTCCGAGAACTCACTTCTTTCTTACTCAATACTGTTCATTGCAGCAGCGAGCTCACTACTTTAGCTACCGAGCGAGTTGGCCGTATGGTTAGGGTCGCGCAGATGTGAGCTTGCATCCGGGAGATAGTAGGTTCGAATCCCACTGTCGGCAGCCCTGAAGATGCTTTTCCGTGGTTTCCCATTTTCACACCCAGCCAAATTCTGGAGCTGTACCTTAATTAAGACCACGTTCGCTTCCTTTTCACTCCTAACCGTTTCATGTCCCGCTGTCGCCATAAAACCTATCTGTGTCGGAGCGATGTAAAGATTGTAAAAAATAAAATAAAAAAATAAAAAAAACTATATTAGCGTTGCTGCTTCCTCATTCGACTTCACTTAGAATACTGCCATTTTGAAAGAATACACAATTTAAATCCTTGAAATGATCCCCCCGTTCCACTTTCATGTCCTCTCCCTGGCATTCAATCCGGTTACGTTTCCCCCAACTGAGCATACTTCAGTTCCGGAAATATTGATTTTCATATCATACTTGCTGAAACTATTTTTCAAGTTCCAAAATATTAGATCCAAGACCTCCATGACAGTCTGCTATTAACACCACGTCGTTGGCGTACACCAAACTGCTTCCCTCCCAACTGAATCACTCCCTGTTATTTCCTAAGTTTATTTATTTATTTCTGTTCGTATCGGCCTAAGGACCACGTTATTTCAGCTGTCTTCTCTGAGCTTTGATATTTGCCCAGTGCTCCTTCAATGATTGCCGCTGTTGCTGTTTTCAGTCCCCCGTCCACGTATCTCCCGTCTTCAACTTTGGCCTTTCTTGACAAATCTGTGGCTCTTTAAGTTTCCACTTGAATAGGTTGCGTTCTTGCATATCTTCAAAAGTGATCCCAATCTCCTGTAGGTCGCTTTTCACCTCCTTGAACCAAGTTGACTGAGTTCGATGATCGCGTTGGTTTCATTCTTAGCAAGTGGCCATAAAATGCAATTATTTCGTGTGGCTATTACAGACGGATTTAGCCATTGTAAGAGAGACCCTCCGAAGAGCATACGCGTATTACTGTAGTGGAGAATAGTTTTGTGTGTGGCACGGTATGTGAGAAGCACAGTCCGTAAACTAGGGGAACAAATCGTTGATGACTAAAATCGAAAATCGAAACCCGACAGCTATGACATAGGTCACTCAGCCGTCATGCAGTAAATTTACATTAAAACGTACACGAAGTAGTTAACGAGGAAGGTTATTAAGGTTCCTAGTACAAAAAAATAACAGTATTTTATAGACGATCGTGTACTTTTAGGGATACTAGATGCAGAAACGTATTGATACGCATTGTATGGGCGAAAAGGAAGGTGGATGGAAATACCGCATGATCAGAATTATCGCAGCTGACCGTAAATAAATAAATAAATAAATAAATAAATAAAACTTGATTAATATTATATGTATTTTAAAGAGGGAAATTAAAATATTACCATGATGTTAAGAGCTAGAAATGTAACTGCAGATTGAAATTCATTTTGGTGGATGAGAGCAGAAAGATTAAGGTGAACGTTGTAATGATGATTAAAAATTCATCTCCTGTCGTAAAAAGGAATGATCCTATAACACTTAAGCGAAAAGTGGCTGCAAGCTACGACGAGAGCAGAGGAAACTGTAAACGCTATCAGTAACTGAGCATTCCCAGATAATTGTGGCAATTAAACAGTACTTTTTCAACTCTGGGAGCTGGAGTGTGGTTTGGCTCATGTGGTAGGAGTAGATTTGTCACCCGGCCAATTGCCTGACTGGAACCATCAGCAGCCTATTTATTCGTTCGGTTCACTTAATGGGGTGGCGTTCATTAAACAAGCCGATGTGATTAACGGGTTACAATTCCCAACCTTTTGTTTCCTGATGTGCAGACAAAACTCCATAGAGAGGAACTAATTAACGATCTTTATGGGATTTCATATGCCTTTCTAAACACATCTCTATAATACGATAGTATTTGAAACAGTAAGCACTATCAAAGGGAGTAATCTCTTTATCGCAAAAAAATGGCAATTATGTCACAATCACAGAACTGCCAGGGCCATTTGAATGACAGGATTCATATAAATGTTAATCAAGTATAATTAAAAAATGAAGTTGGCTCAGATGGTGATCAAATCTCCGTGAATAAGGAATTTATCACCATTATACATGAAATTATTTTAAGTTAATATGTCAACTATTTTCTAGAAACTCAGGTATTGTCTTGGCCATACATGATCAGGTTATAGCATGTTGTAACTAAGAGAAGCTTACTGCATCAGCTGTTTCCGGTACTCTTACATCAATAAATTCAAACATAATATCAAGTTATCAGATTGTCCATACCCAGCGAATTTAGACTACGAAAATAAAAACTACCAAAAGCATGTCCCCTAGTCCGTAAAATTCTTCCATCATCTTCGAGCTATTAGAAATACCCATCAGAAGCAGTGCTTCCCAAAATTCAAAATACAAACTATTTTGAGACAACGATATTACGACGGCGATGGTGTAAGAGAGTTGTTCATAGAGGCGGTTAGTGTATGCATTTCAGTGGGCTTGGCAGACTGATATACAACGGCACCTTGTGGCTCGGTGAGGAAAGCAAGGGGAAACTACCTCACTCATTTCCCTAGTACGCCTCTTCAATAACACGTGGTCTAGCGCGCGGTACATGGATCTGGAAATCAAGTAGGGATGACATAAAATATCAGCGTTGAACTGTAGAAGTATTGTCAAGAAAGGAACAGAATTAAGTAACTTGACTGAGCAACAGCCATTTAGCGTAATAGATGGCCTCCTGCAGTAATGCTCCTTTCAGCACGCCGTTGAAATGTCATTCGAGCTCTTTGTAGGATTGTAGATGTTACTTATTCACAGGCGTCCGTAATAAAGCTTCGAAGGCTCTGATGATTTTACGGCTGCTGAGCGTACACTACATCCTTCAAATAGCCCCATAGGAAGAAGTCCAGTGGCGTCAAGTCGGGCGATCTAGCAGGCCAGGTGACAGTTCGTCCCCTTCCTATCCATCTACCGGGATGTTTAACATTCAGGAAGTTGGGTCATCTGCTGGCATGTGAGGGAGAGCTCCGTCGTGTTGATACCGCATGGTTACACGCTCACCCAGGGGCACATCCTCTAGCAGCAATGGTAGTTGGTCTTGAAGAAACTGTAGGTACAGGACTCCTGTCAAATGATCCTCAAAAAAATATGTTCCTATTAGGAGATCGCCCAATATGCCACACTAGACATTTACTCCCCATCGTGCCTGAAATGCTACCTGCCTTACCCAGTGGGAATTTTCAACACTCCAGTAGTGCATATTATGACGATTCACAGAACCATGCCACCCTATCCCGTGCTACCTTTTCATTTCTACGTAACTACTGCATCCTATATCTGCTCTAATCTGCTTGTTCTACCGTTCTTACCACCTACACGTCCTTCAAAAACCAACTGAACAATTCCTGGGTGCCTTAAGATGTGTCCTATCATTCTATCTCTTCTTCTCGTCAAATTTAGCCAAATCGATCTCCACTCGCCCATTAGATTCAGTATCTCTTCATTTGTGATTCAATCTATCCATCTCACCTTCAGCATTCTTCCGTAGCCCCACATTTCAAAAGCTTCTATTCTCTTTCTTTCTGAGCTGGTTATCGTCCATGTTTCACTTCCATACAATGCCACGATCCATACGAAAGTCTTCAAAAACATCTTTCTAATTCCTATATCAATGTTTGAAGTGAGCAAATTGATTTTCTTAAGAAAGATTTTCCTTGCTAGTGCTAATCTGCATTGCAGGTGATACGGACGAAGAAACCTGGAATCCAATATCCTTACAACAGCCGACTGGCTGATGTTGGTCTGTTGTGTTATTGCCCAGGTACTCGTGTAAGGATTCTCACGCAAAGTGTACAAAACCATCTCAGCAGTTTCACTGGACGTAACTGGCGCCTCTCTCACAGGACCTGTTCACGAAAGTTATAAGCAAACTTCGCTCCACCCTCCTAAACGTATTTGCGTTTGGTTTTTGTCTGTGTGGAAATATTTCCTGGTACAGGCATTGTGCTTCCTGTGCGTTCTGTCTTTCTTCGCCGTAGATGAGGAGCATGTCAACATACTCATCTGTTGAATATCTAGCGAAAAAATAACCAAGACTGCTTAGGTTACACCATGTATCAGGCCACTTACACATTCAACATGCAATAGCCTGTTATTTGATCCTCAAAGTTTAAATGTGAATAAACATATTTATCGCTCGTGGGATTCCAACCCACCTACCAACGCAACATGCGTCAACACGTCTGTGGTTAGTCCACTATACCACGGTGACCGTTTCCTCTTGTTTAATAGAAAGCTTCACAAACTCACACACGTTTTCTATCACTATGCTATATAAGACAAGATATAGTATCAGTAACAATCTCCTTTAACACGTATTTACACAGGAAAAAAAAAGAAACCCGTAGGTCCTATATCTTTACTTCCGAACCCCCTACGTCACTGGCAATCAAACTTTTTGGTTGGCGTCCCCCCAAAATCCAATTGTTTTACCTTCCAACTCCCGAAGTACGAGTATTCTGCGATTATACCAGGAATAAATTATTGCTGCAGGATAGGCCTAAGAGTGGGAAGGAATCGGCCATGGCCTTAATTAAAGCACAGCCCCAGCATTTGCCTGGTGTGAAAATGGGAAACCACGGAAAACCATCTTCAGGGCTGCCGACAGTGGGATTCAAACCCGCTATCTCCCGGATGCAACCTCACAGCTGCGCGCCCCTAACCGCACGGCCAACTCGCCCGGTAGGCGTGAAGGCGTTGCGGCCGGGGATGTAAGGTCGCATACTCTTCCTGACACCCCATTCCAGCAACACCAGGAATCAAACCACGTTCGCCGGGATGACAGGCAAGCAGCTGGATCGCTACTACACCCTGCACCGAGCTCGATAGCTGCAGTCGCTTAAGTGCGGCCAGTATCCAGTATTCGGGAGATAGTAGGTTTGAACCCCACTGTCGGCAGCCCTGAAAATTGTTTTCCGTGGTTTCCCATATTCACACCAGGCAAATGCTGGGGCTGTACCTTAATTAAACCCACGGCCGCTTCCTTCCCACTCCTAGCCCTTTCCTGTCCCATCGTCGCCGTAAGACGTATCTGTGTCGGCGCGACGTAAAGCAAGTAGCAAAAAAAACACCCTGCTCCCGAATAATAACAATAGTGTATTGTATAGGCTACATATCGTCACTGGACAAATGAAACCTCTTAACTCCTTCGGAGTAAAGTTTACACAAGAAGCCCAAAATTGAGCAACGGAGGGATAACTGCTTTTCAGAGCTTAATGATAGCCCAATTATTCGACCATTGTAGTTTTATGTTCAATCAATCACTACTGATCTGCATTTAGGGCAGTCGCCCAGGTGGAAGATTCCCTATCTGTTGTTTTCCTAGCCTTTTCTTAAATGATTGCAAAGAAATTTACTGAACATCTCCCTTGGGAAGTTATTCCAATCCCTAACTCCCCTTCCTATAAACGAATATTTGCCCCAATTTGTTCTCTTGAATTCCAACTTTATCTTCATATTGTGATCTTTCCTACTTTCAATGATACCACTCAAACTTATTCGTCTACTGATGTCCTCCCAAGCCATCTCTCCACCGACAGCTCGAAACATACCACATAGTCGAGCAGCTCGTCTCCTTTCTCCCTTCTCAGGCAATGCGGCATGCCTTCTCAAGGCAGTTGGAAAAACTTGGTTTTCTCGTGAGTGGAATTACGAGGTTTTCATTGCCTAGCAACTCTAGCCTAAATATACGAGTTTAATTATTACTGCGACAATTACCATCGTCATATATACACTGCTACCCAAGCAAAACGGAAGTGAAAGAGTGCATTTCGAAACAATTTTTTTTTTAAGTGTAATCCAACATAAGTAAACACTTTTACATACCTAGTCAAACTGACACACCTTTTAGAATGGATATTTCGAAAAGCGGACTCTGTTTAATGGTAAACAAAGGCAAGACTTCATTAAAAATGAGCTGGCTCAGCTTTTTTTTTTTTAATGCTTACAGTTACAATCCCCATAAATTTATATACCCCTTGAAACGGGTCTGTGTACACCATACCTCTGCTCTACGCCATATCCAAAATGCATCAAGATCGGAGGAGACAACTAAGTACCCTTCTTTATCAGTTGTCGTCGTACGGGTCGGGAATGTTAACTCCTAACTATGTAAAATACAGCTCAAGTCTGACGCTCCAACTGCTGAGATACATACGTGTGTTAGAGATTTGTGCGTCAAATATTTTCCCGCTATCAAGGACCATTACATTCACAGTGAATATCATAAAGTACGGATATTATTACAACGAATGTCTGCACTTGGATTGAAGCCAGTGTGTGTAGAAGAACAGCGAGCTGATTATACAGCATCTCAGCTAGGAATTCAAGTTTCATTTCGGCCCTTCCAGTTACACGGCCCACTGCCTTCATGAGTTGTAATGAGGTCATACTGTCACTTTGCCTCGACTATAAAAAATAATTACACGCTATATTCTTGCTAGCGTCAGCTTTCTGTCGCCATTAAAAGCTGGCACTGTCCAGGCAGGGTGACACAAAATGTCACGACGGATATCAATTTCCGCATATCTAATGCCCGTTCGTTTGTAAAGCACTGAATTGATACAGTCACTTTCACATAATTACTCTGAACCTGGTTGGTTTAATCGATTTCAGGAAAAGGACAAAAGAACAACCAAGTAATTTCGTCGTGATGGCTAAATATGTAATATGATTACAGAGGAGAGAGCGTCACAACTGAGTGACATCACAACCGGCTACTCACAAAACTACCATGCTTCAAATTCCCCGGGGAAAAAAACCCCGCGATGATGATTGCAATATTAACAACCACGTAAATTTTAGACTAAGAAACTAGTATCTTCCTTTGTTTCAATTTATTTCGAGTATTAAAAAATGAAAAACAAACTCGTTAAGAAGACTGCTGCCCAGCCAGATGACTTGCAGATACTTACGTGCCTGATGTCAGTTAGACGACATCCTCAGCCGCATTGCTTAATTTCCGCGATCACCGGGCGAGTTGGCCGTGCGCGTAGAGGCGCGTGGCTGTGAGCTTGCATCCGGGAGATAGTAGGTTCGAATCCCACTATCGGCAGCCCTGAAAATGCTTTTCCGTGGTTTCCCATTTTCACACCAGACAAATGCTGGGGCTGTACCTTAATTAAGGCCACGGCCGCTTCCTTCCAACTCCTTAGCCTTTCCTATCCCATCGTCGCCATAAGACCTATCTGTGTCGGTGCGACATAAAGCCCCTAGCAAAAAATTTCCGCGATCAAGTTCGGTACCTCTCATATCATGCAGCTCTTCATTCGGTCTGCCGAAGCAGTGTGAACCCTATTACAGCCCTTAGTCTAGAGTTGAACTCCTTAGACTGGGATGGGAATCAAATCCAGGATGTCCGCGTAAGGTGGGGGCGCGATACCCCTTCACCAAGAAGCTGAGAATGTTGTGAATTGAAAATATGGACTGTTATATGACGGGCATACACTGCTCTGCCCCAGGCTTGAATCTTCGTGAAAGCATGCGATATCAGAAGTAAACAAAGCGACGTTTTTTTCTTCAGAAAGTTTACCTCGTCAATTTTATTCCAGTAACACTGATTACTCATCGACCGTTAGGTGTGGAACAGACCTTTCAAGTCCAAGTGTTTCTATACCGCAAGTTGGGGCTACATCACGAGCAGACACTTGGATGCTACCAGGTTAAGTCGGTTAGAAGTTAGGAGCTGAGAAGTACGGTAGTGGTGGTGGTGGTGATAAATTACGCCAATGATTATACTAACTTTTACAAGGAGCTTATGTCAACGATAAATATGCCTGACGTTTAATCTTAAATTCATGAAATAAAACCGCGTAACAGTTGCACAGAAAAGAGAAGAATATGGCGCTGAATTCATTACGTCCACGACAATGCTCGCCTCATCGATGCCACAGCATGTCTCCTGTCGGAGAGGTGAACAATGCCAGAGGAGGGCATATACGGTTGCAAGAGGTTTGGAGTAAGGCAGAGTGAAGAAGGAACAAACTTCACTATATATAATCTTGCACTGCATTCTTGATATTCGAAACATTCTTTGCAGTTTACATATACAATATATGCTCTGTATCAATTAGGCCCTACAACAGGACTACACACACCCTACCACATAGCGTAACGTGCCTAATCCCACAATACTCAAAACGTTTTGGGTGTGTGTGTGCGTGTGTGTATATATATATTTTCCACTTATTATATAATATAATAACACGTAGGCTTACGTTGCGTCATATCTTATCATCATAACGCCAGCAACATTCGTAGTTCAACTTGCTGTTGTTAAGCCTTAGCCGCCGCTGACGGATAAGAATAATTGCGGCAATAATTCCAAATATGTATAGAGAAGAGGCAGAACTCTTGTCTATTAAGAACTGCTATCTTCTTCTATTCTTCAGCCTGATCGTCCACTATTGAATATAGGCCTCTTCCAATTCCTTCCATGCCATCCTCTGCTGGGCAGTCTGCATCGAGTTCCACTCGGCATGCCATCCTATTCTCGCTTCTAGACTCTCGGGGTAACCCCTGTACCAGATCTTTGGACCACTTCTTCTCGTCACATAACCCGCACAGTGCCATTCGCTCCGGTCTATCAATGTAATGTACCTGATGATATGGTTTCCTTTTTAAGGGTTTAGGACGAAGAATGTTGAAATGTGTCCGATAACCTGTGGTAATTTGCAACTACATTAGTTTGTGGACTGTAACTAATTACTAGGGATATGATTTCGGGAAGTACCTCGGGACTCAAAATTAAATTTTATCCTAGCATTCTTCTGTAGAGTGTGGAATGCGTCGGGAAAAACATACACTCATTACAGACATGGTAGTCTTCCTTTGTTGTTGCTGAAGGTGCCATATCTGTAAGTTTTAAAAAGCACACGTATACGGTTAATTAACAGAATAAAGTTAAAACTTCAAAAAAACATAGTGAAACAAGTCCTGTATTTGTAATACAGTATTTGTGAAGTGGAGCTGAGTGGAATTTTTCTTCTAATCGTTACAAAGTACATACAGCAACAATATGCCAGCAAAATATACAGTAATAAAAGAGGGACGACGTAGCTACAATGTAAACTGATCAATAATGTACCCCTGTGGGTGGAGGGGGCTAGAATTACACCCACGGTATCCCCTGCCTGTCGTAAGAGGCGACTAAACGGGGCCCCAGGGGCTCTGAACTTTTTGGCGTGGGTTGGCGACCACGGAGTTCTTGGCTGAGTCCTGGCATTTCTTCCACTTACTTGTGCCAGGCTCCTAACTTTCATCTATCCTATCCGACCTCTCTTGGTCAACCCTTGTTCTTTTCCGACCCCGACGCTATCAGGTTTGCGAGGGCTAGGGAGTCTTTCATTTTCACGCCCTTCGTGGCCCTTGTCTTCCTTTGGCCGATATCTTCATTTTTCGAAGTGTCGAGTCGCTTCATTTTTTCCCTCTGATTAGTGTTATATA
Source organism: Anabrus simplex (assembly GCF_040414725.1). Taxonomy (NCBI): domain Eukaryota; kingdom Metazoa; phylum Arthropoda; class Insecta; order Orthoptera; family Tettigoniidae; genus Anabrus; species Anabrus simplex. Next base: position 100,708,478 of record NC_090272.1, on the reverse strand, counting down.
GAGGATGGTTGCCTAGTTGTACTTCGACTTACAAGAATAATCACCACCACCACTGATCAATAATGTCGCACATGATCTTCGCTAATAAATTAAAAATTCTCTTTGTCTCATCAATTTTTACAAATCGTTGAGTGCGATACACACAATTCCTTCGCGATGCTAACGTTTCTTCCCCCATTTTCTAATTGCCACCTTTATAGCCCTGCTCGGATACACAAAATATTATCCGTATCCGCTCCGCATCCGCACCCACAACCGCAAATGATTATCCGCGGATATTGTAACTGCTTAACTACAGTATATTACACCCACGATATTGAAACTGATAGATCTGTTAACATAATACAACAGGCCTGGTACATGGCACCAGACACCCCCCCTCCCCCACAACCACAGTTTATGAGGGATTTTCTCTTGCGACGACTACCGACGTATTGACCTTTGTTCTTTCCTTCCATTATTTACGGCAGAAGCCAGTTATGTTTACGGTCAAATTTACGGTTCTATGGTCGCAAGCAAAGCAAAGCAAAGCAAAGCAAAGTCACCTCCGTACAGGCCATGAAGGCCCTTGGAGGAGTGGAAGGTAAAAGGATTCTACCATTGTTAACCTCGGTACGTGATGGGGTAGAGTGGTTAGCTCTACGCTCGGCCGCCTTTGCCCCCCCGGGAATTAACCTGGTACTCATTTTTGGTATAGGCTGAGTGAACCTCAGGGCCATATGCACCTCCGGAAGTGGAAATCTCGTTTCTTAAATTTTTCTATGGTCGCAAGGCTCTTTATATATCACCATTCTACCATACCAGTGTCAAGGGTCGCCTAACCACAAGCGAAAATAAGAGTATACCTGAGTGAAAATTAATAAACTTCATTATTTAGAAATTATCAGCAAAATTATCCGCACTGCTATACTGTTTGTATCCGCCAAGACAGTAACCTCGCGGATATCCGCATCCGTGCAGGGTTCTAGCCATCTCATGTGTGATTTTTCTTCAATATTAAACACTTTTCTTTTCTTCTGCGACATCTTCCCAACGATCTTGCCTTGACTAATTAACAGACAAACTAATTTGAAATCTACACTCTACTGAAAACAAGAGGTTGAAAATAAGCCTTACATTGTTGTCAGCAATCGCCAAATACTAACAAACAAAATCAACATTGGACGTCATAGCCGACAGATTTCTCCGAAAATGTGCTAAAAGTACGTCGTTTTGTACAATATGTCGTAATAAGCGATTTTTAAAATAAGATGTTTATATAGGGTTTAGTGGAGGCTGTTACATTTCGCCGTTATGTCCAAAACGTCGTTAAAAGCGATGTCGCAATGACCGGCTTCGACTGTATTTGTAATTTTCAATGAGAAGATAATTTTTTTTTTCCACAGTAGGTCGTCCTACAAGAAAATATATTCGAAGACATGTGTTCAAAATGTTTCTCCTTTAAAATGTTTGTTATGTGCACTTCTTCCGAAAAGGTAATCGGTGTGAAAATATATGCAAAAACAACTTAGAAGCTCCTTGAACCTATTATACTTCTGAAATAATTTGTAGGCTGATTTTCTTTCTAGCATGCCGTCTACCAAGTAGCACCTTTCATGCCAACGTAACATTCCAGAAATCTACATTAGCCGGAAAGTCTCACTGACTGAACAGGACTTAATTATTCCTTTGCAAACAGCTTATGAACTAAGAATTGCCGTAGGACTCGACTTGCAAACAAATTTCTTAAACGCTAATATATAGAACGTCAAATATAATTCTATGAACAGAGGAGTAATAACGTTTAATACAGACGGGTTTTATAGCTTCAAGGAATTGATACCGGAGCCCGTATTTCCTTGTAATTGGCGATAAGACGTGAATAAAGGACTTCTTATTTTAATTAAAATTTAATAAGACCATAAGCAGTAAAACTATAATGGGATGAGTTCCTTATTTAAAGCAGAAAATAATGAAATTTTACGATCACTGCTTCAGTTTCTAACAAAATGCGCAGATATTACATCATGGATTCCTTACAAGGCTACAGCAAGATATTTCAAAGTATTTGCATGGATACATACTTCATTACATTCAACGTAAGGAGGACTAAAATGGAACAACAGATCAGGTATTCATAAGTAGCTCCAAATAAATGATCTGTCTATGAGACCTACTGTTTACAGTGCTCCATGTCTTCTGGTATGAGCTATAGCATTTGTCTTAGTCTCACCCTTGGCTTTGACAATATGAAAGTGACTGAGTAATAATGAGTAATAAGTGATTATAGCAACACCATTCCTTATGCAGCCAGTCCCTGCTATGAATGATGTGAAAATAAGTACAGAGTGGCTCTATCGTGAACTACGCACTCTCCAGATATTGCGCCTTCGTTCAAGAGCTAGTGGCGGTTGCGAAACGAAACATTTTTGGCCATTATACTACTTTCGCCACGGTTACCTTAACGACTTACAAGGGACATTGTCAGCTCCCTCACGAGAAAGTGTTAACTCCACTGCGGGATCCCCCTTCTGTTACTGTTAGCTCCACCACACACCATGATTTCCCTTCTCGTTTTCAGACTTGCGACTGTAAAAAAAAACTGAAAGTTTGACGTCAACACGAGGTAATGACCAAGGCAGCCGGAATAGGCTAAAGGGTGGAACTGTACAATTTATTAATCAGAGAGAGCTCAGGAAAAGAAGTTTGTTCATGTATGTGTGTTTCTTGGTTAACTTTGACATACTTCAGTTTTTATAATTTGAGCTAAAACCACATCTAAAACTCATCGTAATGAGTGAAGACTACAACAGCTCTGCTACAACCATTAAATACGAAATATTTTATTTTAAGTTCCTAACTCCTTACGCTAAAATGGTAAATGTGTAAAATTTTGTTAGCAGCACAGTTCCGTTTTCTTGCTCCAAACGTGCTTTAAGTAAAAGCTGTACCCACCCACAACCAGCAACAACCGGTTGGGTATTCAATAACAATCCAAAGTATATTCTTGATGATGGCTCGTGCACTCTGTTAGCAGTAACCAGATGACCAGTAGAAAGGCATTCATGCAGATACAAGCATGTGCGCCCTCTGATCCATTACTGACAACTCGGTATGGTTTAGTATTACAATATTGAAGATTTACATATTGAAATTACGTTGTCAGTCCTAGATTATGGTCATTTGTATGTGAGAACTGATATCGTGCGACGGAGGTAACTCTACAAGACTAAAGATCCCATGGTGGAGTGAATATAATCTTTAGAGGTATGCCCATGGTGGCAGAGATGGGCAATTTCCAAATTTTGCACATTTTGCTTTGAACCCATCACCGGTTTATATTCTGGCTTTCGTCAAGATTCTCGCTTACAGCTCCACAAATTTACCTTGCACACCAGCTCGAAACTGATCGTAATACTTTGCTCTTTACTTAAGGAAAATTGATAAAATCAGTACTGCATTGAACTGATTCTAATGCGCATTTCATTTCATTCATGAAATAACCCTAAGATTTGTAAAAATTATATGCTAATAACAGTTCATTTCGTGATATTAGACCGCTATGGGATGATAGTGAAGTAGGCTCGAAGTTTATTTAAACGTAATTGATGCCAATTTTTCTCCCATTTTTCTCTTCATTGGCCCTTCAAAAGGTATCACAAAAAGCCTTAAATATATATTTCATACTGCTTTTCTTACCTGTAATATTGAGAAGCGATGGCAAATGAAACATCTTGGGTCGGCGTGGAACAAGCGGCCTGAGGCTACTAGTCCATCGGAAATCATGGTGGATGGGTTGAAGTTCTCAGAATGGAAGGTCAGCTATATGCTGCGAATGTCAGAAGGTTGAAGTGGAACACAAGACATCACGAACAGTTCTTCTTGGTCTTCCATTTTCAAACACAATTAACAGCGACTACACGGAGAGTTTAGTTCTCTTGAATAGCCTAACTTTACTTCATGTGCACGTCTGTCAGAATCCAAACTGTTCAAGAGAGCTCGCTACGTGATACGGGTCGTGTAGCCGTAAGTTTGCATTCGGGAGGTAGTCTTTTTGAACCGCACCGACCGTAGGACTTAAGATAGCTTTCTATAGTTTCCTATTTTCCCATCAGTTCTACCCCTTCCTCCTATCAGCGTCGTCCAATAACCTGCCTCTGTTAGTATTAGCAAAAGGAAGTCCAAATTTTACAAAATGTAATTTCAAGTATCTCAAATGGTTGGCAAAGTCAAATGACGATGGAAATGAGAAGTACTGAACTGTATGGCGCAGTTTTATGGTGGCGTAATGAAATATGCTGTTTTCCTTTTTTTACGTTAATGTCGTCCATACTCCACGATTTCGCATATTCCAATCCAATTAAATACTTTTATCTATCGTACACGGTTTTATCCAACACAGACTCATATATACATATCCTTGTTGTGGGAAAATGTAATGTACTGTTTAATATTTTAAATGTTCATAAAATCTCTTAACGAACTCTGGTAATCCACATAAATTCAATTCTCGTAAAAGAATTCTATTAGTGTAAACATTTACGTCACTTAAATTTAAACGCATTTTTCAATCCATATTACCCGCCTAGGGATGACAAAAAAATCATCTTCCGTTCTTATTTTCGTTTTAGATTTGTCAAATAACAAGATCACTAGAAGTCACCAATTTCTCAACATGTTATGAAGTTCTGAATTGGCAATATAGTCACATTTTGCCACAGAAAACTTGTCAAGTTCTTTTAGTCGAATGCCTCCAGTCTCAACACGACCGGCACACAACAACATGCCTGTATTTTATTTGAATGACGTCTTCACATTGATCATTTATTTGACAAGAAGTAGTCACCAGAACATTATCCACCTTGCAATCAGCAATCAACGCCCGTTAAGGATGGACACACGATTAATAAATCAATGTGCAGTTTTAATTTGTTTATAATGAATTTTTAACATGTATCTTTGTAATGACGTTCACTTTTTAAGTGTATAGTTTAATTTTGATTTCACCTGAAGATGGCCAAATATGATAGGCCGAAACATGCAATGATAGATTTGTTTAATTTCACTCTTATCAACAGGACAAGCATTGAATAGGCGGACCCGTTAATAAAATTCTTTTCAGGATAATTGAATTTATGAACATTATATAGTCAACACGGAACTAGCATGATTTTTTTTTTAAATTAGCACTCTGCTGATCTGTTTGTTTTTACAAACGGCATTAAAAGTAGGAAATTCAAAGATGTAAGGAGGATGTTTTCCAAAACATCTGCCCTCGTTCCCCAAAAAGAGTAGATCAACATGCCCGCAAAAAGAAAATTAAAAAGAGAGCAATGCATTAAGAACAGCTGCGTATTCCCAGTGCATAAATGCCTTTCGTCTTACTCGACTACCGAGTATAAACCACAGAGATAAGACTTTCCATTTCTGAAATCGCACTTGCATCAGTCAGGATCCCTTGGACTTGCGAACGTCTCTTGGTGAGGCTGAAAACAGCCGTAACTAAAATAAACTCTGTTCTAGTGGCATAGTTGCAAATGAAAAAGAAATGCAATTAAAAGAAAAATAATGTAATTTATTAGCTGTTGACTGTAACCTAAAGTACATACAAACCGTAATCAGCATCTTTCTAAAAATCAGCAACCGACACAGCACTCATTGTCAGTTTGGAATGATATGAGCTGAGCGCAAGTGTCAGAAATCTACCCGAGCACGAATACATGAAGTGTACACATCCCACCGGCCTAGAGTGTAGAATATTATTGATGTGGTTTATTGCGAACTGGTGTATCTGGATTGTCGTCTGGCGACACATAGCCCGACAGTACGTTTCAAAATGTTTGGTAATTAAAAAATCGTAAGCCGTGTTCCTTCCATCCTAATTATCTTAATTATCTACCGCAGCAATACCACTACGTTGATCATAAGCTTATCCGTTCAATGATACAAACATCACGGGTCCAAATTTACACTGACATGTCGTTGTGAAGTGAATTAAGAATTCTCGCTTTTTAACCCCGTATAACTTTGTCCCTGATTGCAGTAGGACAATCATTGTGACACCACCCTCTTGGGCTCAGGGAGAGTTTTCAAACAGTACCCCACAATGTGTGGGAATTGATATTTAGTTGTTTAAATCACCGATTTAAAATAATTCTAGCCTGAAAATTTTGACACATCCCATGCTGTTTTTTCTATCATTTTTTCTGTGTGTATATAAGGCATTAAATGCTCTATTTCTAGACATCTCAAACTCTTCGTTCGTCGTTCTGATTCGGAGTTATTAATGCAAACCAAATAACATACCTCGAAATCGTCACCTCTTTAGAGCAACCTCTCAGCCTCGCGTGTACAGGTTGTTTCGAAAATACACGACATAATTTCTGGGTTGGATTCCTCACATATAGAGAAAGAAGAAGTGTAGGCTATAAAAACGTGGATCCAGAAATGTGTACTTTCTTGGCCTCCAAGATCACCTGATCTAAACCCGTTGGAGCCGGGCTGAGTGGCTCTGGCCTTCTGACCCCAACATGGTAGGTTCAATCCTGGCTCAGTCCGGTGGTATCTGAAGGTGCTCAAATACGACAGCCTCGTGTCGGTAGATTTACTGGCACGTAAAAAGAACTTCTGCAGGACTAAATTCGGCACCTCGGCGTCGTCTTCGAAAACCGTAAAAGTAGTTAGTGGGACGTAAAGCCAATAGCATTATCATTATTAAACCCGTTGGACTTCTTTGTGAGAGGTTACGCTAAGTCTTTGGTGTACGCAACTGCTGTGGAGGAAGAAACATCACTTCGTGGCGGAATATTAAGGTCCTTTCCAACAATACGTACAACATCGCGCTATCCCAGCGTGTTCTAAACACCATGTGACGCCTCCAGTATGGCAGGAGGCGGATATTATGCAAGCTAACCCACAACATCTGAAGTTCTAGCCCACCGGCATTGTGGCATTTATGGGAAAGTACCTAAGCATTTCCGAACCCATGTTTATTTACTTTCTTCTTCTCTATATGTGAGGAATCCAACCATAAAATTATGCCTTGCACGCATTGTATAACGCAGGCCAACCGAGTGTCGTATTTCCTCAATCATTGGGATGGAATCTTCAATTCCTGAGTTATCAGCCTGAATGTGAATTTATGCTTTCGTCATACTAAGGTTTTAATGTATGTAGCCTGATTTCATAGACTTTGTCTCGTCAAAACTGCTAGTTCAAAGGGCTTTTTGTTTTAAATCATGGATATTTCTTTCCTGGTTAACATATATATAAACCGCAGTTCCCTAGTTCACAAAAACAGCTTGCCTTTGGGGACACAGCAAATGTGTTCTGCTTGGAGCATTATTGTCAGATCAATAGCCCATGTTCGTTCCACTTCATCTGCTTCTCTATGCTGTCTCCTGTTTCAATAATAATAGATCCATATATCTGCTGTACTTCACAGTACCAAATGTACCACAATGATTCTCATTCTGCGATATGCTCTCTTTACGGCAGGAAATAACATTTTATGTCCTCGAAAGCGCATTTTTGCATTTCCACTCGACTTATTTGTTCTGAGTTTATGAAGATTTTCATCTAATACTATGGATTCTTATGTTAACATATTTTTCGAAATATACTCTCATTGTTCTTAGACAGTGCTGTATCTACTTCACTATTGTCTGCGGATTAGCATATTTTGATTCTTTTCCTGCCACGACTTTGAGACAGTTTGAGGGAGAGAAACAGGGGTATTCATTCTTATGTAACACCATTCAGAAGAGATGAGAGGTAAAATCTCTTTCGACTGCTCTAGAAGTGTCTTTCTATGGTTTGAGTGAAACGCTAACTACAGCTCCAGGCGAATATTTGCACTTGTGGCAGTGACACGGTCTAGATCGGCAGTCACTAAAAACGTCACTGTATTGTGAATACTACCCGCTCGACACATAGAGGTTGGCTTCGTTCTTTCCTGAGAGCGAAAACATAGAGGGGGGACCCTTTAAGATCGTCACTACAGTCAGTTTTCACAAGAGAGAAATAATTAGAGGAAGAAGGAACGAAAATATAGTCGATACCGGTTTTTTTTTGCTAGTTGTTTTACGTCGCACCGACACAGATAGGTCTTACGGCGACGATGGGACAGGAAAGGGCTAGGAGTGGGAAGGAAGCGGCCGTGGCCTTAATTAAGGTACAGCCCCAGCATTTGCCTGGTGTGAAAATGGGAAACCACGGAAAACCATTTTCAGGGCTGCCGACAGTGGGGTTCGAACCTACTATCTCACGAATACTGGATACTGGCCGCAATTAAGCAACTGCAGCTATCGAGCTCGGTGATACCGGTTATAATGACTACGAATGGAACAGTCGTTATAGGCGATAGTCGCACAAACCTTCATTCTTTTCATTTATTTTTTTTCGTGTGAAAATCTCATATCTGTAAGTTATAGGCTACGCACTTATATGGTTAATATTTTTAAATAAAGTCGTAACGACCGTGTGTCTGTAAATTGACTATTTTGGAGAAATTTTCATTCAGTTTTCCATTTTAGATGTAATAATGACCATCTGCACATGTTTTAACTTCGGTGTCTGTTTCGGGTTCGATTCCCGGCCGGATCGGGGATTTTAATCTGCTCTTATTAATTCTTCTGGCTCGGGGACTGGGTGTTTGTGTTTGTCCCAACACTTACCCCTTCATATTCACACAATACACTACATTAGTAACCACCACAGAAACATGTAATAGTGATTACATCCCACCATATAGCATTGGCGTCAGGAAGGGCATCCGGTTGTAAAACAGGTCCAAATCCACCTATGCGACACAGTTCGCACCCGCGACCCCACGGGTGTGGGAAAAGCGGTAGAAAAAGAAGAAGAAGATATTAACAGACCGTTTTTCAGTCTAAGTTCGAACGGACCTTTTTTTAGCTTTTTTGTCGACTTGTCTGCTCCCCGCTTGTTTAGTTCTTGTAAGTGGGAAGCTACTCTGTATATTTCTAACAAACTTTATATTTGTCCTTGGGTAGGTATTAGGGTCAATGTTACGTCTAAATCCCGGATTGGTTTGGCTGCTATAGGAAGTCGAAACAGTGCTTTTACCTACCCGCAAAATATACATGACTGAACCTTAACGGAAATCAATTTCTAAACATGTTTTTCTCACGTACTCCTTTTCGGTAGGAGGATAACAAGGGAGTTTGTCATTAATGGATTGTTTTACAGGCTGCCATGTCATTTCAAGTTGGCTTAAATGGTAGAGCCATTTTACTCTTTTCGATAGAACAGATAATAAGAGAGGTTATCGTCGACGATTGGTTTCATGTGTCTTCAGCCACAGTGCCACTCCCTGTTTCAGATGAACACCAATATAAGGAGAATTAGACTACACACAACTTCAGACCAGGAACTGTATCGTTCAAAAAAACCTGTGATCTACCCCATTCTCTTTCCATTTCGTTCAGCTTTATCTTAATTCACGTTACTGCCAGGTACTTTCGAAGAAGAACATCAGTTTAACATGCCGTACGTTTGAATACAGGCATGTAACTTCGCATAAATTCATGTAAGAATCGTGAAATCGATTACAAATTCCCGTGCGAAGAACGGTACAATTGCTAGTTAACAGAATAAAGTTAAAACTTCTATAAACGTAAGTGAAGTAAGTACTGTATTTGCAATACAATATTTGTGAAGTAGGACAGAGGAATGTTTCTTTTAACGTTTTCACAGTAAGTGCAGCAATAACATGTCAGCAAAATATAAAATAATAAGTGAGGAACGAAGTAGCGACAATGTAATTTGATCAATAACGACACACGCAGTCCTGGATAATAAATGAGATGTTCTCTATGCCCTTCCAAATTGTAGAAAACGTTGAGTATGATGCACCCAATTCTTTCACTATGCTCCCCATTTTCAAATCGCATTATTACTTGTGATGTTTCTTCAATATTAAACACTCTCCCTTTCGTTTGTGACATTTTCACAGCGATGCTTTCCAGACAGACTGATTTGAAATCTGCACTCTACTGAAAATAAGCTTTTCGTTATTATCAGTAATCCCCAAACGCGTAACAAACAAACGTTATAGTTGATACATTTCTCCCAAAATGTGATAAAAACACCTCGTTTCAAACGATTTGTCGTAATAAGCAGTATCGTACCAAGCAATATTTTAAACATAGTGTTTATACAGGATTTAGAAAGGGCCCTTAGATGTCGTCGTTATGTCCAATACATCGTTGAAAGCAGTGCGACAATGAACGGTTTCACTTTATCCTGTACTTTCTCTTTAATTTCATTGTCTGTTTTAGTCATATAGCCCAAGAATATAATCATGCCATGCTGGAATATGGAACTTACCTGAGGTGACATTCAGAATGAGGGGCTACCTTGCAAGTAGCCACTGTTAAAAAAATGTCGTATGGCTTTTAGTGCCGGGATATTCCAGGACGGGTTCGGCTCGCCAGGTGCAGGTATTCTATTCGACTCCCGTTGGCAACCTGCGCGTCGTGATGAGGATGAAATGATGATGAAGACAACACATACACCCAGCCCCTGTGCCATTGGAATTAACCAATTAAGGTTAAAATCCCCGACCCGACCGGGAATCGAGCCCGGGACCCTCTGAACCGAAGGCCAGTATGCTGACCGTTCAGCCAACGAGTCGGACGTAGCCACTGTTAATTGTGCGTGAAAGCCGAAATCCTTTCAGCAGGCTTTCTGTCGTAAAGTTAAAACCTGTCAGAACTCATGTTAGCACATTCTGGCAACAGTTTGTTAGATTTAAGTTGGTACTATCCTTGTGGTTCGAGATTTGATGCAGCTCATGAATGTTACATGGGGAAGGAGGACACCGTTTCAATTTGATAATCGAGTCTTCAGTCCGAAAAGGTGCAGAGTTGAAAGTGTATTCTTATTCTTGTCCTTTTTTTGCATTCCTTGGCGTGGACACTTCATGTGGATTTGGCAGAGTTTTACACCCGGATGTCCTTCCTGACGCTAACTCTCTGTGTACGGATGTATTGACTACTGCATGTTTCTGCAGTGGCTGGTAGTGTATCGTCTATTATGTAAATTAAGAGAAGTGTATTAAGATGAACACCTATACGCAGACCACGAGCCAATAGAATTAACCATGCGCGCTTAAAATCCTCCTCTCGACCGGGATCTGAACCCAGGGCCTTCTAAATTGAAAGCCAGTACACTGATTATTCAGTCGAGGAGCCGGAGAGAGTTGAAAGTGCGTGAACAGCATAAATATAAAAAGGGATATATTTCAACTACCAAACTAGAATGGCGATGTACAGTTCGAAATCGCCATGCCATTCGACCCGATGAAACGTAAATAAACGCGTCATTTTTACGGATGCACTGTCAAAATTTAAGACAGCAATCGGTTCTCAATTATATTATGTAAAACAAGCAACCTAACGTTGCAAATGTTTTAATTAAAAACATTTATACAATATTAGTTTTGACCAACATGTTTAACCATACTAACGTTGTAAAGTTCATGTTGTCATTCTGTAGGAAATGCTATATATTCCTGTTTATTTATTTATTTATTTATTTATTTACTTATTTATTTATTTATTTATTTATTTATTTATTTATTTATTTATTTATTTATTTATTTATTTATTTATTTATTTATTTATTTATTTTTACAATTTGCTTTACGTCATATCGACACAGATAGGTCTTAACGGCGACGATAGGATATGAAAGGACTACGAGTGCGAAGGAAGCGGTCGTAGCCTTAATTAAGGTACGGCCCATGGTGTGAAAATGAGAAACCACTGAAAACCATATTCAGGGCTGCCGACAGTGGGGTTCGAACTCACTATCTCCCGAATGCAATCTGACCGCTCGGTAGTAATGTCTATTTCATTCTGCTCAATGGAAATGAAAAATTTCTAATTACAGTCAAAACCATTTGTTGCGACATCGCTTTTAACGTCGTCCCGGATATAACGGCGAAATCTAACAGTTCCATCTAAATCCAATATAAACACTGTTTTTTTAAAGAATCACCTAGCACGACATGTCGTATAAAACGGCGTATTTTGATCACATTTTCGGAGAAATGTATTCACTATCACGTGCAATGTCGATTGCTGTTTGTTTCGCGATTGGGGATTACAGACAACAATGTAATGCTTATTTTCGAACACTTGCTTGTAGGTTGTAGATTTAACAAGCTCGCTATGAAGACGTCACAAAAGAAAGGGGAATTGTTTAATATTTAAAAAAAGTCACACATAAAATGGTGATTACAAAATTGGGAAACAAACATGAGCGTCTCGAAGGAATTTGATGTATCCCACTCAACGATTTCTACAATTCGGGAAGATAAGAGAGGACATCTCATTTATTAGCCAAGATCGTGTGCGACATTATTGAACAATTTTCGCTGTTGATACTCCTTTCCTCACGTATTATTTTATGTTTCGCTGATATGTTATTGCTGTACGTACTGTGTAGACATTCAAGAAAAAATCCTGTCAGTCCCATTCCACATATACTGTACAGCAAATACAGTACTTATTTCATAAATACGGTATTTATTTCACTTATGGTTTTTGAAGTTTTAACATTATTCTGTTAATTTACTGATAGTTTTAGCAACAACAACAACAACAACAACATAAAAACAGCTTGTGCGTCTATTGTCTACACCTAGAGCCCTGCACGAAGTTAGTGTCTTGGCGGATGCAAACTGTGTCAGAGTGCGGATAATTTCTAAATAATGAAGTTTATTAATTTCCACTCAGGTATGCTCTTATTTTTGTTAGGCGACCCTTGACAGTGGTGTGGGAGAATGGTGATATATAAGGAGCCTTGAGAGCATAAAACCGTAAATCCGACCGTAACCTAACTGGCTTCTACCCGCAATTAATGGAAGTTAGGAACAAAGATCAATGCGTCGGAAGTTGTCGCAAGAGAAAATCCCTCATAAACCCGTGACTGTACGGGTTCCGGTGCCAGGTTTCAGGCCTATTGTATCATGTTAACAGATCTATCAGTTTTAATACCTTGGGTGTAATATAACTAACCCCATGGCAGTATAGCCCTGAAGGGCTTTGGCTTACCAAGCGACCGCTGCTCAGCCCGGAGACCTGCAGATTACGAGGTGCCGTGTGGTCAGCACGACGAATTCTCTCGGCCGTTATTCTTGTCTTTCTAGACCGAGGCCGCTATCTCACCGTCAGATAGCTCCTCAATTCTAATCACGTGGGCTGAGTGGACCTCGAACCAACCTTCAGATCCAGGTAAAAATCCTTGACCTGGCCGAGAATTGAACCCGGGGCCTCCGGGTAAGAGGCAGGCAAGCTACCCTTACACCACGGGACCACCTGGGTGTAATATACTGTAGTTAAATGCATACAATATCCGAGGATAACCATTTGCGAATGCGGATAGTATCTTTATATCCCTGCAGGGTTCTACCTAACTGGCGGTCCCTTCGGAGTTGTTATACCCGGCTTCGATTGCATTTCTAATCTTTGCGAATGAATTATCTCCGTCTGTTTGTACTCTATTCGAATAAGAAGTACAGTTTGTTATGATATTTTGTGTTCCATTCGTATACGCCGGTCAGGGTGTTTCTCGATGAACTCGTTTGTTCCAAATTATGTGGTACTTACTGGCTTTGCGGGCTGCTTACAAAGCGAATGGAGCTTTCAACTCCTAAGGTGGTAGAAAAGTTTTGTTGGTATAGGTCAGGTAAACCTCTGCCACAGTCTTCACGTGCAACCCGATAGTGCTCGAAGATCACGCGAAGCTATCAACAAGGAGCATTCTAGATGCAATTCTAGTTAAATATAGTCCCAGCCGTAACATTGCACGAGAACTGTACGTCACGGCAACAGGAAATAAGAGGAAAGAAACCAAGAGAAACTGTTGCTGTTCCTTGAAAGAGCGTCGTAAACAAGCATTACAGAACATCAATAGGTAACTGTAGTCGTCTCAGAATAATGGGAGAGAACTAAAGTAGGGCAGACGAACTCCTTTGAGTTCAAAGTTAACAAAGAGCATCATTCTTGCCGGGCTAAGTAGTTCAGGCGGTAGAGCTCCTGAGCTTACGTTCGCAGGTTCGATCCTAGGTCAGTCCGGTGAAATACACCAGCCTCCTGTCGTTAGATTTACCGGCAAATCAAATAACTCCTGCGGGACAAAATTCCAGCACCTCGGCATCTCCGAAAACCGTAAACATAGTTAGTGGGAAGTTCAACAAATGAAATATTATACAGAATCATTTGTAATGATTCAAAATCCTACTTAATGTTGATACACAGTGCCCATATTTGTCTGTCTCCGTGGTTGGATGGTTCTCTTCAGAGGACTCTGGATTCGATTCCCGGCGTGGTTGGGGATTTCAGCTGTGTGTGGTTAATTCCTCTGGCTTAGGGACTGGGTGTTTTTGTTAGTCTCGAAACACACAGAACACGCTGTATGTACGTTCATTTCTCAGCCCGAAGGCTGGCTGGATCCTCCACAGCTCCAGCATTAGCTGTCATAAATAGCCTGGGCATCAATGAAGAGGCGTACTAGGGAAATGAGGAATGGTGTAGTTTCCTATTGTTTTCCTCCCTGAGTGAGATGTTGCTATTACATGTCAGTCTGCAAAGCCCACTGAAATGCATGCACCAAACAACCTTATGAGCAAGATTTTCGCACCTTTCATAGAGGGAACTAGCTGCATAAGGAATGACAATACTGTAGCATCGCTCATACTTCGGTCACGTTCACATTGTCAAAGCCAAGGATATGACAGAGACAGGTCAATGAAAGTAACAAAATTGCTCTATCCCATGCCAGAAGACATAGTGCACTATAAACACTAGGTCTCGCCAGCAAAGGCACCTACTCATGCTACAGAGAATATATCCCTCCACACAGTGTTGCCATCAGGAAGAGTATCCGGCCGTAGAACTAGCCCAAGTTCGTGTGTATTAGATGTTTTGTACCCGTAACACCACAGTGAGTAGAAAAAGCTGTAGAAGAGGATAATAATAATAATAATAATAATAATAATAATAATAATAACCTGTTGGGTATTCAGCCCGAAGGCTGGTTTGATCCTCCACAGTTCCACAGAAAGCTATCAATAGATAGCCTAGGCGTCAATGAAGAGGCGTACTAGGGAAATGAGGAGTGAGGTAGTTTTCCGTTGCTTTCCTCACCGGGCCAGAAGTTGCTATTACATATCAGTCTGTCAAGCCCACTGAAATGCATGCACTAACCGACCCTATGAGCGATATTTTCACACCATTCATAACAAGAACTGGCTGCATAAGGAATGTTATTACTAGCATCACTCATACCTCTGTCACTTTCATACTGTCAAAGCCAAGGATGAGACTGAGACAGATCAATGAAAGTAACAAATTCCTCTAGCCCATACCAGAAGACGTAGTGCAGTGTAAACTCTACATCTCGCCAGCAGCAGCCTAATAATAATAATAATAATAATAATAATAATAATAATAATAATAATAATAATAATAATAATAATAATAATAATAATAATAATAATAATAATAATAGGGCCTAATAATGTTGCTGATGTTACATCACACCGACTATACAAACAATTATTATTTACCGACATGTGAGAGTCGTGTTTGAAAACTTAAAATACAACCGGACTGAGTCGGGATCGAACCCGCCTCTTTAGGGTTCATACACATGCAGTGCCGACCTCAGTGGAAAAGTGTCCGAAAGTAGACGAAATAGTGAGAGGTCACTATAGTTTTTGACTTGTTTGGTGAGGAAGGAAAAATGTTGACTACTATGACAAGACGGCCGTATATTATTGTATTAGAACTCTGCTATATTTTTGTCAAATTCGTTTGAGTATATTTCCGTCAAATGCATTCAGCAAGAAAGGTTCTCTCTTATGAACATTAAATCGAGTGGTGAGTGAAACAGATCTATACGTGATCTCATAAAAATGGTTACAACAAGATAAGCAACCAACTGTTGGACCTTAACGCGACCACTCACCAACAGCAAATATTTGCCCTACAATTTGATCGGTAGGACATAAGGTTTTAGCATGGAATTTTACTGTTTCGTTCCACGTACGGTGTAAATTGCAACACGTACGTCACACATTCATTTCAACTACGATAAAAGTGACTGCCAAAAGTAGGGCTCGAAACTTGAGAAGAATTTTTTTTCGAGCGTCTTAAGACGAGGCCCAACATATATTCATTGTGGGTCACTGCAGGACAGAAAATGATGGATTTTATTTGTCCTTTTTCGGAGTTTTTGGCTTATAGGTCTGTTTTAACCTTTTTAGGTCTCAGCGGTTTTTTTTTTTTTTTTTTTACATTCTTTCGACTACATTTGAACTGCTCATTCTCAATTCGAGTCACCATTAGTTCATCCATCACCTCTTAAACATATTTACTGTACTAAGACAGATAATGAAATGAGATTAAATGGAAAAATGATAAACGAGTATTTTAAAAAAGGGGTATCAAATTATGTGCAAGATAAGTGAAATATTGAAAGGAGGAAATTTTGATTTGACTGTTTTCGAAGAGGAAGATCTCACTTGATTCAAATATGAACCCTTAACATCCGTTGATGTGCAGAGAAGTTTCTCAATGTTTTGCAATGTGCTGTCAGAAAACTGACGATTCTTTACACCTAACAGCCTGGAGATGATCATTGTGATATACTGCAAAACCAACTGAGGTAAGATTTCTGAATTCCAATTTCTATAATCCTAGTGAGGTTAAGTCTAATATGATTCCACTTATACTAATCTTAATTTCATTCTCCAGGATGTCTTTTTTTTTTTTGCTAGGGGCTTTACGTCGCACCGACACAGATAGGTCTTATGGCGACGATGGGATAGGAAAGGCCTAGGAGTTGGAAGGAAGCGGCCGTGGCCTTAAGGTACAGCCCCAGCATTTGCCTGGTGTGAAAATGGGAAACCACGGAAAACCATTTTCAGGGCTGCCGATAGTGGGATTCGAACCTACTATCTCCCGGATGCCAGGATGTCTTTTGTAGGTTCACTGAATTCATTCTAGTTGAAAACAAGAAAACATCTCATTGTAAATTTTGCAAGTAATTTTTTTTAAATAAACATGCAATTCCTTTTCCACATTACGTTAATCTATATAAATAAAATTGTAGGGGGTCCCCTGTCTGTAATTTCTTTTGTTTTGCCAGTTTTTCAGATATTTATCCGTTTTAGGTCAACTCAAGACCGAATCGGTGGTTTTTACGTTTCGTGTCTGTTTGTTTGTCTGTTTGTCTGTTTGTCTGTTCCAACATCACGTCGAAACGGCTGGATAGATCTCAACCAAACTTCATATTTAGAGTAAACTCATCCCGGGGATGGTTTCGATATGCATATCATTTTAAAATCTTTCAATACTCGGGGGGTTTATAGGTAAACCAGAATGGTTTTTCCACCATCACGTTGAAACGGCTGGATAGATCTCAACTAAACTTCATATCTAGAGTATACTCATCTCGGGGAAGGTTTCGATATGCATATTATTTTAAAATCTTTGAAGAGACCGGGGGTTTATAGGAAAACCAGAATGGTTTTTCCACCATCACTTCGAAACGCCTGGATAGATCTCAACCAAACTTCATATTTAGAGTATACTCATCCCGGGGAAGGATTCCATATGCATATCATTTTAAAATATTTGAATAGACGGGGGTTTATAGGAAAACCTGAATGGTTTTTCCACCATCACTTCGAAACGGCTGGATAGATCTCAACCAAACTTCATATCTAGAGTATACTCATCTCGGGGAAGGTTTCGATATGCAAATTATTTTAAAATCTTTGAAGAGACCGGGGGTTTATAGGAAAACCAGAATGGTTTTTCCACCATCACTTCGAAACGGCTGGATAGACCTCAACCAAACTTCATATTTAGAGTATACTCATCCCGGGAAAGGATTCCATATGCATATCATTTTAAAATCTTTGAATAGACGGGGGGTTTATAGGAAAACCTGAATGGTTTTTCCACCATCACTTCGAAACGGCTGGATAGATCTCAACCAAACTTCATATTTAGAGTATACTCATCTCGGGGAAGGTTTCTGTATGCATATTATTTTAAAATCTTTGAATAGACGGGTGGTTTATAGGAAAACCAGAATGGTTTTCCTCCATTTTCTCTTATACTATTGGTTTTGTGTAAACTTCGTTTACCGTACGTGAAACATCTCTTCATTATAAACAACTTTCGTTATGTCCATAATTTACCTTACTCTTCACATGACGGAGAAATTTACAATTTTCCGCTGGTATCATGCTCTGCATTGAGTGACCGACAGACCGACAACGAACCTACAGGTTACCATGGCAACGTCTCTGACTGCATGCCAGCAGGGAAGTAACGTATTGCCATTTTCCTCATCATGCTTTTAAATTCGTGGTTGTTCCTTGGGTAGAAGGCAAGAGAAGCGTCAATCGGCCTATCTGCGGGATATTGGCGGAATATCGTTGGATATTATAACCGCCCTCGAATAGATTAAGTAATAACACCATTAGTCATCTTCTTATTATTTGTTTACCTAAGAATCACTGACCAAAATTTCTCCTCTGTTACCGCTTTATTATATCCATTACTCACACTAGCATAATTTATTGAGGGGCATTTGATTTTCCAATACATTCACTTGGCATTTACATATTTGTCGTTATCCGGCTGTCCTCAGTTATAATCCATTTTCTATTACTTTCAACTTTCTTAACTGTATTATTTCTTCCTTAATTACGCCGTATGTACGCGAGTGCTACAAACTACTGGATGTATTTCCACCAAGACTCATATTTAGAATACACCTGTCCTTGATAGGTTTTAGGGCAAATATTGTTTCTAAATCCCTGAATTGACTGGGGGTTTATACGAAACTGAAACAGTGATTTTGCACTTTCACAAAATATACACAACCAAACTTAATGGAAATCTACCTACCTTGGTAGATAATAATTTCTAAACCTTTTTTCTCATGTGCATCATTTCGATACGAGGATTAATAAGGGAGATATCATTAACGGACCGTTTTTCTGTACAAGTCCCATCGGACTTAACTCCCGAGCGGGTGCGTGTAAAGCGTACTCCTTACAATTTGAAAACTACTGAAGACATTCGAACCAAAATTTATATTTAGCATCCACCTGTCCAAAGGTAGGTTTTAAACGTAAATAACATTTCATGTTCCGGAATGGACTGGCGGTTTATAGGGAACCGAAATGGTGATTTTACTCTTCCACAACATATACAGAACAAGACCAACCTGACTGGAAATCGACCAAACGTGATGGATTCCACCTCTAAACCTTTTTTTCATGTGCATTCTTTCGTCAGGAGGATTACTAAGGGAGATATCATGAATGGTCACTTTTGCAGGTTAAGTCCAGCGGACATAGCCCAAAAGGGTGTTTTACATGGAGCAGATTCCTTATCTATATAAATCAAATCGTAACGACTGTGTGCCTCTACACTGACTATTTTGGCGAAATTTTCGTAAAGCTTTCCGTTTAAGGGGTAATAATGACCATCTCCATAATTTTTGGATTAGTTTCCTGAAAGTACTATTTTTTACCCGCCTCGCCCAAAATCCAAATTGCGCCATAATCTGCCAGAAGAAAGAGAAGATAATTGAAATTTGACAAAATTATACGTTTTAGCCTGTAACGAACGGAAAACATCCTAGATCATTAAATTTTTCACTTTTTATCCCCGAAGAATATCGAAATATGCAGGCAATTTTAATGATGGTGCACACCTTCGGAAATTCCTATCACATAACGGATTGCACAATCTCCGTTCAATTTGGAATGATCTACAACCGTGGTCTTATGACTTTTTGCCGTATCTGTATCCCTTTTTACGTTTGATTTTTCTCTTTAATCGATGTTAAGTCAATTTGGAATTTTCACATGCATAATTCATACTTTCAATTACTTATATGAAATACGGAATCATTAAACTCTTCACGAAAATTGGCCCACCCAGTAGCCATATGTGAGCCAAATGCTATGTATGTATCCGAAAAGTAATGTAATGTGAGATAATCTTACAAAACCTTTACCCTGTTCCACGTTTCTAACTCAGTCTGACCCAAGAATAGATGACATATCATAGGACCAGCCATTTAGGCCACTAAATCCGGCGTGTCTTATGGTATAATCCTTTGTCGATATGACGTACGTTTAGTAGCAGTTAATCTGTAAATGAAGGTCTTCAATATTGTAAACACGCATATACTTTCGTATGTCGATCTATATATATTCACTGATGTCGATTTTTAGCGATCGAGAAACGGTGGGTCTGCTATTGTAATCAGTACTCCCCACACCGACTTTGGCTGGCAGTAGGAAAGGGTTCCTTCTCCAACTCCTGTGTAACTGTCATTAGTAAGGAAAGCCTACAATTGTAATGAACAGTTCCCTTCTCGATTTGACTTGCAGAAGGCAAGTGAGCATGCAGTTTTGTTTAAAACTCCCCTACCCGATTGTGTTTGGCAGTAGGCAAGGGTGCCTATCATTATAAAGAAATGTCCTCATCTAAAATGTGAATGGCATTAGGCATAGTGGCCTGCTATTTTGATGGAAACTCACCAACTTGGTGTGACTGGCAGTAAGCTGGCTGGAAGTAGGAAAATGGGCCTGGCATTATAATGATAACTGCACAACTCAATTTCGAGTGATAGTAGGGTAATTGCCTGCCATTATAATATAAACTCCTCAACTGTAATCTGTCTGGAAGTAGGAAAGGGGGCTGCCATATTAACGAAAACTCCCCAAATCGATTCTGTCCGCGTAGTAGGCAATGGGGCCTGCAATTATAACGTAATCATCCCAACTCGATTGTGAATGGCAGTAGGCAAGTGAGCCTGCCGTTATATCACAAATCCGTAACAAACACTTTACATTGGAAACGACGTACGGGGAACTCCCCATGCTCTTTCTCGGATAACGCTAAGAGACATGCAATTTTAAAACAATCTAATTTACTGCATGTACACTATTTACTTCGATAACCGAATACAATGTAGAATACCGTAGCGAAGCACGGGTACATTCGCTAGTCTAAAATATATGTCTGAAAGAAGAAGTATTGCACTCATATTTTTGCAATAATGTTACATACCACCAGAATTTTGCATTTAAAACCTAACATCCCTTCATTAAATATGCGAGATAATTGTGATTGAATGTGATCGCATTTTACGTACTTTTTGGCAGTTAGGTCCTTTTTGGGTATTTTACGTCTTATCACATATCTTTTTTTTTTTTTTTTTTAGGAAATTTATAGATCTTCAACTTTCGAGTCTTTGTTATAAGACAGCAATTCCTATTTTTTTAATATAAATAAGAACGCTGAATTGAAAAAAAGGAACTTTATCAAAGATCTCAAGACTAATCATTATTTTAGCAAGTGGTATCATAATATGTGCTTGGCACGGAAATGAACTAAACAAGATTTTATGATATTTCTGAGGTTCAGTGTTTCTATTTCCCACCCCCCGAAATCTGGCAACCTTGTACGCAATGCCAATTCTGGGTGAACCTACATTCGCAGTAACACACAAAAGATTCTTATCCAATTTAAGAAACATGAAAGAAAGCATATGTTTTGTAACACTACGCTACCTCCTTTAGAAAAAAAAATCACGCTCTTCAACGCCTCACTTTTTCACGCAGCTGAGAAACACAACACACACGTAACAGTTGAACGTCAAAACAAACGTCGTCATTTGTCAACTTGGCGCCAAACGCACTGACTGGCACGTTAAAAATAAACTAATCACAATATTTCGCTCGGCGATGTCCTGACATTTTTTTGGGTACAACTTCATCCGACCGCAAGCTACGGATAACTAACACAATATTAAAAGAATGAAGGTGAAGTTCTCAAGCATGGAATAAAAATAAGAAGAAAAAAGAGCACGAAAAGCAGTGAAGGAAGAAGAATGGCCTCTTCGTAGTCGCTCGTCTTCTGCTGCAAGCACGAGCCGACGCACGAGGAGGTGCGCAGTGGACTAGTCACGCTACATAGTACACTGGCGGATGGCCTAGAAAGAAATAAAGCACGGTGCCATGGATTGGAAATTCGCATCAATACCCTTTTTAAATACAACGCAATTTTTTCAGATTCTTAGTTTTGAAAGATCCACCCCAGGAATGGAAAGTGCATATTATTATTATTATTATTATTATTATTATTATTATTATTATTATTATTATTATTATTATTAGTATTATGGTTATTAATATTAACATCTCTACGAAGGAGGAAACTAGGTATGGTATCAATACATTATACAGAAGAGCACCAAAGGCAGGCCTTCAGGTATAATTCCAGAAAACCAAGTATGTGCAGAATTTTGAGCAAAAGTCCAAAAAGAGATCAAATTGAAACGGCGTATGGGACAATTTCACAGATATAATTTTTAAATACCTTGGAAAAATAATTCTTCCTTCGGAATTAGACAGTTTGCCCAGTACAGAGAGGTCCTCAACACTTCTGACGGCATTTAGACTAACATGGAATTACTACAATAAACGAATAATTTCACGTAATGCTAAATTGAAACATTATAAAACAGTTGTCCTAACGGGAGCTCTATAGACGTCAGAAATCTTAACTTTAGGGAGATAAAATTACAGATACTGAAAAACTACTACTTGCTTTACTTCGCATCGATACAGCCAGGTCTTTTTTTTTTTTTTTTGCTAGTGGCTTTACGTCGCACCGACACAGATAGGTCTTATGGCGATGATGGGATAGGAAAGGCCCAGGAGTTAGAAGGAAGCGGCCGTGGCCTTAATTAAGGTACATCCCCAGCATTTGCGTGGTGTGAAAATGGGAAACCATGGAATACCATCTTCAGGGCTGCCGACAGTGAGATTCGAACCCAGTATCTCCCGGATGCAAGCTCACAGCCACGCGCCTCTAACCGCACGGCCAACTCGCTCGGTGATACTGAAAAACAAAAACGTAAAATTCTTAGGAAAAGTTTCGGCTTCACACAAGAAGAAAAGCGTAATTTGGATCAAAAGGCGAACTGGAGACCTTTACTTTCACACGGATAGTTTCATCGATGCTGTACGGGAAGACTTTTTTCTGGACACATTTTTAGGATGGAGGATAATAGACTCGCAAGAAGATGTAATAAATTCCCAAAACAGGAGAATAAACTGGCTGGAGCAAACAAGAGGGGAATTGAATGAATTGAACATCGGGGAAGACATCATGAGAAATCGCGATGTCTTCAGGTCGTCAGTAAATAAACACATAGTTATGGTGAAATGTTGCAACAGGACTGGTACAAAGTGGTCAAAAGGACACAAAAGGCAATACAGTGAGTTCATGAAGAGATGTTTGAAGAATAGGTAGGCGTAAGCCATCAAACCAATGAACTAGTTCCAACGCGCTCTATAAATGGGCATAACGAAAGAAGAATATCACCCCCCCCCCAAAAAAAAAATTCCCGGGAGGAAACCATAATTTTATTCCATCGAATGCAAATGTTAAACACATGAAAGCTCTTTAGACCCTCCTCCCATGGCTACACTGAGGCGAGATGCTGGTAATTATACGATAGAAAAGGGCCTAAATAGATTAGATATCTTAATAATAATAATAATAATAATAATAATAATAATAATAATAATAATAATAATAATAACGTGATTTTTATGTCTAAAATAGACTTGGAACATAGTTATAAACAGATGAAAGTAAACGTAGGGTTTAAAAATCAAAAAGTTCCTATTTCGACGGTCATCCACTGTAAAAGCATCTGTAAATTTTATCGTATCGTAGTTAGTTATTTAATTTTCTAATACATCATCTGTAACTGGGTTATCCTGTAGATGATAAATATATTCTATTCTATCAGCAGAAAGAAAACTACTTAGATGGAATGATGCGGTATTTGTAGGATGTAATTTAAACTTACTGGGAAAGCTATATGGGAGCAGTACAGATAAACAATTGGAGAGAGAGGCACGAATATCGTGACTGAAGCTATCAGACCTCATCAGAGGGAACAATAGCATTGCTGCTCCTCTCCGTGAGAAATTAAAGGTTAACCCCCACCATGTACATGAATCAATATTCTTTGTAAGAAGATGGTAATCTCATAACAGTTTCTCTCTGAACTATGGAGGGACGTTTCTTCAGTTCCATTAACCGTAAATTTACTTAATTTCGGAAACTGAAAGGATTCTCTCGTTATCATCAGCTTCATAGAGACAAACTGCAAAAGTTGAAAACGAAGACCGTCTTCAAGCAGAGTTTTGTTTCAAAGATTATAACAGACAGCCAATGAAGAAATATATCTACGAGAAGCAGAACAAGTCACAGAGAAATAGCAAAAGTAGGGCGATTCGAACAAGATACACAGGCAATATTAAACGTATGTCTCGGATCTTTATAGCTTAAATGTCTTAGAAATTTGACGCAAAGAATTTCCATTAATCATCCCACAAACAAACAAACAAACAAACATTTTGCTATTTGCTTTACGTCGCATCGACACAGATAGGTCTTATGGCGACGATGGGATAGGAAAAGCCTAGGAGTGGGAAGGAAGCGTCCGTGGCCTTAATTAATGTACAGCCTGGTGTGAAATGGGAAACCATGGAAATTCATCTTTAAAGCTGCCGACAGTGGGTTCGAACCCACTATCTCCCGAATACTGGATACTGGCCGCACTTAAGCGACTGCAGCCATTGAGCTCGGTACTACTACTACTACTACTACTACTACTACTACTACTACTACTACTACTACGAGCTTTCATTCTCTCCTCTGATGGGGTACGACGGGCGAACCAGAGGGTGACGTCCTCCCTCAGGCCAGGAAATGTGTTGTTGTGATTTGAGGTGCAAAAAAAAGTGAGGGGGAACGGCTGTGGTCTGTAAAAGTAGCTGTCTCGGCATTTAACTTAATGCGGAGAATAGAAAATCACGGGAAAGCCAGTCCACCGCCTCCCGAATACAGAGTTCTGTTTCAAGCAACAGCTGTTCTATGGCATTAGTGGAGGTCCAGGCTGAAATACTAGCGGATGTGCGTTACTGCACGGCAGGTAGTTGGAGGCACAGTTATTAACGCCGGATGGTAGAGCAATTGAACACGTAGACGACGAGTGCAGCGAGAGGAAGTATAGGTGTATTCTCACGGAACAGCCAGAATTAATTGAACATCTTTATTAACATAAGACATTTGCATATGTTATAGTGAGTAATGTGGACGCGCTGTCTGCACCAAATTAGTGCTACCCTCTGGGCGGTCCACGCCGATGATGGATGAGCTAGCTGTGCTGCTAGGATTTTGAGTGATGGAGGATACTGCGTGCGGTCATGAGAGGGAAAAACTACACCAGGTAACACTAGAGCGTATCGTGCTGACCAAGATCACCAACCGGGAAACTCATTTCTTATTAGAAGCTCATGTTTTGGTATTAAGTATTATCTATGTACGCGAAATTTTCGAGAGAAACAATCTAAAAAGCAAACCAAAAAATCTCGTATGATCTGTCGTGAACTAAATGACGCTAAATGTCAAGAATGATTTCGTCGGAAATAGGATCTGAAAAGAAAATTTCTGGCGAATTAGGAGCGAAACATACGAGCAGTCCTTTGTACATGTAATAATTTTTAATGATTTGCACATGTGACTAAATGTATCTTATTGTAGACAAATGGGATAATCCGCCTAATCAATACAATATAAAATAAGTACTTCAGTTTATTTTAATTTTGGTGCTAGTTTCGGCCTATTAATATTAGGCCATCATCGGGCATAATAACTTAAAATAATTATAAAACTGATGATATCCAAACATCAATAGGCCGAAACTAGTTCTAAGATTAAAATGAATTGAAGTACTGTACTAATTTTATATTGCATTGATTAGGTGGATTACCTCGTATGTCTACAGTAAATATATTGTCAACAATACGGAACATGATTATTATAAACTTTCGTAAATGTATCTAACCTAACAAAATTAAGCCTTGTGTGAGCATACGTAATGTGACCTGATCAAATCTAATCTACTAACGTCAGCTCACCAAAACCGTCCATCTACCAGTAGCTTGCTTCCTAACAGTGGTATCAAAATACAAGTTATGCATAAAAATATTGCATATAGTGTCATGATGATCCGGAAAGAATGGGAATTTCTGTAGAAACTGAGACAAATGTAATGTAAAACGCCGTAATTTTTGTGATTTTTTAATTTTGTTGATAATGAAGTGATGTTATTGGTTTAACGTCCCAGTAACTACTTTTTCGGTTTACGGAACTCCGAGGTGCCGAAATATTGCCCCGCAATAGTTGATTACGTGCCGGTAAATCCACTGAAATGAGGCTTATATGTCCGTCTGATAAGTCTTAAGCCCTGTGACTGGTTGGATCCTCAAATAACGTCATTAAGGATTACGCAGTTATAAGGAATGCGCTAACACCAATGGCGGGGTCATAATGAAGCGTAGAAGGCAAGATGAGGAGTAAGGTAATTTGTCACTGCTTCCCTCACTGGGCCAAAAATTGTCATTGGCAGCACAACCGACCCCATGAGTATCGCAGGATTTTTTATTTTGGCCATTTTTTGGCCGACTGGTCCGCATTGACTATTACAATATTATATAGGCCTATTATTATAATGGTCCACTTTATCACTACTTATATACGTGGTAATTAATTATCATTCACATATTTATTTTAGGTACATGTTTCTGGACTTTTCCGATGTATATTACTACATTCCACTTCATATCTAAAACCCTGGCTGTGTTATTAAAATTTTACACGGATAGCCGTTAAAGATTTTTACTTGTCATTAAAACAGTAGTCATAATTTAGAAGTGTCATAATTCTTCACTTCCATTCGAAAGCACTAAAGTGTTAAGATTGATAGTACCGGGCGAGTTGGCCGTGCGCGTAGAGGCGCGCGGCTGTGAGCTTGCATCGGGGAGATCGTGGGTTCTAGCCCCACTGTTGGCACCAATGAAGATGGTTTTCCGTGGTTTCCCATTTTCACACCAGGCAAATGCTGGGGCTGTACATTAAGGCCACGGCCGCTTCCTTCCAACTGCTAGGCCTTTCCTATCCAACTGTTGCCGTAAGACCTATCTGTGTCGGTGCGACGTAAAGCAACTAGCAAAAAAGGAAAAAAGAAATAAATTGATAGTTCCTCTATCACTTGATGTTGTTCCACTGACCCTTTTCTTTTTCTCTCTTAGACCAGTCCAAATAAGAAGCTGATACTCTTTAGATTATCCAATGTAAGCCTAAAGGCTAGTACACACCAAGCGACAAAGTTGCGGAACACGTGTATCGCGATAAGTCCCACGGATGTCCTGCGAATTTTTTTCCGTGTTTGGGACTGTCGCGATACAAAAGTTGCATCTCGCAGATCTCCCATTGGAAATGGGATACATGATACAAATGTTGCGCAAAATGATGTAGTCTGGACGCGTCGCGAGACAAAGTCCCGATACACGCCAATGCCAGTGTGCAGAAAGCCGCCACGTGTTGGTATTGTGTTTCGTGTTCTGTTGTTTTGCGATGGAAACTACTCTAAAATTAATTGAGGATTTACACAATCGCCCTTTTCTTTGGGATGTTATGTTTACCGAATATAACAACAAAGAAGAAATGAGGGAAGCAACGGAGTCTCTGGCTAAAAAGTTCACTATGTCCATTCACGAGATGGAGAAAAAGATTCACAACATTAAAAGTACATAAAGCAATTGCTTGCGCCATGTCGCGCCGATTCCTGTGGTGCAACTGCCTCTATAGATGTGGACGTGGGACATTGTACCGCAACAGTCTAGGGACAGTGTCTCGCAACTGTCCCCATACAATGTCCCGCGACTTTGTCGCTAGGTGTGTACTAGCCTTAAGGCGGATCCTTATTTCTTTGATATGTTATGCTGATATTGTGTAATTGGCTGAAGAAGGGATTGGAAACGTCCCGAAACATGTGCCTAAAATAAATATGTGAATATTAGTTAATTGTTAGAATATATAAGTATTGGCGGACCGTTATAATTATACTGTATATCTCAGGATATTATTTGTCAGCACACCCTTATCCCGTCAGCATCAACACTGTCCCACTCATGAATGGGCAGAGACACATATGGAAGATTAATTTTGCTCTGGTCAGTGGTAAAAGACAGATGCAAAAATATTTCACCCATGAGGAAACAGCAACAGACGCTAGCTTACTAAACAACTTAAAATTCCACCGGACTGAGCTGGGATGGAACCCGCAAAATCGGGCTCGAAACGTCAGCGGATTCCACCTGAGCCACTCAGCCTGGAATGTAGCCTGTCTACTCTTCGAGGCGGTTCAAAACAGGGCGCTCATATAAGAGAACCAAATTCCTCCTCATCCTCTTAAACTCTATCCAGAAGACAGAAAAGCCAATAACACTAATGTCTTAATGTCAAAGATTCCAATTATGTTTTATAGTTCCCACAGCTCCAAGCAAGGCATTCCGAGTTTGTAACAAAGTTTGGGGTAAAATGAGGCATACTCCACTCTGTCAGATGGAAACAGCATTCCGAGGCAAAATTTCCTAGGATGAGACCTTCCCTCGCCTAGAATGCCACAGGCTACTTGAAACTTCATCTCAACTCCAGGGTGCGATCTTTATTAACGAATATGAATTCTTAGAAAATACAACAGAGTCTTTATTAACAAGTTAATTCGGAGCCGGCAGGGGTTATGCCAGATAAGTGAAGAGTAATTAGTGTTATGCACGGTCGGGAGAAATAGTTACGGTGATTCACCAACAAGATCCAAAGGCTACACATTGTCGATACAACCATTCCTGTTTTAACATTAACTGTCCTCTTTAATGCGGGGTAGTTTTTATACGTCCCATTCTCCTCTGTGTATCAGGTAAGATTTCTGAGGTCTCCCCCTTTCCTTCATCCTTATTACCTTCTCCTCTATGATATTCTAAATTATGGTGTTGTTTCTTTATATTAATTTCCTTCATTCCAATTTCTCTTATAAACTTACTATCTTCTTCAACTTCATGTAATGTTGATTAATTTTTCTTTCTGTCCAGTTGGTCCTTGCTATCTTCCTTTTATATACCGATCATTCCGCCACTTTAAGAGGATTCAGTTCTGCTTTTTCTAGCGTCCAACTTTCATTTCCATTTTCCACTCAAAAGATTTAGCGAAAGCGTTCTTGGTATCCAAGCGAATACGATTACTTGTCAAAAGATATTTTTTACTCACAGGTAAGTATGTTTCACCGAACTATCCTTGTCTTCACTTTCATCATGTATCTGCTATCGTCTATGATCACGCTCCCTAGGTAGCAGAAATGTTTAACTCGTTCAACTGTGGAAATGTCAGTTTTGATGTTAGTTTTAATTACAACCAAAATTCTTAGTTGTTTTAATGTTTACCTTTCATTTGTATTCATTGAGGAACCTAGACATCACATTTAGTATTCCGTTCGGTACTACAGTACCGTCGGCAAACCAGTTGCAGTGGCTTCTTTCGCCATTAACCATCAATTCCTTCGTCCTTTTCTTCACACTCGAACAAATTAAGTATGGAGAAAGTGGACATCCTTTCCTTCCTGATTGTTACTTCCTTAACGCAACAGTTAATCAATATCTTTTATCTTTCAAATCCATGCCTATTTTTTTTAATTTATTTTTTTACAATTTGCTTTACGTCGCACCGACAAAGGTGGGTCTTATGGCGACGGTGGGATAGGGAAGGCCTAGGAGAGGGAAAGAAGCGGCCGTGGCCTTAATTAAGGTGCCTGGTGTGAAAATGGAAAACCACGGAAAACCATCTTCAGGGATGCCGACAGTGGGATTCGAACCCACTATCTCCCGCATGCAAGCTCACAGCTGCGCGGCCCTAACCGCACGGCCAACTCGCCCGGTATGCCTAAATTTTATGGCTTGAAATAGTACCTTCCAGATTACTGTGTCAAAAAGATTAATAATCGAAATAATAAAAGTAATAAGAATGTAGTATCTGTCCATACGTTCGTTTTTGTGCAATTTTGAGAGGTTTGATAGTTTACACGTTGCGGAGACGATATCTATCACTTTTCAACGTTTTGTCTGCCTGTCATTCGGTTTGGAGGTTATAAACGTGAAAACTTGTAAACCATTTTTCGTGAAACCTAACAATAGTAAATTCCGCCTCTCAGCCTGAGAGATGCGAACAATGACTCAAAGATTTCCCTCGCGGGTCACCGATACCATGTCCACGTCCACTGTTGGCTCCTTGTTGGTAACAGCACTTGTGTTTGGTACTTCATTGCCTTCTGCTCGCTGTGTACAATACAATGCCATTCGAACTTCACTCTTTAACATCCACATGAGCACTGTGTAGGAGATTTCGACTTATATGATCACTGAGATCTTTGAATTTAATTTACTTACACCAATACCTCTGGAAGCCAGCCCCCGTGGTGTAGGGGTAGCGTGCCTGCCTCTTACCCGGAGGCCGCGGGTTCGATTCCCGGCCAGGTCAGGGATTTTTACCTGGACCTGAGGGCTGGTTCGAGGTCCACTCAGCCTACGTGATTAGACTTGAGGAGCTATGGACGGTGAGATAGCGGCCCCGGTCTAGAAAGCCAAGGATAACGGCCGAGAGGATTTGTCTTGCTGACCACATGACACCTCGTAATCTGCAGGCCTTCGGCTGAGCAGCGGTCGCTTGGTAGGCCAAGGCCCTTCAAGGGCTGTAGTGCCATGGGGTTTGGTTTTGGTTTGGAATACCTCTGGAATCTCTAGTACCAAATGCATGCTGTGAGAAGCAGTTTTACTGGTGTTAAATGTCGAAGCGCCACTAGTAGAGTTGCGAGTTAAGACTGTAGGCATTCTCGCTTAACCCTACTGCTATATGAGTAAAGCCATTAAGAATCGTTCAGCCTTATTTTGAATATTAATGTGACTGACATCTACAATTTCACAAACAGCAGTAAAATACTGTATTTAGCATAGTTGGTAGACGTTTGACTGAAATAGGTCTACATCAAACCAAAGCACAAGGCACTCCGATGAGTGAAGTCATACGCTGAGCATCTGGCATTCTTGAAGGTGAGAATCTAATTTTTCACTTCTTACAAATTTATGACGTTCAATCGCCACGTACAATCTCCCTGTCACCTGATCATATATTCTCACACCAACTCGCTTTCTTTTTTGACAACTCGAAACATGGCTGCCTTTTATGAACTTAATGATGTCAGACATACTACAGCCCCCTGTGTGTGTGTTTTTTTTAATTTAGGAAAACGTGTGTTGGGTTATGGCAATCCAACGTGTTGTCACCAGCATAGATTCACCATCGCTAGGTAACGTACATAAGATAGGTAATACAAGTCATGGAGCCATTTTAAGTCCATGGCGTAGGAAGCCATTTTCGTTCCCCGACACGAGGAGCCAAATCAGTCTGTAATATCCGGAAGTGTGTGTGCATTTGTGCGATGCCCAGCCAAATCTACGGCATGCAGATATCTGAAAGTGTTGTTATAGGTCGGTACAGCATTTCACCGATGACGCATGGCTGTGTCGAAGAGAAATTCTTGCTTCAGGAAATGCAGTTGTCAACGTTATCAACAAGCAACTTTTACAAAACTTACACGATGTTCGACAAATTTGCAAGTTTATCGACACAACATGTAATACATATGAGGCTGTCAACTATACTACAGAGCTTCTGAACAACTTGGAGTCACCTGGAGTACCACGAACATCTTGGACTGGACGATTGTGGCACCGATTACCCTTCTCAGTAATATGAATCTTCCTTCCCTCTCCAAAGGAATATGACTCCCAGTCAAGAAACTGATGCCGAATATACTGAAGCTACCATAATAACTGGTTATGACGCGAGTGTAGTATTCATGCTTCGGATTCAAATGATCTCTTCGGATATACCGTTTCAATTTAGACACCTGCCATTCCCCCATTAGTTTGAGTTTCGACATGCACATGAACAAGGCACGAGGGCAATTGTTTAAAGTTGTAGGAGTGGATCATCGGAAACTGTGCTTCTCTTATGGTCAACTGTATGTGGGTTGTTCAAGAGTTCGAATGACAAACACACTATACATCTTAGCTCAAAATGGAAGGGCATTTAATATATTTTATCCGGAAGCTATGTTATATTGTTTTTTAATATTACTTGTACCAAGTATTGGAGTAAAAATATTTTTAAAACTAAAATCATGTAATTAATGCAATTTATGTAAAAAACGATGTGTGTTAATAAATATTTTTAATCTGCTTTGAAATAAAGGGTTTCCAAAACATCTAGCTGTTGGATTAATAAAACGCGGGTGAAGTAAAGAATAAAGCCATAAAGAATCGTTCCCTAGATATGAACAATGAGCCTTTAACACCACTGTATCTCCAATACTAAATTATGGATTAGAACTGATCTGGGATCGTCTAAGCCTCGGAGACTTTCAAAAAATAGAAAGGGCCAAAGACGGCTTTATAAAAAATGCACAGAGGTTGGGAAAATCAGCAGCAATAATAATGGTTTATATACTAGTCAACGAGAAATTGTACGCAGAAGACCTGAATAACACACCGTTACTGCGAGATACGGAACAATATGCAGAACATCTAGAGAGAAGAGAGGCTGAGTGAAGTGAAAGACCTATACTTCAACGCTACAAGCACAATGACAGGGGGAAACTGGATAAAAGAAAATCAGTAACTACGACACGTCGAGACTAGATATGCCATTTCCGGTTTTCATCACAAAGAATGCGCGATCAAATGGTACCACAACACCAACATTGTGTATGTAAGCTGTGCAACTGAGAATGTGACAAATACCTCCTAACAAAATGCACTTGAAGAAAAAAAAACTAAAAGAACATTCAATCGATACCGTAAGATGTAACTGTTTTGTTTGGCCTTTCAGCTACAATAAATTATTATGACTGCGTTTCTCTAAAGGTTACCGTGTGGCACGACGCTGATGTTCCTTGCTTTTGCCGCGCCAATGACAGCTTCAGTAGACTAGGAGGAAATATTATTTGACTAAACCCGCAACTGTCAG
Source organism: Anabrus simplex (assembly GCF_040414725.1). NCBI lineage: Eukaryota > Metazoa > Arthropoda > Insecta > Orthoptera > Tettigoniidae > Anabrus > Anabrus simplex. Next base: position 100,675,428 of record NC_090272.1, on the reverse strand, counting down.
AGCTCTACCATCTCCAATGAAAACCTGAGAATGCTGGATGGCAATTTATCTTCAAGTCCGCGTGGAGCGACGCGCTGGGTTGCGATATCTCGTCGTCTAATTTCATACTGTGCTAGTTCGCTTGAGAATATGGGTGGCATTATGATCAGCTGCACTGCAGGAAGAAAAATGACAACTCTGTTTCCTCCTCTTATCATCTCACTCGCTTCTAGGTAGCAATCTAAGATAAAGCTGAGCCGGGCAACGCATATCCATCGGCGTTCGAACAGTTCGACAAACGTTTGATCTCTCGGCCATTTGCTTGCCCAATAAGGGGTGATTTATGACAGTATTAGGCTTTAACACGGAAGTTTTCATTCCCCAACAGAAATCCTCACAGCTCTGTTGCCAATGCACCTCTTATTACAATAGACGTCACTCTCCTTTTCCAGCTTAGACAATTCGCACGTGCTTTGTTCGCTGTTTGAAAGTCTTGTAATATTTGATTCATTAATTAATATTTGTGGAGTGTATTGCTTTTCATTTAGCTTCATGTAAAAATGTGCACGCCGTGGGAATCAAACCTGGAAATGAACGCAACACAAGATCCTGAATTAAATCTGCCAGTGCACACAAACGATCCTCAACCGAGCATCAGTAACGCTGATACTCGACCAAATCGTACTGGTTCGGTGTCCACGAGTGATACTCGATAGAGTAGCAGTGGTTTCGTGCCCGCGAGTGATATCCAACCAAGTGGAATTACTTCTGTAAAGAAAAGAAAGACTAAAATTTTAAGCAACAAAGTCATAGGGTTATAGGCCTAGGAATGGGAAGTAAGCGCCCATGTCCTTAATTAAGGTACAGCCCCAGCATTTGCCTGGTATTAAAATGGGAAACACGGAAAACGTACAGCCCCAGCATTTGCCTGGTATTAAAATGGGAAACCACGGAAAACGACCTTCGGGGCTGCCGACAGTGGGATCCGAACACACTATCTCACGAATGCAAGCTCACACCTGAGCACCCCTAAACGCACGGTCAATTCGCTCGGTATTATTGTTATTATCCCAGTCCATAATTCATGATTTTACTTTTCCTTTCTTTACTGAAAGCGAGACACTGATATTAGCTGCATAAAAGTAATATTTTACTAGGTTTACTTTGATAAGAATTCAAGCATAGTATTTGGGCGGTCCTGCTACTTGTATTTCAAATAGCTCTTGGCAATCGTTTACGGCTATTTTAAAGTTCTTTGTCGAGTTTTATTTGCCAATTCCTTCTTTTCTTTCTTTCTTTCTTTCTTTCTTTCTTTCTTTCCTCTAATATTTGCGACCACTGCACGCACGAGTTGTGCACGAAACAAAATATTCTGCGATACTGACATGTGCTGTGGTTCATGAGCAATTGTTTTATACTTATATTTTGTCTTTGGAATAAATTAAACGCTAACATGTGTAAATAATCGACGCAAAATATGACAACCTTGCTCTTGACAGCGCTTACTTGCCTTTTAAACGACACGCGCCCCTTGCGTCCAGAGAAAAGAAACCGACTGACAGCCCTCATTATCACCAGGACGGGCCAGCTGACAGCCCTCATTATCACTAAGGCGGGCCAAGTTTTGGGATCAGAAGCTGCCGCACGGGTATACGTTCATCGTCAGGAGTATATCCATGGTTAACCTGCGTGGAATCCAGCGCCCTCCCAAGTACCTCATTCCAGCACTAGACTTGTTTTGAAAGGTCAGTTTTAGTGGTGCAGCACAAGCAAAACTTTCCGATTGCAGAGTTATATGATCACTTACAGCGAATATCTATGGACTGATGGTTTCTCCATACCCTTACTCCCTATGCCAGTATTACAGTGGTCACACAATTAATTACGCCGGAATCTTGGTTCTGGAACGCACATACGATGAACATTTCAAAAGATAGAAAATGAAATGTACGAACAACTAATCCTACAAATATATCACGGAAACATTAAGTGATCAATCTGTCATCTTGTATTCAATATGATAGAACTACTACTAAAAGCAGCAAATCCTGTGGGGAATGTTGCTATCCACGGAGGCTCGTGAAAAGAAAAAAAAAACTCTTCGCCGGAACATAGTTCATTCACGCAGTAAATTTGCAGGGCCACAACTATTAAATAACTAGTTGTTCATAAATTAAACAGCTAATTTTAACGAAAAATAATGTAATGAGCGTCTGTACTTGGCTTGTTCTCGAGTTAAAATGGTGCTTAGATAAGAGCTAAATAAACTTTAGTTGTTGCCATCGACGGATGAAGGGAGCTTCCAAGAGATTTCTCTGAGGGATCCTCTCCGTAACATAGCAAAGAGACTAAGAAAGCCGAGCAAACCGAGGGAGGTGGATGCGTTGTACGGGTCGCGTAGCTGCCTGATTACATTCGGGTGATGGTGGGTTCGAACCCCACCATCGGCAGCCCTGAAAACGGTTTTCTTTTTTTTTTTGCTAGTGGCTTTACGTCACATCGACACAGACAAGTCTTATGGCGACGATGGGATAGGAAAGGGTTAGGAGTGGGAAGGAAGCGGAAGTGGCCTTAATTAAGGTACCCCAGCATTTGCCTGGTGTGAAAATGGGAAACCACGGAAAACCATCTTCAGAGCTGCCGACAGTGGGAATCGACCCAATACCTCCCGGATGCAAAATATGGTTTCCTGTGGTTTCCCATTTGATGGAGGTTAAAATTTAACTCCTATATCTGAAGTAACGACACGACTGATGAAATTTTAACCGAGAAAAATTTAATCGCGGCGTTCCCGTCTTTCCTTGATGTTGTTTAATATAGCAATTTTCCGACAATTTAGTCCTGCTTCATTATTTACTATTATTATTCATAGTTACGTAAAGATTTTAATTTTAAACAGTTTTGTACTGCAACCAATGATAGTGAAGACACAAACATAACCAGTAAATTAAGATTTACGGCAAGTTGATCGCGATAGGATATTTCAAATCACTGCACAAATTGGCATGGATAATAGGAAACACATGTGTCATTCTAAACGCTGCAGAACGATGTATTTCCACATTAGTGCATCTCCGGACGAGATCAAAAGCTCTTTGTCAAGGTAATTGACAGATAATTTGAAACAACACTCTAGTAACTTGCTTTGCTTAATGACATACCATAATTACATCAGCATTTCAAACATATAAACTTGCTTTGACTAACCCATTCAATTTTAAAGCCAATGCATTAATTAATTAAATTAATGTCAAATTCATCATCATTTATGGATATATCGATTTTACTCTATCTTCACCTTTATTATGGTTTAACTAAACTCCAGAAAACTCGTGCTGAGCGTCGAAACGCCATGAACTAAGCGTAGTCATTTCGAACGATTACCAGCTTGTCTTCAAGTCTACTGAAGAGATAAACAGATTATTTTCTTGATTTGGTCTCTATTCACCTCCTCGCTGTTCTCCTCTTCCTCCTCCACCTCCTCCTCCTACGGTCTCGTGTTCCCAACCTCCCTCCTTCCATATTATTTTTTTTTTCTAATTATACCATACCGTGAGTAAAATCTAGTTAGAATATAACCTCGGTTATCCGTAGTAATAAAGGGGCAGAGGAGGGACGGATAGTCGGAAAAGACGAACACAACACGTTCCATTTGTTCTTTGCAAATTTTCATGTAATTTTAAAGCAGCCTGTTACTTTCTCCTGAACATTATTCCCAGCATTTATGATGCCCATTCTAATTCTCCGTCGTAAAGTAATATCCGAGAATGCTGTTTCAACTTCTTGCTCCATAAGCTGTATGAGAATTTTCACCGATTCCCGTGCAGTTTGTAGACGAATACAAAATTGTAGCACAGTCCCTTCTTCTTCGCCGCTAACCAATGCCACTCATTTTCCATTTTCGAATCTTTCAATTATTCAAATGTTTGTTTCAATCTATATACGTGGTTTCAAGACACTTTGTAGCAGAAACCGTTTACGCTCAGAGTGAGAACTGAAGGTAAACTGACTCTAGTTCCCGAGATGCAACCTTCTGATTGACTTTTTTCTTTCGAGAATGATCAATGATGTTAGTAGGCTGGTCTCAACAACATCCAGTAAGACTCCCACTAAGTTAATGAAAGAATACCCCGAGTTGTGAATGGCAACTGTAGCCTGACAGAAGGCCTCTTCTTGGACGTTATATACCTTATCTTTAAAATAAATGCCACGCCTAATTATATTTTAGCAGGCACATAGAATTTTACCAGATATTATTTTGAAAATGGAAAGACGTCGGATAATCTGATGATCGGTTATTCGAGAGACCGATAATCGAGATTCTACTGCAATTATGATTGCTACAAACTCGCTTGAAATTTCTTTCTTTGAGTTATGTACTCAAATTCGTAGTTTCCAACTGTTCTTATTTTATTTCTCCAAACACAGCAAACAAACCTTTTAGAATGAGTTAGTTCTGACGCTTCTTTCCCTCTAAAATCAAGTACGAAGAGCAACGTGTAAATACAAAATACTGAAGGAGGACAACAAATAAGCAATTTTTGAAACTCATTTTTGTTTCGGGTTGTACATAGATTTTGCAATATTTCCCCCCCCCCCCATATTTCCACTGCGCAAATTCAGCATACTAATTTCTGGACGAAACGAGACTGTAATACTTTGCAGCACCATCTTTTGCTTTGATAACGGCCTCAGTACGTCTTGGGATATTTTCAATGCTCCGTACCACCATTGCTGTAATAACCTCATTACGTTGCCATACTTGCTGAAGATGTCCTTTTAGTTGGCAAACGTTAGTGCAAGTAGGGTTGCTGAACTTGTTCTTCATTACATTCAGAGCTGGGAAGTAACTGGGTAAAAGTAATCAAATTCCTCATAACGAATACTTTCAGTATTTTTTTTTCTTGTAGTCGCTACTTTTTCAAATGCATTTTTTCTCATTATTTACTTCTTGAAGTCAAATTGAATCATGACTTGTTAAAATTGTTGAAGACCAGTTTTTAGCGATTTTGAGTTAAGTAGGTATCAATACAAGGTGTACAGACCTCAATACACAATGTTATGTGAAAACAACTTTAGTCCTGGAATCCTGCAGCATAATATCGAAGTTGCTATTCTGAGATGAAGTGTTAATAGGATTTAAGAGGACAACAAGATCACCGGAAACCAATGAAACGTTCCGTCCCACATTCTGAGAAGATAAGCTTCAAACGTACAGAGTATATGAAGTTTAAATATTCTGCAGACATGAAACGTTGTGTAGTTACTTCTCTATACATTAGCAAACCTGTTTGTCGTACTTTCAGACTTGCACAGGCAGGAGTACAGGCAACAGTTATTCCAAAGACTTACACACAGGGTAGTGTTATCATCAACATAAAAACTAGCTAATATTCAATAGGTGCTACCGTATACTGCCATGCTCATGACTTCTCAAGTAGTTAGCCTTTGATGTCTTAATACCTTGCAAACGACAACATTTTGTGCGAACCTAATACCATTTGTCACATGTCTGTAAAAAGTGTGTCTATGTCACTTCAGTGATATTACTATTAAAAACAGACGTAATGAAACTATTTACATGAGTATGGTTTCAAACTATGTCATATACTAACAATATTCAAGAATGAATAGTTGAAAGGACGTAAGTCCATGTACTTTAAACACCTTAATCTGTATGTAAAATTGCATTAAAATTAAAGAACTTATATCATGAGAATAGTGCAATTTACAAGAACAAAATTAACCGGTTGATAACGCTTTTTAATGTCTCTCAAAATTAGGTTCTATGGATTTAAGCCCTTTCAACAAGTCATGATTCAATTCTAATTGTTACATTAGAATAAGTTATATATATAGGAAGTAAAATCGGGAGGAAAGTTGTTGTGTACACAACTTTGTCAGTTCCGCAACAGAAGAACAAGTAGTTTCACCAGTGCAGAACGAGGCACTTTCGTACCTCTCCAGTACTTTCAAAGATACCAAACGTGTCCTACAAATTCCACCACTCCCGGGAATGCGTACTCCCTTGAAAAAACTTTAGTGCCACTTCCTCTCTAGATACTGACACGCTGAAAAATGAGTGCAAGTTCTATTATGAACCCGTTGGTAACATTACTAAAAGTGGAAACCGATTTTCAGTATGTCTAACGGTTTACGACTTGTTTGAGATTAACTCCTTACATGACTCACACTGTATGTAAATATCTTATTTATTTTATTTTTGGCTTTGGTTTCCAAGGAGCGTACAGCCAGCGACTCACACTCATATACACTTGGTCTATAACAGATATAACAAACTTGAAATACAGTGAAATGCGCATTAAAGAAGACAACCACTGTATATTCGATGCGCGAGTTAAAATATGTTTTTCTGGTAGTAATTAACAAACTGAGAGGTACGATATTGTAATGCCATGGATTCACCGGTTCTCTAGCCGAGACACATCACTGCCCAGGGTGCAGTGTCTCTTTTTGTGTGAACTAGATCAATTTGTTACTCTTACCTTCAGTCGAATCAAAGCCTCTGACAATACGAAAGTAGGACAAATATGAGGATTCTCTCTGCAGGACCCACCAGTTATACAGTAAACGGAGTGGAAATGTCTCTCAAAGGGTCAGATTATGTACGCATTTCAGTGGTATTGGCAGACTGATATCTAACAGCATCCTCTGAATCGATGAGGAAAGCAACGGATAATTACATCCCTTCCTGTTTTCCTAGACGCTGAGTTTCCTGTGATGGTGGATCTGTTTGGGATTCAGCTAGCCTTCGAAATGGGGACTATTCATACAGTACCTATACTAGAACAAGGACGAATGTAGTAATACCGTCATATGCCCCACAAGGAGGGGTATTCTTTTTACAACTTCCTCTACGTCGCACCAACACAGATAGGTCTTACGGCGACGATGGGATAGGAAAGGGCTGCCAGTTGGAAGGAAGCGACTGTGGCCTTAATTAAGGTGCAGTCCCAGCATTTGCCCGGAGTGAAAATAGGAAATTACAGAAAACCATCAGGGCTCCCGAAATGGGGTTAGAACCTACTATCTCCCGAATGTAGGTCATGTGCCCCAAACCGCGCAGCCACTAATTCGATACCAGGAGACGTCATAACAACAACAATGTTACTGGTAACAGTCCATGAACGGCTACTTTTATGGTTTTCAGATACATTACAGATACATGACCCTCAGGAGTTCTTCGTGCCAATTATTATGATTGATTGATTGATTGATTGATTGATTGATTGATTGATTGATGTATACGTATTAACTGAATTTAAGAGAATTAATTTCAAATGTTCTAATAATGTACAATCTTACAGTTTAAGATCCAAAACTTCTTTCTTTAAATTCAAACACAGAGTTATGTAAAATGATGTAATGTAAACGGTCTTAATAGAGCCTGAACTAATTTTCAAATTTTGTTAGTCCAACCGAGACAGAAAGGAAGTAAATTATAGAACTAACAGTCAAAATTCATAGATGAAAACCACAAATATACGTATACAGTTCTTTATTTTAGAAATAACAATACGTCCTACACACGTGGCGGCGTCTTACACCCAGAAAATAACGATATCGGTTTGGCTATGAGTGATATAAAGCTGCCACTTTAAATCCTGCAAAATAGTCCGTACAGAAAACAATACGCTATTCAGCTGGAGATGAAAAGAGATACGATCAAGGACAAAGAGAGAAGGGGGGGGAAAGCATGCGGAATTTGAAAGTTGCTACACAATAGAACGAACTGGAAAATATTGCTAGGCTTTAGCACTATCCATTCATTATCAGAGGATGATGTAATGATTAACTAACACACAGCGACACTCCTATAAATGGAAAAGCGTGGCATCAAAATTTCAATTTATGCGAGAACAAAAGCTCTTGGCGATCAAGGCCTGTCTGTGTGTATCGTTCATTTAGATTAATTTATAGAAGATTATGAGAGCTTGCAAAAGTCATCAGTGTAAAACTCAAAGGGAAACACATGCGCACACTTGCCCCCTGTGTTCAACTGCCACGTTAACAATTCCAAAGACCACCTAAAGCTCTATATAATGATGTATGAACCACAATGCAAACCACTTTGCATAGATATACCGGAATAAAATACATAATAAACAGTGGTAATTATGTCTCCAACAACAAGCATTTGTATAGGCATCGCAGGCATGGTAGACACATGAAAATAAAGTCAATGTTTCGCTGGTCCTACCGAATAAATACATTCGAAGAAAAAACAGTTACAGTGTGGTGTCCTATACTGATACTTGGGCGCAACGATCGAAATGTTATTTACGGGTTTATAAGATTAGTTCACAATTAAAGGCACGACATGTACACTTAACCGCACAAATTTTGGCCAAGGAAGAAATATTTAATTTTATACATTGTCAAAAAGCAAGGATAATCGTAAACTGCGGAATGCTGATAACCGAAGAGATAATACTCTGAATCCTACTACCTGCACAATTCCATCCTAACAGGAAGATTTTTAAAGAAAATCATATTCTGCGACGAACAGTTTTTGAGGGGTTGAGTGTACAATAATTCGCAACAAACAATAAACTATCTATACAAATAAAGCTATAATTTAGTCTGTACACTTCAAATTGTGATCTTATACTTCGGATTAAATATTAAAAAATCAAAAATAGGTTCAGTTTATTTTTCTTTAAACTGTAAAGAATGAAAGTTGTGAAAAATATAATGTCCGATCTTTTATGTTTCGTGCACATTTTTATTCTTTTCACAAGTTGCTTTACGTCGCACCGACACAGGCAGGTCTTGTGGCGATGATGGGACAGGAAAGGGCTAGGTGTGGGGAGGAAGCGGCCGTGGCCTCAATTAAGGTACAGCCCCCTGCATTTGCCTGGTGTGAAAACGTGAAACCACAGAACACCCTCTTCAGGGCTACCGACAGTTGGGTTCGAACCCCCTACCTCCCGAATATTGGATACTGGTTAAGCGGTGACGTTTCTCACCACCAGATGTTTCATTCAGGGCTTGTGTCAATGTCATACTTTCATATGCGTGTTATGTTATTTGACTCCCTCTGAGAATGATTCTGATGGTTCCGTCAGCTTCGGCTTCGAACGCTAGCGCTGTTCCGCGTCGGGTGAGCCATCTGGTGACGAATGAACGTACCACTTCAACTCCTACTATAACGTCTAAATTCAAACCTTATTCCTTGAGAAGCCTTTCCCGCGAACAGTCAGGATTTTCTTCTTAAGTCGCAGAGAAAAGTTCTCTGCGAAACGTAAAGAATTTCACCTTATTTTCTTGACACGGCATAAGCCCAAAAGCCTATACATGGCTATAAGTATGCAATATTCATAAAATATTATACGTAATAGCATCAATACACTAAAATTATAAAAATGTTCGTATATTTGTTTTTTTATTATGATAGAATTTAATAAAATTGTTTTAAATGCCTCCACATTTTATAAAAAAATCATCGTTGTTTTAGATTATGTATGCAGTCTACTGCTTTATAATTTTGCCAGTATCAAATATTCAAATTAAACGCATAATCATAATACTTGCAAAGAATGTTATACACTGTAAATTTCGGAGTATATTACACAATGTACGGTTTAACTTATTTCATGATGCCCTCATACTCTTTAAATGAAACGAAGTTAATATAGCATGTCCTTACATCCCTGTTAAATAACACAAATAGTGCGGTAATTTTTTTATCGTAATGCGCAGTGTGCCATCAAGTATTTCGCCATGTTTTTCATTCTGATGTTTCGGCGCTGATCCGATAATATTATCTTGTAGGCTGAGAAATAATACCTACTGGAGTCATCGGTGCAAATTTTAAACGATAGAACTAGCTGTGCGAAATAACTTTCAGGCATTCCTCCTGTTCCCCACGAATGATCTTGCACACAGATAGAGCGCTTGAACAACCTAGATTTCGTTTCAAGACTTCATGGAGTCTGTTAGAAACTCTGATCAATGAGAGGGCACTTAGCCATCCCAGAGTCTGATAAAGGATTAGTGCTGTTGTATATAGTAGAGGAACCTGGACCTACTGTATTTCACAGATAAGGAGTTAGAAATCCCAATAATAAAGGAATTTTAAAGCCAGTTTTAGCAATTGACATACATTCTATACGAGATGAAATTCGCCGATTAGTTTACTATCATCTGAAATTTACCCGGAGCTGACACAATTTTTAAAAATTAGTGAATAATTACCTAGATATGAACAGAAATGTTACATTCTTCACATAATGTGTAAACATATCTAATATTGTTAAGAATATGTAAAAAACACATCAGAACCGCAATTTACCAAAATTACCTGTTTTCAGTTATCTGCAAGTACAGGTCCTACCAAAAGTTTAAGGACACCTGCATATTTGATAAACATTATTCCTGTCCTTAAATTTTGGCCTCAGGCATAGCCTACGAGTTTTTAAAGGGAACTAGTACAAATTTATAGGAACATCTGCTGATATTGTAATTAAAATATTAGTATTTGTTTTGAAGTTACTAAACTTTTACTTATAATGTTTCCAAAGAAAATAGCTTTTTCAAAAATTCTTGAGATCTGAAGAGTACAATATAGGAATTACATTAATAATCTTTGTTATGGAGAAACAAACATACCTTCAGAAAATTTATAACTGTAATAGAAAAACGGAGTATATTTCCATTTAAAAATATCCCCCGCTTTATAGCTTGCAATACAACCACAGAAAGTGGTAAAAAGAACCATTCCTTGACCTTAGTTGAATAGGATACCCCTGAAGCTACCGAAATTGTTTGTATATTACGTTGTAGTGTAATTGTCCCACTATAACGTAACAACCAAATTATCTCTATAGCTTCTGGGATTCTCCTGTCTAGCCAATGTCAAGGAATGATTTTTATCACTCTCAGTGATCCTATTGCGGGCAATAAAAATGGGGGATATTTTTAAATGGAAACATATTCTGTTGCTCTATCGCAATTATAAATAATCTACATGTATCTGTGTTTCTCCATAACAAAGATCATTCATGTAATCCCCATATTGAACTCTCCAGATCTCCTCAAGTATTAAAAATTACCTATTTTCTTTTCAATTAATGTAAACAAGCAGCTTTAATAACTTCAAAGCAAAGAGTGATAATGAAAATATCAGCAAATGTTCTGCTAAATATGTGCTAGCTCCCTGTAAAAGAATCGTATGCCTGAGACCAAAGCTTTAAGGGCAGGTATCATGTCCATGAAATATGCAGGTGCCAAATTTTTGTAGGACCCTTAAAGGAGTGCAATACATAATTGCATACGAATCCGGGCCATAGTCATGACTAGAGTCCGAAAAGTTAGGTAGCAATAGTCTACACTACAGTTATGCCTTGAGATTTGCATACGGTATACATTAGGAGTTCGGCCTATCAGAACCCCTACAACTTATACTATTCTCCGTACATCTTGGAACAGCGGGCTGGACGACACTTCCTACTACCCAAATTAGTTTGCATTCTAACCTATTACCGTCTAAAATTCCAGGATCTAGTCATGACATGTAGAACTAAGATCTGCATTGAGGTTCATGAAGCTCGGAAAATTTCCTCCCTACTACGGCACATTTTATAATGATTAATTTTCTACCAACTCAAGTGTACACAGTATTATCGCTCCACTTGCCCTATAAACAAACCATGCTTTCAAAACTCGTTCAAATATACACTGCAAACAGATTCTGAAAGAGCACTGTTCCGCGCGGATATCATGATTTATACAGCCCAGCCGCTAATTAAGTTATAGCATGAGCTTTTTTTATCAATGAATAATGAATATATCACAACCACCAGCCTATTAGTGAGTTTATTAGATCAAATAATCAGATTTCCGAACCGGAGCTCATCTTCTCATACGTAACGATTAATTTTGATACAACATTCAGTCTATAAACTGTTTCATCTTGTTAATTTGAAATGCTAAAATTAAATAAATAAATGGATTAAAATCTTAAACATTTCAAAATTACGTCAAGAAAAGTAAAATGTGTTTTAGAATTTGTAGAGCAAAAATTCTGGACTCATGGCACGAAATGAAAAACTTTAAATTCGCAATTTATTTCAATACACCATCTCCTTTCCCTGTCACTTTTCCGGAGTCTGGTGAGGTGTCAAGTGTGACCCGTGAGGAACAGGTGAATTTGTTCCATTTTTCCCTCCGGATTGTCTTCTCGACTCTCTTAAAGGCACACGTTTATTTATTTATTTATTTATTTATTTATTTATTTATTTATTTATTTATTTATTTATTTATTTATTTATTTATTTATTTATTTATTTATTTATTTATTTATTTATTTATTTATTTATTTATTTATTTATTTATTTATTTATTTATTTATTTATTTATTTATTTATTTATTTATTTATTTATTTATTTATTTATTTATTTATTTATTTATTTATTTATTTATTTATTTATTTATTTATTTATTTATTTATTTATTTATTTATTTATTTATTTATTTATTTATTTATTTATTTATTTATTTATTTATTTATTTATTTATTTATTTATTTATTTATTTATTTATTTATTTATTTATTTATTTATTTATTTATTTATTTATTTATTTATTTATTTATTTATTTATTTATTTATTTATTTATTTATTTATTTATTTATTTATTTATTTATTTATTTATTTATTTATTTATTTATTTATTTATTTATTTATTTATTTATTTATTTATTTATTTATTTATTTATTTATTTATTTATTTATTTATTTATTTATTTATTTATTTATTTATTTATTTATTTATTTATTTATTTATTTATTTATTTATTTATTTATTTATTTATTTATTTATTTATTTATTTATTTATTTATTGTGTTTCAGACAGGTATAAACCTAATGATGTGAAACACATATTACGAGTTCCTGTAGTGGCTGGTAGCGAGGAGCGTTTTACCGTATGTGGATGACGAATAGTGTATTGAGGCAAATACAGCCACCCTGTTCTCTAATCAGAGGATTTCGTCAGACGCAGCTAAACTCCGCAGTCCGACTAGAAATCAAACAGAGGAGGCTTTGAATCGAGGGTGAGTACAATTACATTAACAAATTCCATAATAATATAATACGGCATGGGCCCACGTAAAGTGTAAAGGCACTTCGATTTTAGGCCATGTTCCACAGAGAATTCAACAAAGAGGAGAAGGGCACCTTCTTGTTTCCAATGAACAGTTTCATCTAGGTTATGTCGGCATGGAGCTGATAGAGACGAGTATACATTTAATCGAAAATAACGTGTTTTAATGTTATGCCTACTGAACGCGCAAGAAACGCGGGACATTTTATTCGGTAGAGTTTAACCTATAACAAATCAAAAATTTTGGTCCTGTTACGAGGCGTTGGCTACTGGAATTAATGAATATCTGTGTCCAAGAATGCAAGATTCCCAAAATCTGGCGGAAGGCTAGAGTCATTGCTATCCCTAAACCAGGCAAAGATCGGCTGGATCCTAAAAGCTATAGGCCTATTTCCTTGCTCTGTCACCTGTACAAGGTCCTGGAGAGGCTCATTCTTGAGCGACTGATAGGAAAGGTGGAGTCGTCTCTTATACCACAGCAAGCTGGATTCCGAGAAGGAAAAAGTTGCACATCACAGGTATTAAACTTGACACAGCATATTGAGGATGGCTTTGAGAATCGGCTCATTACAGGCGCTGTCTTCATTGATCTTTCTGCAGCTTATGACACAGTCAACCATCGGCTTCTTCTAACAAAATTGTATGACATCACCAAAGACTTCCATCTAATGTGCAACATTAAAAATATTCTCCAAAACCGAAGATTCTTTGTGGAATTTCAGGGAAAAAGAAGCAGATGGAGAACACAGAAGAATGGGTTACCGCAAGGCAGTGTGCTCGCACCACTGTTATTCAACATCTATACTAATGATCAGCCTCTACCTGAAGGTACCCAGAGTTTTATCTATGCTGATGATTGTGCAGTCACTGCTCAGGCCAACTGTTTTGAAAAGGTAGAACAGACTTTATTCAAAGCTCTGAAAGAATTTACCAACTACTACAATGAAAACAATTTGAAGCCAAATCCTGCCAAAACTCATAGCTGTGTATTTCATCTCAATAACAAAAAAGCAGCTAAAACCTTACAAATCACCTGGGAAGGAATCCCTGTTCAACACTGTTCGACTCCAAAATATCTGGGAGTGATTCTGGACCGTACGCTTACGTATAAGAAACATTGCCTAAACGTGAAACAAAAAGTGTCTGCCAGAAACAACATAGTGCGGAAACTTCGAGGCACCACCTGGGGAGCTCACCCTTGCACTGTGAGAACAAGCGCGCTAGCACTGTGCTACTCCACTGCTGAGTATGCTTGCTCCGTGTGGCATAAGTCCAGCCATGCCAAAAACATAGATGTAGCACTAAATGACACCTGCCGTATTATCACAGGTTGTTTAAGACCTACTCCCATAGATAAACTCCACTGTCTCGCTGGTATAGCACCACCTGAAATCCGACGTGAGATTGCTGCTAGGCATGAGAAAAGCAAAGCTATGACTATGGAAGCCCATCCTTTGTATGCCTGTCAACCAGCACATCCTAGGTTGAAATCAAGAAAGAGCTTCTTGACAACCACTGAAGCTCTTAAAGGAACTCCACAACAAGCAAGAATCTCAATGTGGCGGGAAAAATGTCAACATTTGAGAGAATGGATGGTTCCAAAGGAAGAACTTCCTCCTGGACATTCTGAAAAGTGGACAACATGGAAGGCTCTCAATCGATTACGCTCCAGTACCACGAGATGCAAGACCAACCTACAGAAATGGGGCCTTCCTGTGGAGACAGTTTACTGCAAGTGTAGTACTAAGCAGACTAACGAACATCTTCTACTGTGTCCATCTTCTCCAGCCACTTGTACCATTAAAGATCTAATGAGAGCAACTCCAAATGCGCTTGTCGTGGCCAATTTTTGGTCAACCAATGTTTAAAATTTTTTGGTTTAATTTTTGTCTCTCTTACTTTGTACTTCTGACACGATAAATAAATAACCTATAACATACCGAACTCGACAGCAGGAGTCGCCTATAAGTGCGGCCAGTATCCAGTATTCGGGAGATAGTGGGTTGGCAGTCCTGAAGATGGTTTTCCGTGGATTGCCATTTTCATACCGGGCAAATGCTGATACTGTACCTTAATAAAGGCTACAGCCGCTTCTTTCCCATTCCTAGCCCTTTCCTGCCCCATCGTCGCCACAAGACCTATCTGCGTCGGGGCGACTGATTTAGTCAGAATTATCATCATAATCACCTTCTTCATTACTTTTAGTTAATTGTGAAATAACAGGCGAATAAATACTCGCAAAATCACTGCCATTGGTTTGAACTGCAACAATAACATCTGAAGCGCTTACAATGGACGTAATTATTGTATTTCTGTTTGAAATTCAATCTAACGCACTTGTATACATCAAAGAAATTTCCTTTACTATTTGGAGAAATCAACTTGAACAGTGTGTAATTTTGTCATAAAAATAACCTTGTTTATTAGTATTTATTTACAACTGATCTGCATTTAGGACTGTCGTCCAGGTGGCTGATTCAATAACAATTATTGTTCACCTAGTCTTATCTTAAATAATTTCGAAGGAGATGGGAATTTATGGAACATCTCCCTTGCAAAATTATTCCTATCCATAACTCATCTATCTATGAACGAATACTTGCCATAATTATCTTAATATTATGTTCTTCCCTACTTTTTAATCCTCCATTCAATCTTATTCGCCTGCTGACGTCATTCCGCGCTATCTCTTCACTGATAGCCCTGACTTACCGCTTAGGCGAGCAGCTCGTATCGTTACCCCAATTCTTCCCAGCCCAAAGACTAATATTTTCGTAACACTACTCGTTTTCCTGAAATCGCCCAGAACAAATCAAGCTGCAATCCATTGTATCGTTTCCAGTTCTCCAATCAAGTAATGCTGGTCTCGGTCCCATACCCTGAAACCATACTGTAACTAGGTTCTTACCAGTGCCTTATATGCCCTCTCCTTTACATACTTTCTCAGTCCCTTATAAAAAGTTCCGTAACCTTCATTCACAACTTCGTTGCTGTGATTACCCTAATGAAGTCGGGCTCGGTGCATCGTACGACCAACTGGAAAGAAAAGATATACAGAAAAATAAAAACCAACGTCGGGGCCAGCCCAAGAGTCAATCAGCATATACACTGTATATTATGGGGCTACTGAAGTTGGCAAAAATAAGATAAATTTTGCAGATTTCACAGACGAGTAACATTTTAGTTAGTTGTGGACTGATATCCCACCAGTTCCGAGCGGTTTCTCTCCCTTCGCGGTTTAATATCATACTCAGACCGATAGGTTTTCAGCGACAGACATATGGGAAAGGGCTAAGAATGGAAAGCCAGTGCCATTGCCTTAATTGAGGTGGAGACCCTGCATTTGCATGGTGTCAAAATAAGTGACCACGGAAAACCAAATTCAAGGCTGCCAACGATTAGGTTCCGACCAATCATCCCCAGAATACAAGCTATCAGTCACACAACGCGTGTCACGTAACCAACTCTCCCAGCTGTCTGTTTAATTACAAAAATGTGCAAGAGCCTTAATTAAACAACAAGGCTCACACACAAAATCATGACATCATGACAGCACAAAACTGAAGAGTCTACCATGGAACCAGGAACTCAAAAAGGATCTGGAGAAAGCTCACAAAGATTTATCAGCCATGCGTTTAGGGTTGCGCAGCTGTGAGTTTGCATTCGGGAGATAGTGGGTTAGAACCCCACTGTCGGCAGCCCTGAACATGGTTTTCCGTGGTTTCCTATTTCCACACCAGAAAATGCTGCAGCTGTAACTTAACTAAGGCCACAGCCATCTCCTTCCCACTCCTAGCCCTTCCCTATCCTATCGTCGCCGTAAGACATATGTGTCCGTGCGATGTAAAACAAATTTAATATATATATATGCATCAGAAATATTAGACAGAAATCTGTTCCATAAAAAAGTAAACAGATGTGTAGTACAGCCAGAGGATGAAGTTCCAAGGGGCCAGGAACCAACTGTGCTGAAGAAAGCCCACGTAGAAAAAATGAAAGCCATACGGAAGACAAGAAGGCGAATCATAAAAGCACTGCGTGATCCAACAGAGTCTATACGCAAATAATAATAATAATAATAATAATAATAATAATAATAATAATAATAATAATAATAATAATAATAATAATAATAGCCTTATTGAAATATTACTGATTCCACAGAGCCTCCGTGGCTCAGGCGGCAGCGCGTCGGGCTCTCACCGCTGGGCTACGTGGTTCAAATCCCGGTCAATCCATGTGAGATTTGTGCTGGACAAAGCGGAGGCGGGACAAGTTTTTCTCCGGGTACTCCGGTTTTCCCTGTCATATTTAATTCCAGCAACACTCTCCAACATCATTTCATTTGTCATCCATTAATCATCGTCCACGAGGAGTGCGACAGCCTTCGGCAACCGGCACAATTCCTATCCTCGCCGCTAGATGGGGGCTTCATTCATTCCATTCCTGACCCGGTCGAATGACTAGAAACAGACTGTGGATTTTTATTTTTTTCAACTGATTCCACTCTAGCCACGCACACTGATTAGTCTCTTTCTTTACTTTTTTTTCAAAGAAAACGCACGTAGAGAAAGAAAGAGCATGATTAAAGGGTGGATTTTAATGGTATTCAGGTGCACAGTATCTGCTTTGCAGACGATATTGCTGTCTTAGCTAATTCTGAAAAGGATATGAGATACTAAGAACATTAAACAAATCCTTAGAAAAATTTAAACTAAAAATAAGTATAAAGAAAACAAAATTTTTGATAGTAGACAAAAAGAAGCTACAGGTAAAAACACTTAAAATTAAATAACATACATATAGAGCGAGTCACAGAATTTTTCCTTTTTCGGTACTGTAATTACCTCTGATAAAGGATCCCTTTCAGAAATCAAAAAAAGAATAGTGGTAGCAAAACAGGCCTTCCAAAATAAGAAAAACTGATTGCTAACTACATCTCAGTGTGAAGACCGGAAAATCATTTCTCAAGAACTTTGTTTGGAATGTGCAACTGTATGGGTGCGAAACCTGGACATTAAGGGAAACAGGAAGAAACAAAACTTGAGGCTGCAGAAATGTGGTTTTGGAGAAGAATTACAAAAAACAAGTTGGTAGGATAAAAACTAAATGACCTTTTTTCTTAAAAGAACGTAAAAGAAGATCGATCTTTATTAAATACGATAAAGAAGAGGATTCCTTGGACACGTACTGAGACATGACTCTCTTCTCCAAGCCATCATTGAAGGTAAAGTACTGCGAAAGAGACCCAGGAGACCACCAAGGATGTCATACATCAGGAACTCCGTCGGTGAACTGGCATGTGGTTCATATAACAACATGAAGAGGCTAGCAGGAGATCGTCACATGTGGCTACGGCGACAAGGCATTGCCTTTGGTAGATAATGATGATGATGATGAAGATGATGATGATGATGATGTTGATAGTTTATTTTCGTGTGGCTATTTCTAGCCGAGTGCAGCCCTCGTAAGGCAGACCCTCCGATGAGGGTAGGCGGCATTTCTCATGTGTAGGTAACTGCGTGTTATTGTGGTGGAGGACAGTGTTATGTTTGATGTGCGAGTTGCAGGGATGTTGGGGGCAGCACAAACACCCAGTTTCCTAGCCAAGGGAATGAAGGTTAACATCTCCGGTCTGGCCGGAAATCGAACCCGGGACCCCTGTGACCAAAGGCCAGCACGCTAACCATTTAGCCATGGAGCCGGACGATGATATTTTATTTTACTTTTTTGTTATTGAAGACTAGTGGCAATTCACGTGAGCTCTACTGTACAGGCAACCCCAGCGAGCCTATCTTTCATATTCGAGATATTAAAACGTGTATACACCTACCTACGACAGAAATTTAATAAATCTCAGCAAGGTATTTTTTAATCAATGGAACTTCAAAAATGGATCTCCAATTCATCTGTTCGTGTGTTATTAAAAACGCCCTCGTCTAAGAACCCTCTGTGCAGTATTCTAACATACAGAGTTGCTAATATTAATTCTGGAGCGAAGAACCAATGCCACCCGATTACCGATAATTGGATTATGATATTCAAACATTCGACTTGTCGACTTCTCATTCAGTTTTAATGATTCGCAAAGAATATAGTTGAGTGGTATTCGATGGTTATAACAAGGATCCGGACCAGTATGACTAAAAAATTTAAAATAATGGCCAATAACAATACAAATTCACTTAAGAAAGAAAGTTAAAAATGACCTAATGAAAATGATGAATCTATTTAATAATAATGACCAATAATACTGATTTAAACAGCAACTCTGACGTAGAACAAACTTCCTTAACAGTGTTAGCCATCGTAGTAGGCTTCGGTTCAGAGGTACCTGGGTTCGATTCATAACTGGGTCAGGAATTTTAGTCGCGTCTGGTTAATTCCTCTGATTCGGGGACTGGATATTTGTGTTCGTCCTAATACACTTCTTTCTCGTCTGCGAACAATGCACCACACTACAAACTACCACAGGAACACGCAATAGTGAAAACATTTCTCCATCTACAAAGTTGACGATCAGATGGGCATCCTGTCTTAAAACAGCAACAAATTCGCATCAAGTGACGGTCCCAATAAATTGGGGAAAAGATCAGGAATAAGAAGAAGAAGAAGAAGAAGAAGAAGAAGAAGAAAGCCTCCTCTATCACTTATTTTTGGAAATGTGCAGGTTTCAAGACGAGCATGAGAAATATGGAGCAATTTTAACTCTACGTGAGAAAGGATGAAAACCTATTTCTAGCATGCTTTTTTAATAAATAATATACCAATGTAATCAGAAACTCGTAAATTATTTTGTGGAATGAAAAATTTTAAATGTTTGAATTTGCTATCGTTATGGTTCTATCTGCCCTTGCCTGCATGTCACTCTTTCTCGCAAATTAGTCTTTTTCCCCTTTTTCATTCGACTCTCGGCACAGGCTGAAGTAAAATGTAAACTCCACAAAGTCTCAGTCATGGCTGTGACAGTATGGAAAGTACTGAGGGACGGGTGTTGTAGCAGAGTAATGACATTCAGAGCACGATTCGTGCGTCTGGATGTTAAAAAACGTGTTACCCAATGGACCTCCAATAACACTTTCTGGCCAAGTCAGGAAATTAATGGTAAACACTCCCACTTTTCATTCCGCCTAGCACACCTCATTTTGTCGCTGCCATCCGTCCTTGCTCTTTCCTTATAACCGCACAGCTTTTGGTGGTGCTATCTGAGGATCCAGCAAGTCTTCAGGCTGATGATATAACAGACAAAACTCCCCTTAATAATCGAATGTCCTTTCAATTGCTTAAGATTTTGTCCCGCTGGAATTCCTTAAAGACACCCTGTGGTTGGAGACTCAGTTCCGTGGTATTCGGAGATACTCAGATACATCTGCTTTGTGTCGGTACATTTACTGGCAAAATTTCCGCACCTCGGCGTATCCGAAATCTGTAAAAACTTAAAACCAATAGCATGATTGTTAATACATGATTATAAATGCATTCCAAGGTATTTCCTGCATGTCGTAAGAGACTACTGAAGGAAGGCCTTTACATGAGAGCGTTGACAACCATACGGCCCCTAGATGAGTTGAACAATGCTTCCACTTGTATTAAACTCCTTTAACCTTTCCCGTCCTGTCGCCCTTAGTCAACTCTTGTTCTCTTCCAAACCCTACGGTATTACGTTTGTGAGGTCTGCGGAGTATTTAATTTATGCGCCGTATTTCTTCCGTAAGAGGTGACTAAAAGGGGCCCCCGAGGCTCTGAACTTGCGAGCTTGGTTTGGTGACCACGGGGCCCTTAGCTGAGTACTGGCACTGCTCCCACTTACTTGTGCCAGCTTCTCACTTCCATCTATCCTATCCAACCTCCCTTGGTCAATTCGTGTTCTTTTCCGACCCCGGAGTTATTAGTTTCGCGAGGCCTAGCGATCTTTCTTTTTCCCGCCCTTCGTGGCCGTTGTCTTTCCTTGGCCGATATCTTCAGTTTTCGAAGTGTTTAGTTTAGTAATGTTTTATTTTACCTGGCAAGATCAAGGCCTTCAGGCCTTCTCTTCCATCTAACCAGGAACTGAAATATACATATGTTGCATTGTATTACAATAACTACGTCTAATACAAATTAAATTAATAATAATACAAGAATGGTGAGATTACATTAAGATGAAATGAATTAAGATTAAATTAATAAATTAAGATTAAGTTAAGATTAAATTAAGATTAAATAAATCAGACATAAAAAGGGATAAATTCTTAAAACTAATATCCTACATATAAAAAAAAAAGGCAGTACATAACATTTGATTTTAAAGACAAATCGGATAAAAATTTTAGACTCTCTACCAGGACATCCATAACAATAGAATGGTTGTAAGTAGCAGCATCAAGTTTACAGATGATCCTTACTGGTGCATAAAATGTCTCCAAAGTGCTTCCTTGAAAGTGTGAATAGCGCTTAACCCCCTGATATTTTCGGGAAGGAGGTTCCACTCACGGCAGGCAATTACTGTGAATGATTTATCATAGATGGCAGTTCTGTGGGTAGGTAAAGCAAGGATGGAATTATTAGTGGATCTGGTGTTAAGACTGTGATAAGAGGATAAGTATTTGAAATATGAAGTAAGGTAAAATGGTTGTGAAGAATGAAGGATTTTATGGAGATGGCATAGGGAATGCACAGTGCGACGGATCTCTAGTCGGGGCCAAGATAGATGGTTATATGAAGGAGTTACGTGGTCATAGTACCGTAGGTTACAGACGTATCTCACACAAGCATTTTGACCACGTTGTAATCTGCTCAATAACTTGCCTCGAGCGTCTCTATAAATCGCGTCACAATAGTCGAAATGAGGGAAAACCAGACTTTCTACCAACATTTTTTTTAGTTTTTCAGGAAATAAGTATTTATACCCGCGCAGCATGTGCAATGCAGAGAATATTTTCTGGGTGATGTTCGTGATATGCGTTTTCCATGACATGTCATCATCGAAAGTAATGCCTAGGACTTTTACTGATGACGTGAATGGTATGTTAGTATTACACAACCTTATAGATGGAATCTCTGGTCGATTGACCTTCGTGAGTAGTTTTGGGTATCCAAGGATGATGGCTTGCGTTTTAGCTGGGTTTAACCTAAGCCCACATCTCAAAGACCAAGAAGAAAATGATGTTAGATCCTGATTGATTTTGTCTATGGCGGAAAGTATTAGATTTGGAGATGTATGGAGGTACATTTGTACATCATCAGCATAAATATGGTATTTGCAATGCGTTAGGTTTTGGGAGACATCATTAATGTAAATGGAAAAAAGAAGGGGTCCTAACACTGACCCTTGGGGCACACCACACTGCACAGACCGCCAAGTTGATTTGTTTATTCTATCTGTAACACACTGCCGACGGCCATGCAGGTAGGAATGCAACCAAAGGAGGGCGCTGTCCGAGAAATGGAGGGAATACAATTTCGAGAGCAAGATGTCAATGTCAACAGAGTCAAAAGCTTTGCTCAAATCTAAGAGTATTAAAACTGTCACTTCCTTGTTGTCCATAGCTTCTCGGATGTCTTCTGTGACCTTCAGTAGTGTCGTATCCCTTTAAATTTTCGCCTCTAATTAGTGTTAATGGAGGATGGATGCCCAGTCGTACTTCCTCTGAAAATAATAATCACCACCATCACCGATTTATTTTCCAGATACCTTCATTCTTTGAAGCATCGCAGCACCTCTTCTGATTTTTCCTTTCGTATTCGGGTTTTTTTCCCAGTTTCATACCCTCTTGCAATCATCTCAATAAGAGTTTTTTAAAGTGCTAGAAAACAATGGCATGGAACTGTAGCAAGTGAACACACCGCCGATCTCAACGAGAGTCGAACTCGTTATATCAAAAGGACTATGACGAAACCATGTGCACTGCTTGAGACTGACTTATGCAATGAGAGATCTTTAGTCAACTATTTATTGACTCGCCCCCCTTCAAACTGCTACTAACAGTAGTATCTAAAAGATAAACTCTCCCCATCCATGTGTATCTTTTAGTTCAGTAGAAACCTCACCTAATCGAATGTGATCACAGGTGATGCCCCTTGGGAAATCTCCGTTGTGTTGATCCGTAGCAGAGTGCAGTACGTGCCAGGATTCTCTAATACCCTTGTATTTCCTCTAACTACCTTGTTACACACTCTACGTTAGAGAGATAAGCCGGGGTTACAAGTTAACTGTACTTGGTGCTATCGAGCAGGCAGGCGTGACTGGAATATGGACACTGGCCCTTCTATGCAAATAGCCTGTAGTCACACACTGGAACCGAGGTTATGTAATCCCTAGTGCTCCTCTCTTACAATTAATTTCTCGAAATTAATTAGTAATATCGACACGGCAACATTCGGTAAGCCAAAACTAGTGTTGGTGAATTTAACATCCAAATTAAATCACTTTTCACTGCAACCTCGAGTTTTACTTTCCATGTTCAGCAACTGTATTTTGCTGTTTTTGTATATTATTAGCAAGAGGAGACTGGAAGTGACAGAGAGAACCAGCCTTGCTGATTGCCTCAGGGGATACAGTGCTGGCCTACTGCGCTCAAGTTGGCAGGTTCGATCACAGCTCAGTCAGAAACTACCAGTATTTTTGGACGCAGACTTAGGTTCCTCGACAACGGGCACAAGGAAATACCAGGCATAAGGTTAGGGCCTGCAGCGTCTGCAATGCAGGCGGGCCCGGACCTTTAAACTTTCAGGGATAATGAAGGATGGCAAACGGATCAATCTGAGATAATGAACCATATTCCGGAAACGATCGAGTCAAAAGTTAAGCACTTAAGTCTGCTTCTTGCACACAAGTCTCACAAGCTGCTCTATTTACAACAAATGTTCGAAATGGCGTGCCCCAGCGTCAAACTTCCGATGTACCCGTTCAAATATCCCCGGTGTCGTTTGAACAGCGCCACAACAGCAAGAATTATTTCTAAGAGATCTTCTTCAGTCTCGAGAGGTGTCTCATACACAAAGCTTTTCACATGGCCCCACAAGAAGAAATCAAATGAGATCAGGTGACAGTGTGGGCCACGAAAAAGGACCTCCTCTTCCTATCCACTTTACATGGAATGTCTGATCCAGTTGGTCTGTCCAAAGTGAGGTGGGACTCCATCATGTTGGACGAAGGGCAACTGGGGTGTGTTTCAGAAACGTGGATAGTACATCTCTGAGCACCTCTGTGTACACTGCTACTCTTACGAACGGACGGACGCTAAACAACTTGGATTATTAATAACTTTTGACTCTAACGGTTCCTTATCTGAAATGGATCCATTTGCCGTTCTCCATCATTCCTGAAAATTTGTAACATCATCACGGATACATGCTGTTTAGCCTAATGTCAATCTGCACGGAAATGGTCAGGGCGGTTTTGTAAAATCAGTCGAAATAATTCGATTTTTTGCAGTTTGTACGTAGAGGAGTTGCCTTTTGGCTGCATTACAGTCATTACAATGAGTTGTGTGTAACACAGCACAGCTTGCTATCTCTCGCAATACCGCAATACGCTCCTCACAAAAGACCTGCACCAAATTATTTAAAAATAATTATATCAATGGAAATTGATACCAAAATACCACATTTGAGTTCGAAAATAATGCCAATAACAGTTGGCGTAGTAACAATCACTCAACTCATTTTCAAACGAGACCTCTCGACACGAAGTTAATAACAGATTAGCCTTATCAGATGTACGGTTTGATATTTTTCAAAGTTTATTTGAACAGTATTTAATTTAATTTTGTTCGTATATATTTTTTGTAATCGATTAAATTATTGTAATTGAGACTTCCGTATCGGCTGCAGAGTATAGTTCTGTAGTTACTGAAAAACGAAACCAATTAAAGTGGTATAGGATGCGCCGGCACGGGCTTCGCGGTTGTGGGCTGTGCGTGTGTGTGACGTCATTGGTGACGACACTAACTTGACAATATATTGAATTAGTTCTACCTGCTGTATTTAAATTTACATTCGTTATTCATAGATGTTACATCTTATTTGATGGGGCCCGAACTTTTATTTTGGCAGGTGGACCCATCTGATATACGATTATGTTTCATATCTCCACTGACTCATAAAAGAGGAAGGCTACCTGCTGTAAAAAGAAATAAAAAATTTGAAATGTAGATTTCATGGCATAGCTCATCAAAGTAAGGCAAAATGAGTGCTAAGTACGTGACGTCACACACATACTCTGTTATAAGATGACGCGGTTTTGACTCGTGCGCTCAGCTGGAGGTTGGCTGACGTTGTAAATACATCGTGGTCAGTTGTATAGAATAAAAAGGAAAGTCCGCTTTTGTGGTGTAGTGGTTAGTGCGATTAGCTGCCACCCCCCCGGAGGCCAAGGTTCGATTCCCGGCTCTGCCACGAAATTTGAAAAAGTGGTGCGAGGGCTGGAACGGGGTCCACTCAGCCTCGGGAGGTCAACTGAGTAGAGGGGGGTTCGATTCCCTCCTCAGCCATCCTGCAAGTGGTTTTCCGTGGTTTCCCACTTCTCCTCCAGGCAAATGCAGGGATGGTACCTAACTTAAGGCCACGGCCGCTTCCTCCCCTCTTTCTTGTCTATCCGTTCCAAACATCCCATCCTCCCACAAGGTCCCTGTTCAGCATAGCAGGTGAGACGGCCTGGGCGAGGTACTGGTCATCCTCACCAGTTGTATCCCTGACCCAGAGTCTGAAGCTCCAGGACACTGCCCTTGAGGCGGTAGTGGTGGGACCCCTGGCTGAGTCTGAGGGAAAAACCGACCCTGGAGGTAAACAGAAGAAGAAGTTTAGGAAACCGTGAAAAGCCTGCGACCGTTTCATGCTTGCCTAACTTTATACGAACGTCAACACGCTCATTTCTTGTGAGTAGTGAAAACAGCAGAAGCAGATACTTGTGAGAATATTCATCCGTGCTTCCTGCAATGCAAGCTTTCCACGAAAGAGAAAAAATAAAAACACACGTCTATAAATAAGCTCATATAGCCTGAAGCTCTCACCGTCTGCTTAACACGCCATTGCCGTTAATGCAATTATCTTGTTTAATTCTTCCCTCTAGCACCTTCTGAGTTAAACATGAGACAATGACTATTCATCAGGAGGAGAAATCTCCTGATGTATTTGAATAGTGCCGTATCTCTGCAAAAGCAGCTGGAATTGACAAGATTTCTGGGGATATACTAAAGAAAATTGGTTGGGATATAGTACCATATCTGAAGTACTTATTTTATTATTGCTTGCATGAAGGAGAGTTGCTATAGTAGCTCCTGTGTACAAAGGAAAGGGTTATAGACATAAAGATGAAAATTGCAGGCCAGTCAGTTTAACATGCATTGCATGTAAGCTTTGGGAAAGCATTCTTTCTGATTATAATAGACATGTTTGCGAAATTAATAACTGGTTCGATAGAAGGCAGTTCGGGTTTAGGAAAGGTTATTCCACTGAATCTCAACTTGTAGGATACCAGCAAGATATAGCAGATATCTTGGATTCAGGAGGTCAAATGGACTGTATCACGACTGACCTGTCTAAGGCATTTGATGGAGTGAATCATAGGAGAGGATTTTTTTTTTTTTGCTATACGTCGCACCGACACAGATATGTCTTATGGGACAGGAAAGGGCTAGGACTGGGAAGGAAGCGGCCGTGGCCTTAAGTAAGGTACAGCCCCAGCATTTGCCTGGTGTGAAAATGGGAAACCACGGGGGAAAAAATCTTCAGGGCTGCCGACAGTGGGGTTCGAACCTACTGTCTCCCGAATACTGGATACTGGCCGCACTTAAGCGACTGCAGCTATCGAGCTCGGTATTCATAGGAGAGTACTGGCAAAAATGAGTGCAGTTGGACTAGTGATTTCTAGTAACACAACTACCTTTCCTTTCGTATTCTTAGGCAAAAAGCCAGCACAGTTCCTTTCCTCGCCGCTAGATGGGGCTTCATTCATTCCATCCCTGACCGGGTCGAATGACTGGAAACAGGCTGTGAATTTTCATTTTCACTATTATCATCATTAATATATTTACTATGAGCATCATGTCATCTCATTCGGTAGGATATTTTGACCACACCGTGCACGTACTAAAACATGTTACACGGTGCTTTGAAACTGGCCACATTCGGCGAGGCAAATTCAGAGTAACACTTTTGCCAGTTCGCACCAGTATCCGGTTGGCCATATTTGTCCTTTATCGCTTCAGCATCTATAAATGGAATCAATATGACGTAAAAAAAAAAGAAGCAGAAAGTCGATTTCAAGAATAATGCGGTCGTGGAAATATAAATATTCACTTCTGTTAACTTATTTATAGCCGGCCCCGTGGTGTAGGGGTAACATACCTGCCTCTTACCCGGAGGCCCCGGGTGCGAATCCCGGCCAGGTCAGGGATTTTTACCTGGACCTGAAGGC
Organism: Anabrus simplex; assembly: GCF_040414725.1. Taxonomy (NCBI): domain Eukaryota; kingdom Metazoa; phylum Arthropoda; class Insecta; order Orthoptera; family Tettigoniidae; genus Anabrus; species Anabrus simplex. The sequence goes on along the minus strand of NC_090272.1, from coordinate 100,647,923 downwards.
TGGTTCGAGTTCTACTCAGCCTACCTGATTAGAATTGAGGCGCTATCTGACAGTAACATAGCGGCCCCGGTCTAGAAAGCCAAGAATAACGGCCGAGAGGATTCGACGTGCTGACCACACGATACCTCGTAATCTGCAGAGCTTCAGGCTGAGCAGCGGTCGCTTGGTAGGTCAAGGCCCTTCAAGGGCTGTACTGCCGTTGGGTTTGTTTAGTTTTTAAAAGTCATTTATGTTATTCATGCTTTCAAAATAATCGTCATAGCCCTTTCCTATCGCATCGTCGCCAAAAGATCTATATGTATCTATTGGCGCAACGTAAAGTACACTGAAAAAAATACTGTAGTGCATTTCTTCGGTTGTCAGTTTCTAATTCGTCATGTTGTTGAGATTCTCTCGCTTGATTACAGATCAGTGGTCTAAATGAACGTCCCAGATGAACAAGTTCTAATTGAATAATGCTCTTACAGTTTTCTGTTTCCTTACGTTACACTTGACGTGAGCAGCTTCAACTGCATACTTTTTACCGAGCTCGATAGCTGCAGTCGCTTAAGTGCGGCCAGTATCCAGTATTCGGGAGATAGTAGGTTCGAACCCCACTGTTGGCAGCCCTGAAGATGGTTTTCCTTGGTTTCTCATTTTCACACCAGGCAAATGCTGGAGCTGTACCTTAATTAAGGCCACGGCCGGTTCCTTCCAAGGCCTAGCCCTTTCCTGTACCATAGTCGCCATAAGACATATCTGTGTCGGTGCGACGTAAAGCCAATAGAAAAAAAAATACCTGCATACTTTACATTTACAATTTGCTTTACGTCGCACCGACACAGATAGGTCTTATGGAGACGATGGGATAGGAAAGTGCTAGGAGCGGGCCGTGGCCTTAACCCTAGGTTAGGCGGGTGGATGACAGATGTCATCCAATCAGCTTTAGACAACAGTTATTGAAAACTCGGAGCAACTAAGTATGCACGACATGGTGTACCTCTCTGCGATTTCTTATCTAATCACCTATTTGAGTCTCAGCTGCAGAGCTGCTAAACTGACCTTGCTGCTAGCCGGTATATTTGCCTGGAGGACCATTGTCATCCACGAGCCCAAATTCAGCCCTTGGTAAGTTTACCCTGATTGAATTCAAAATGTCCTCTTCTCTGTGGAATTCTCCAAACAGTACATTGGAAATCAGTTATTATGACACAGAACACGCCTGTAATATCATCGTTGTCGTACTGTGTGGAGAACAGAATTTTGAATGTTGCTTGAGGGCAGCTGAAACCTCAGACTGAAAGGAAAGCGACATTTCTTGACATTCCCAATGTTACAACGAGCCCAGTTACTCCTTGGAATGATAGCTGGATTACCGGTCAAGGAAAGCCGAAGCAATAGAAAGGCTACTGTCCAAGATAACAAGAATTTCGTATACAAAGTGCCAAAACTATACCTGCCCTGGCTATATGATGGACGTGTGTTATGATTGTTCTAAGGAGCGTGACAAAAGTATTCTCATGTATTTTGTGTACATTTCTTTATATCATCGTTTCTGAATGATCAAATATGTTGTATTAAAATAAATGCTAACTGTCATTAGGTACAATTATAGTAATTAATAAAAAATAATAAACATTCTAGTTAGTAAATTACTCATACATCATGAATTACAGAATGGATGTCAGGCGTCATCCACGCGACTAAACCCGTTACTGAATTGCACGCGCAGAACGCACGGTTAATTAAGTTGTGAAAATGGGAAACCACGGAAAACCATATTCAAGGCTATCTTCCGAATGCAGGCTCACAGCTGTGCGACTCTAACCGCACGGCCACTTTTCGGTTAACGGCTTACTACATGCACTGTAGAGAGAAATATGTAAATCAAGTAAGATATGTAAGTATTTTGCCATAAGGAATATTTTGATTCAGTCTAGACTTCGGAACACCTGCTCTGCTATAAAACAGCGAACAGCTTGCGAGCTGTCTGCGGAAGGACGAGCTTTTCTCTAAGCCGGAAGAGACTGATGGCTCAGGGTCTTCACTTTATGATCCTGTCTACACAGCATGTCATGTATTTACAAACAAAACAGGACACGATCTGGCGATGGTCCAACACGGGAGGGATGGAAACCCTTTAGTCACGGAAGCAAAACAAAACAAAAAATCGGCTACCTCTCCACATTCAGAGTTCTTGGCAGATCAAATTGCCCGTCATCCTGCACAGCCATGAAAAGAACAGAGGACAACAGTGTGTCCACTTGAGGATGTGTGGGGGTAGAAGAGAAAGTGATAAAACTCCGAATGAAATTCCATGCAGTAGCATTAGACTATCTCGCGCAGACAAAATAATTTATTAATGAACGTAGGTTTTCTTGGTTCATTGTATTAAAATAAATAACGAAATATGATTCTCTGGATTAAAGGCACTTAATTATTACTAAAACAAAGCCGAGCCATCTGCCAAATTACACTGGCCTTCATCAGGACATGGAAGGTCTGCTTCTGACAGTGATCATATAAATTCCTCAAAGAACGTGGGAAGTCCCCACCCCCGCCTAACCGGACTCAGGTATCATCGCGCTGTGCTGTAGTGGTTGGGAGTGCTGCATCCAAATAACTTCAATAGGGAAGACGGCTTCACGTTATCAAATACGTTTACCGACTCGTTGGCTGAATGTTCAGCGTACTAGCCTTAGGTTCTGAGGGTCCCGGGTTCGATTCCCGACCGGGTCGGGGATTTTAACCTTAATTGGTTAATTCCAATGGCTCGGGGGCTGGGTGTGTGTGGCGTATTCAACATTAGAAATCATCCTAGGTAGGGCCCCTCATCTTCACAGACATGCAGGTCGCCTAATAGGCCGTCTACTAGAAAAAGACCTGCACCAGGCCTCTCCGGAAACCATACGGCATTATTATACTTGTTTATTGCCATTTTCTTTTCTATTGTAATAATATCCATGCGGGGTGGTGGTTTCTAACCCCCCAGACACCCTCTCAATCTCGGCTATGACCCTGAGTGGGACGTAAAGCCAATAGTATTACTATTATTATTATTATTATTATTATTATTATTATTATTATTATTATTATTATTATTATTATTATTATTATTATTATGCATTACAGGTATAGTCTGTTATACGTTGAGTCTGATGGCTTGTGTGAAAGAATTAAGCGGCTCTATTTGCAACCAGAACACTGGCTCGTTTACTTCCAGCGTCGGCTTGTTTTCCTTCTACTGTACTACTCCTACCCTCCACGGCTGAGTCTTCTTATCCTATCCTCCTCCATTCCCCTTTATCTCCCCATTGCCAGTGTCCTTTGTACTAACAATCCTTCTTGCTGCTTTAATATCAGTGACTTCCGCCGTATGAAGAAGATATCTTGAGACCACGCAGCTTTCAGACTCGTACAGAAGGTTCGGTCAGAAAACTGTATGATTTTTATATAAGTTCGTCTGAGAGCTCACTCCTGTCTTACAGAACGGAATACCGTTGATCGCAACTGCCTAGACTGCATCTTACTTATTATGCTACTGCACTTTCATAGAATAATACACTTCAGCTCTTGCACTTCTTATCTCGTACCTGACAATCAATCTTCTTAAGTTTCGTATCAAATGCCATCACCTTAGTCTTAGAAATGCTAATTTTCATACCATAAACCATGTATTAACCTTTCAAGCTTCAAGATCGACTAAGCGAAGAGAATATAACTGTGTCTGGCAACATTGCAAAATCCAAAAGAAGTGGCTTGCATACGATGATGATGATGATGATGATGATGATGATGATGATGATTGTTGTTTAAAGGGGTCAAACATCTAGGTCATGGGACCCTAATGGTACGAGATGAGACGAAATGTAATGACAATTAAAATTCGAAAATGTATTCCCTGACCAAAACTCAAAAGCATGATGATTATGAAGAATGAAATCATGAATATGTGTATGTTGGGTATTCAGCCCGAAGGCTGGTTTGATCCTCTACAGCTCTACCAACAGCTGTCATATGATAGCCTATGTGTCATTAAAGAGGCATACTAGGGAAATGAGGAGCGAGGTAGTTTCCCGTTGTTTTCCTCATGAATCTGAATTTAAAATAATCAGCTTATCTAACTCACAATATCTGAAGTTAAAATAATTGCAAAATCCATCCACTGACTGGAATTCAAAAAGATAAAGATGAGCAATGATTATGAACTTAAAACAATCAGTGAATCCGACCCACAATACCCCACCTTACATAACTGAAGAAAGCACTGCTTCCAAAGTAAAATCCTAAATCAATGATGCTTGTTGTCTAAAGGGATCCAAAATCCAGGTCACCGGACTCTCGTAATGGTACTAATCGCTGGTACAGTAGAACCATGGTTTTCCTCATTCAGCAGTACTAATCACACGTAAAGAAGACTCACGGTCTTTCTCACATAGGGGTATTAATCACAGGTAATGTACTGCGCACAAGTAACGCAGACCTATGAACATAATGGCACCACTCATAGGTAACGCAAACTCATAGTGTTCCTCACATACAGATGTTCATCATAGCCAACGTAAACCCACGGTGTCGCTCATATGGTGGTACTAGTCACAGGCAACACCCAGACCCGTGGTGTTTCTCACATAATGGTGCCAATCACAAGCAACGTAAACCCACGGCGTTCCATATATGGTGGTACTAATCAAAGGTACTGTAAACCCATAGTGATCCAACCACGATGCTATCAATCACAAACCTATGGTGTACCTCACATTGTGATACTAATCACAAGTAGAGTTGACTCATGGTGTTCCTTCCGTGATGGTACTAATTACAGGTTCTAATTTAATCATCCCTTTGTCGCCCCTTTCAGTCGCATCTTACGACGTCGGTGTATTCTTCATCTGCATCCCCCATCCATAAGAGATGACTTGCATTCGTATCATTGGAGACTTCAAACAAGTAGTATAAATACTCGGGAAGGGGTTCAACATCATCAATAACGATAAATAACGGCCTTAATGAATATTAGTGAAAGACTCATGTGAAAGTGAAGTTTTAACGGAGATAAAGAGTGTTCTGAAAGTCTCTTCAAGCAGTGTATAAGCTTAGTCTCATCTCTAGACAGACTACGAAGAAGACATTCTCGCTTTCCAGCGTGGGACTGCTGAAGGCGGGTACGAACCGTATCTCTGGGAGCCAGACACCAATCGTCATAATGGGATCATTCTCTCACAATGACTTACTGGCGCCTTGCATAATTTTCGACAATAGAAGGAGGGAGTGAGTAAGTAAGTGGTGGAAGTGAAGACTTGATGCCGTGGTTCAGAGAAAATATTCTTTGAAATGGAGCTAGAATTGACAAGTACAGTCACGTTCTGTCGAGCAAGAATACAAGCCACTTCTAGTAATTCTACTGTACATCCATAACTTATACCGTATCTAAATAAAATTTAGATTTTCTTTCTACATTGTGAAAATTATAAATGTTGTTTGATTACTACATTCTTCCCCTCCGTGGCACACGCAGCAGCGCACCAATCTCTTACCGCTGCTGTCCGTGATTCAAATCCCGGTCACTCCACATGAGATTTGAGCTGGACAAAGCGGAGGCAGGACAGGCTTTTCTCCGAGTACTCCGGTTTTCCCCTAGCATCTTCCATTCCAGCAACTCCAGTACCATTTCATTATTCATCTGTCAGGCATTAACCATTGTCCCAGAGGAGTGCGAACATGCTTCAGCAGCGGGCACAGTTCCTATCCTGGCTGCTAGATGGGGCTTCATTCTTTCCATTCCTGACCCGGTCAAATCACTGGAAACAGGCTGTCGATTTTCGTTTACAACTTGCTTTCGATGTCATAAAAAGATCTTAGAGAATATTGGTTCAATTTGTGCGGGCAAAATTAAGAAGCGAGAAATAATTGTGGTGCTGGTTGCGACAATGCAGATAGGGCGAGCAGTGAGCAAATCAATAACGCTGGCGAATTGTTGAGGTCCGCGATAAGGAAGCTTCTAGAAAAATCTGGAGGTTGATTAACAATGGACCAGATCTCCGACACCGTAAAAATAGTTAGTGGAACGTAAAAGCAATAAAATAATTTTTTTTCCCAACAGATATATCCAGTACATTTTCTCGCATGTGCAACAAAGGGTGAAGAGCCTAACGTCGCGAATTAATTAATAACTTAATACTGGGAGGACTGTACGATGTTACCCGATTCTGTCCTGCATGCATGGTTAAGGGATCGAATCACTATTACATATGAAAAAGGAGGTTGATGAAGGCCTAGAATACGATGGAGGAATAAGGTTTTAATACTGTTAAGCAATTGGACGTAGACTGGAATACGACTGGGAGGATATGGGGGAATGACGACGATTGTGATAAATGTGTGAAAGCCAGATACGTTAAAAATTTCCATTTTTACGGAGGTCGAGTCATAAGTCACGGCAACATTTTTTTTTCTCGCGAACAGGAGACAACACGGAAAATCTAAGATATGCATTTGGAAACGTACGGTGTGTACTTGCATATGATGCCACTACATGGCGTACGTAAACAAAACAGTGTGGGTCTAAGCATGCCCCCAAGTTCAGTGTGTGAATGAGAGCGTCACAAAATGGAAGTCAACAAGCAGGAGAAACGATCGTATATTAAAATAGCAGTTCTCCGCGGCAGAAATGCACGCCAATGACATGCAGAGCTGCGGGAAGCATTAGGTGTGTGACTATGATCTAATCTCCAAAGTCAAGAAGCCATTACGTGGACAACGGTTTGCTAACAAAGATGACATCGTAACAGCATTTCGGAGAGAGGTGTCACACGTTAGCGATACACATGCAGCGAATGGTATTCAGCGCCTGCCCCACCGCTGGCAACGCACAGTGGAAACCTTGGGTGATTACTTCGAAGGCCTGTAACCAGTGGAGACCTGTCCTTTGTACGTAGTCTTGTGCATTTGCTGTCTATACCATAATCAAACAATGTTTACCAATGGCCTGTGTTCTGTCCCTTTCCTACGAGACTCTCCTGAAGGCATAATTTGTCTTCAGGCACTATGAATAAGTACATGCACTATATTTCCAAATGCGTTTCATAGATTTTCCGTGTTGTCTCCTGTTCGCGAGAAAAAAGTTGCCATGACTTTTAATTCGACCCTCGTATAATAATGAGTCTTAAAACCGATTATTATTATTATTATTATTATTATTATTATTATTATTATTATTATTATTATTATTATTATTATTATTGGCCGGCCCCGTGTTAAAGGGGTAGCGTGCCCACCTCTTACCCGGAGCCCCCGGGTTCGATTCCCGGCCAGGTCAGGGATTTTAACTGGACCCGAGGGCTGGTTCGAGGTCCACTCAGCCTACGTGATTAGAATTGAGGAGCTATCTGACAGCGAGATAGCGGCCCCGGTCTGGAAAGCCAAAAATAACGGCTGAGAGGATTCGTCATGCTGACCACACGACACCTCATAATCTGCAGGCCTTCGGGCTGAGCAGCGGTCGCTTCGTAGGCCAACGCCCTTCAAGGGCGGTAGTGCCATGGGGTTTAGGGTTTATTATTATTATTATTATTATTATTATTATTACTACCACCACCACCACCACCACCACCACCACCACCACCACCACCACCACTTGTACACCAAGTTTGTTGCAGAAGTACAAAAATGATATAATGATACATAATATTCCCTAAGAGAAGACAGGTACTTGCCTTTTGTATACGTAATAATGCAACCAGTGGCTCGATTTACTTTTGCCAACTTGGCTGATAAATCACTTTGTTCCGTCATCGCCTTTTGGCTGCCGCCTGCAGTACCTGCCCCCTAGCACCACAGATTTATTAAAGTCCAACGGAAGTTTCTAATTTTACAGCGACTTAATTAAGATTTGTGGACTTTGCTCCATTAAGACACTAACTCCTGATTTGATTTTTTTAAATAACTTTCATTGCAGCAGTCTAGAAGAATCTAATTACAACACTCGGTACAAAGTAGAGCGTGACCTTTTCGTCACCCCGTACTTCTTTTTTGTAACTTGCATTGCCCAACAATTTTCCCGTTAGTCGATAGCACTCATATGAGGGAGTTTCCAAAGTTTTTTTTCGCTATTTGTTTTACGTCGCACCGACACAGATAAGTCTTCGGTGACGATGGGGGAGGAAAGGCCTATGAAGTGGAAGGAAGCGACCGTGGCCTTAATTAAGGTACAGCCCCGACATTTGCCTGGTGTGAAAATGGGAAACCACGGAAAACCATCTTCAGTGCTGCCGACAGTAGGGCTCGAACCCACTATCTCCCGATTACTGGATATCATGATATACTAGCAGAATGTAGCACTAATATACAGTGTGTCTCAAACCTGACTATATTGAGATATGGAACCAATGGTCGGAAATGCATATGTATTGTGTTAAGGAAATACACAGAAACAATACATCAAGTCATTACAGAGAGAGTAATGTAAAGGAATCAGTGGGTGTGTACTTACAGTCCGAAAAAACTGAACAGACCTGACGTAGTAAAGTACTCACCTGCAAAGAAAGGAATAAAAATAATTTAATTACAATAATATATTTAACAAAACATTATGCACATTTTTATAAATTTCGTATAGCCTTTAACATTTCATCACTAATGATTACAGAACGAAGAGGAACTTGACAAAAGAAGACTAATTGTAACACGTGATTACTTCAAAATTCGTGAGAGTCTGAAGGGTAGGACAAAATTTAAGAAGGGGTCATTTGCATAGCATACGTCTCAATATACATGTGTGAACACTTCATGTGCTACCTCTTAAGTATTTAATGAAAAGTGTGACGTTATTTTCAAACCGAATCCTTGCATCCTGTCATACGAAAGTCAGTTTAGTTATATCAGCTTTGCCTTCATTTGGGAATACATACAGGGTGTTTCAAAATTAGGGGGCATAATTTCAGGTATGTATTTGTTACATGTAGACAATCAAAACAGTGCATTACAACATGTCTCTGGAAATGTTACATTTCCGAGTTATGGCGTTCACAACACTGAACTTCACCGGAACGTTTTTCTTCCGCAGGTCATTGTCATTACATAAGAAGTTCGAAATGTCCACCTCCTGCTTGAATACAGACCTCACATCGATGTCTCATTGACCTGCGAACACGATCCCAAACTCCAGGAGTATTCCGTATGTCCTCACAGGATGCCACAATTCGATTCCGAAGGGTTTCCATATCAGGCACCGGAGACTAATACACCGATAATTCTAAATGGCCCCACAAGTAGAAAACGAGAGGGTTCAGATCAGGTGAGCGTGGAGACCAAGCAATCGGGCCACCACTACCTACCCATCGATCAGGAAGCATTCGATCCAAGTCAATGATACATCGAGGTGAGATCTGTATTCAAGAAGGAGGTGGACATTTTGAACATCTTTTGTAATGACAATGACCTGCGGAAGTAAAACGTTCCGGTGAAGTTCAGTGTTGTGAAGGCCATAACTCGGAAATGAAGCATATCCGGAGACATGTTGTAATGAACTATTTTGATTGTCTTCGTATAACAAATACATACCTGAAATTATGCCCCCCCCCCATTTTTGAAACACACTGTATAATGTGGGCGAATGTAACGGCAATACGACAAATCATAATAATATAGAAGTTATAGACAAATGCGCCTCTATACCGGGGAATCTATGATAAACTAGGGCAAAAAACCTATACGTATGATTATTATTAGCAGTACGTAGTAGTAAGTGATGTTAATAATGTTATTATTTGACTTTATTATATCATGTGTAATTGCAGACTAATAACTCTGTTGATGATAAATAAATCAAATCAATGACGGTCGAATTATCTTCGTTATGGATGTGCCAGATTTATTTCAAAGCAATAACATAAAAAGTACCCGGTATTTTCAGTTTACTCGATAAGATTCTCGAACGTGGCTACTGTTTACGACATGGGCAGTGTTTACTTAGGAGGCATACCAGGAGAAATAGCCTAGGATTTGAACCAAGTTTTCCATTTCAGCATTCTGCTGAGCTGTAGGGAATACTGAAGTGAAAATTTTCGGGCCAATTCAGTTGATTGTTTAAAGACTTCTGAACATTCACGTTAACCTGATGACAAAATTAGTAGAGAGAATACTTATTTTCAAACTGTCTCCATAAGATTCTCAACCAATCTACTGTTTACGGTACAGCTGGTGCTTTATTTGGGAGATATGCATGAGAATATATCTCAGAATTTGACGAGTTAAAGAATTCCACTGTAATATTTTACTGAAGATGATGGAATACAATGGTACATCTTCCGGCAACGGTAGTCATTGTATATTTTAATAATAAAGCTATTTGCTATACGTCCCTCTAACTACTCTTTTGCGGTTCTTGGAGATGCCGAGGTGCCGGAATTTAGTCACGCAAGGGTTATTTTACGTGCCAGTAAATCTACCGACACGAGGCTGACATATTTTAGCACCTTCAAATACCACCGGACTGAATCGCATACAACAACGTAGGACGACAGAAACGAACATAATACGCTTACTATAATCCTATTTTCTTTCCAAACGAGAAATTCAGCATTATCTTTCTTAATGCTGCATTACATTCCTTAACGCTTACAAAACCACTGACCGGGCGAGTTGACTGTGCGGTTAGGAGTGCGCAGCTGTGAGCTCGCATCCGGGAAATAGTGGGTTTGAACCCCACTGTCGGCAGCCCTGAAGATGGTTTTCCGTGGTTTCCCATTTTCACACCAGGCAAATGCTGGGGCTGTACCTTAATTAAGGCCACGGCCGCTTCCTTCCCATTCCTAGGCCTTTCCTGTCCCATCGTCGCCATAAGACCTATCTGTGTCGGTGCGACGTAAAGCAAGTAGCAAAAAAAAAAAAAACCATCTGCGTCCATTTGAACGGAACAATAAACAATATTATATAGTAAACAATATGCAGAGTACCGTTGATGCAAGCTGATAGAAATGAATGAAGGAAATAAGGTACGCAATACATGCTAGGAAACAGTAATCACTTTCTGATGGGCTCATAGGACAGTTTTGTTTGTTTAAATCGGGCAGATGGGCAAAATTACTTTTGAATGAACACATCATTATAACTACCATTTTACAAGTGACATACTATTTTTATTGAAGTGCACGGATTAGCATGTAAACATGTGATAAACACAGTATTTTCTGCTTTTTAATTTCTGTTTACGAAGTCTGTTTTGAATGTAAGCTCCTCAAAAACCAGAATTTATTTATTTATTTATTTATTTATTTATTTATTTATTTATTTATTTATTTATTTATTTATTTATTTATTTATTTATTTATTTATTTATTTATTACTAGTTGAACGTAGCACTAACACACTGATGCTTCTCGGTGACAAATATGGGAAATTAGCAGGAGAGGCCTTAATTAAAGCATAGCCCAAGCAATTACCTGATGTGAAAATGGGAAACCACGGAAAACCAAGGCTGCAGATAGTGGATTCGAACACCCCATCTCCCGAATGCAAACTCACAGCTACGCGACCCTAAACGCATCGCTACCTCGCTATGTCCCAAGATTTAATAACCATATTTTTTTAAAGCACTGCCTTGTGTTAGAGAAATACTACGGTAAATCATAACACAGGAAGTCTACTATCAAGGTTGTGATTCAAATGACAGAGACTGTTAGCGTTTGCAACAAATTCGGGAATCAGGAACAGAAATTTCTAAACAAGAAAAGAATAAAAGAGGTTGCATATTTCCTTTTACGGGTTCTTAACAAATATTAGAGGCAGCTCAAAGTGAATGAATAAGTGTTGAAGCTGCTTCTTCAATTACAGCTTTGAAATAAGATTACTTGAAGATTCCGAACGCTTAGGTGTACCGTCTTTAGAATGCTTCCTGCGCTAGACATGCGAATTATTTAGTACACGCATTTAGCTGCACTTAATGGGAGGTAATGGCTGAGAACACAGCAGAGGAAACTTGCCAAAGGACTGAATAACTGACTAATTAACTCGGCTACTTCCCTTCAGCAACGTCTTTCATCAACATAGTCGTTCATAAATTACCTTATATGTATCAACATTCCAGAATGATTATCCTTAATTTGCAGTGATTACCGGACCATTAGCCTTATCCCTCACGCGTTTAAATTCATGCAGCACATATGAAGAAAACGAATGGAGTTCTATATCGAGCAGTATCTATATGACACTCAGTACGGCTTTCGCAAGGGCATGTCAACTCGTGATTACATTGGTTCCTTACGTTGCCTTGGAGAAAGAATGCTAAGTGTAAGCAGAATTCTCTATGTATATTTATTTTGTTGATTACGAAAAAGCAGTCGATGAGTTAAATTGGCAAAAGTTATTTCCTCTTCTGGAACTACTGTAGTTGGTAGCCTGAATGAGTAGGTAATATAATTTTAGATCAGTATAAACATCAGACAGCTGCTATCCGGCTCAGATATTAAGTTACAGATTGTGCAAAGATTTGTAAATGTGTGAGACAAGGACTATCTAATGTTTTCGCCAAGCTAATACTGAATCGGTCCTTAAAGGATTCCAACATGGCAGTAAAAGTTGGTGTAAGACTTATTCACAATATTGAATTTGCTGATGATCTGGCATTGCCAGCTAAAAAATGTTACAGTGCCTCAGTGACAAAAACATCAAATAGACAGAAATTCTGATAAGTAAAGAGCCACTGATACTGCTCGTTACATAAATGGAGGAGCAGTACAACAAGTAAAATAGTTTAAATGCCTTGAGCAGATTCTGACAGAAGAACTTCGAGGCGAAACTGTAATTAGAAGCCGCATTTGTGACAATCAGTCTGTGATATGTCGACGCACCATGTCCCATATTGAGGAGAAGCCTGGATGTAGAACAAAGGTGACATAAAAAGACTAGAAACATTTGAGATGTGGTGCTGGCAACGTTTGGAAAAAATAATCTGGGTGGAGATGATGATCTATGTAGATGTACTAGAGCGAGTTAATGAAAAGAGACAACTAATCAATAAAAACGACACAAGATCAACGTAACTGGGGCACAGATTACGACATGGCAGTTTGATCATTGAAAAACTTCGGGCAAAATACCTGAGAAATGTTCTTCAATTGTACTGGCCTAATGAAGAAGAGGAAAGAACAGCCCAGGATTGATTCATCTCGAGAAGATTAATCGCAGGGATAAACCAGTTGCAATATATGATGATGTTGATGATGTCCTTGATTAGGTCAAGAGAAAAATCTGCAATATAATAATAATAATAATAATAATAATAATAATAATAATAATAATAATAATAGTTACCACCACTTTTTTCCCTGAATAGAGTGTTCGTTTTCAGAAAACTTTTAAATATTACTATTTCTTTTGCAAGCTGTTTTACGTCGCATCGATACAGATAGGTCTTATGGCGACGATATGATAGGAAAGGTCTAGGAGTGGCAAGGAAGCGGCTGTGGCCTTAATTAAGGTACAGCCCCAGCATTTGCCTGGTGTGAAAATGGGAAACCACGGAAAAATATTTTCAGGGCTGCCGACAGTGGGGTTCGAACCCACAATGTCCCGAATACTGGATACTGACCGCACTTAAGTGACGTTAGGGCCACCAACGCCCGCGAGATTTGAACTGTTTGTCTTCTAGCGGGTCCACCAGGTTTTCATCGTTTCGGAGTGTGCTTTCTTCCATGCATCAGATTGGACATGTTTCAATCGAGTTAGGATTTCTTGTTGATGAACCTGTCTAAGTTTGTGTTTGAGTGGTACTCAACCCAGGATCGACACCTCGACCTCCCGCGTGCTAACCCAAGACTCTATCCACTGCACCAACTGTACAGCACGACTAATATGTGCTGAGAGAGGTAGTTACCCTACATGTGGTTACAGTGTTGCCAGATTGCCACTCTTCAACGTTCTTATTCTGCCGGATATACTTGCAGGACGAACTTTTGTGTGAGACATTTTTTTATTACTGGCATGTGAGGAGTCATGCTGCGACGCCCGAGTGCGCGAATTTCGGTTCAACCTGTATACTTTGATGAATCTCCGAAAGTTTGTCGATGGCGTTCAGATTCAGCCTGTATCAGTGCAGTACCTTGCAGAGAACCTCCATGCCATAATAGCTGATGGATTATGTACTTGTTTTTGTTTTGTCATTTTTTAATCTACTCACGTTCCTGGCCGCGCGGTGAGGGTCGCTCAGTTGTGAGCTTGCATTCGGGAGTTAGTGGGTGCGAATCCCACCGTCAGCAGCCCTGAAGATGGTTTTCCATGGTTTCCCATTTTCACACCAGGCAAATACTTGGATTGCGACACAGTTCGGGATCCACATTAAACTGGAGGTCTCGTGGTTATAATCACGATATTGCCCGATTCGTTAGCTGAATGATCAACATACTGGCCTTCGTTTCAGAGGGTTCCGGGTTCGATTCCGGGCCGGGTCTGGGATTTTAACCTTAATCGGTTAATTCCAATGACCCGGGGACTGGGTCTTTGTGCTATCCCCAACATCCCTGCAACTCACACACCACAATAGCACGCATAACCTACACATGGCAGATGCCGCCCACCCTCATTGGAGGGTCTGCCTTATAAGGGCTGCACTCGGCTAGAAATAGCCATACGAAATTTTATTATTATTATTATTATTATTATTATTATTATTATTATTATTATTATTATTATCACGATATTACATGCTACCTTGCTTCCTTTACTTTCAAATAGCGAAGCTATATAACTAAGGCATAAAGCGATGCTCTGATACGAATCAAAACGACAATTGGAGAAGAACTCCCAAATGATGCCACCAATTATCAATGCCCCTCCCTCCAAAGCTCGTAACAATGAAAGTCGTAAAAAGACCTGTAGTTTCCCGTAACTATTTCCTTCCATCCTTGTCCCTCTACCTGTGTAAAATTAATAGCATTGACATTTCTAGGATGGAATGCTACAGTGAAGTGGGAGTCCGCCATTCATGCGTAAAATGAAAACACGATCACAGGGAAAAAAATCTCCCTGGTTTTGTTCGCTCCACTCCAAATAGTGACCAGAATAATGACATGCATTTTGAAACAATTGATTTTCATTACAAAAGCAGCAACAGCTTTTAACCCAACGTCTGTGTGTTGTACTCAACTGAATCCCCAGCGCTGTTGGCCTACACATAATTACAATGATTTGTCACGCTAAAGAATAACTTCAAAATCAGTAGGGCTTTTGTACGGTTGTAGTGAGGCAGTGGACAGCTGGCAAAACCACAGATATGTGTTATATGTAATTTAAATGAATAGTATCAGTCGGATCAATTTAGTTCAACATAATAATTACCTCTAAAGTAATAGTAATAATAATGCTGTTATTTGGGCCATCCAGTCCATAGCCTGGTTTGACGCAGCTTCCAACGTAACCCTACCGGGTGCAAATCTTTTTCATTTCTACGTAACAACTGCATACTTCATCTACTCTAATATGTTTGTTATATTCATACCTTGGTCTATCCCTGCCATTCTTACCGCCTGTTTATATTTACATAAAAACCAACTGAACAAGTTCTGGGTGTCTTAAGATATATTCCACCAGTTTATCTCTTCCTTTGGTCAAATTTTCCACATATTTTCTTCTCACTAATTCGATTCAGCATCTCTTCATTGCTGCCTGCTGTCATTTCTTGATGGATACAGTACTTTTGCATCCATCTCTTGGCACAGGCCAGAGCAAAGTGTAGCTTCCACTGAAGTCCCAGTCTCATCCATGGCTGTGACAATATGGAAGCTGCTGGGGTATGGGTGGTGCTAATTAATGACATTCAGAGCACAACCAGTGTGTCTGAGTGTCCTGAAAGGTGTTGCTCATAGGGTTAGTTGTGCTACAATAGCACTGTCTGGCCTAGTGAGGAAAGCAATGGCAAACTACCTCGCTCCTCATCTTGCCTAGTACGCCTCATTTGGGCTCTGCCATTGGTTTTTGTGGTTTCCCTATAACTGCATAGCCTTTGGTGATGCTTTTTAGGATCCAACCAGCCTCTGGGCTGATGACCTGACAGACAGACAGACAGACAGACAGACAGACAGACAGACAGACAGACAGACAGACAGACAGACAGACAGACAGACAGACAGACAAATCTCTTCATTCATGATTTGATCTATCCATCTCAACTTCAGCATCCTTCTGTAACACCAAATGTCAAAGGTTTCTATACTTCCTGAGCTAGTTACCGTCCATGGTTTACTTCCATAGAAAGCCACGCTCCAAAAACGTATTTCTAATTCCTAAATCAATGTTCGGAGTGAACAAATATCTTTAGAATTGCCTCACTTGCTGTAGTCTGCACTGTGTATCCTCCTTACTTCTGCCATCATCAGCTACACTACTACCCTATATTCATCTACTTCCTTTAAGGCATCAATTCTAAATTATAGGCCTATATTTCCTGCATCAGCTGACCTCGTTCGACTGCACTCCATTACTTTTGTTTTCGATTTGCTTATTTTAATCTTCTACTCCAGAAGGAAGTTGTGTCCTCACCATACAGCAATTTCTCCAGATCTTCTGCAGACTCGAATAAAATAACAATATCATACGAAATCTCAGAGTTTTGATTTCATCTCCTTGGATTGTGATTCCCTTTCCAAATTCCCCCTTAATTTAATCGCTAGTTTCTGCAAATGGTAGATTGCTTGCATTTGATTAATAGATGATAGATCGTATATGTATTCGAAACGAATCAAATTAATAGAGTTTCTCGCGAGTGACCTAATAGTGTGTCGTTATAATGAAGGAAATAGACAGCCTTCATAAAAAATAAGACCATCTCTAGTTAGGGAAGTGATTAAATGGTATAATAGTGTAATGTCTACGATATTAATAAGTCATAGTGAATCGTACCGTAACATATGTGAGAGTAGAACGCTATAGGAATTTAAATGAAGTGTGGGATATTATGTTATCATAAATGAGTGAGAAGAGGTTAGATATGGATGTGGAAAGAAGACATGTTGATGTTAAGTGAAGACATTGATCCAATGATAGATTTCTTTAGTTAAAATTGACATGCGTCAATGGAGGTTATACGCGATAAATTTTATTAAGTATAGCAAGAGATATGAAGTTAAATATGAGAATAGGAATATGAGATGATGTCATGTGAGGATGAAAATGAAAGAACTGAAATATGAATATAATGCTACAAGGATATAATGGAAATGAATGATATAATGAAAGAGAATAAATGAAGTATTAAAGCAGACGCGGATAGATAGTACTTACTAAGCAATAACGATGTTTCTTTGGTTGGAAATCCACATCGTACAGTAGAATGACAACTTGAGGCATTAGTTGTGAATGGTGAGATAGGAGTTGATCATCAAAGATAAATCCTAATATGAATGATTATTCATTTAAATGAATATGTGAATATGATGTTCCTACTCATATGCTTTATGAAATATCGATTATGACAGGCACTGATTAACATGATTAGTTATACCTACCTCCTACTAATAATTTAAAGTGAATTATAGTCACTCAATACCTCAAGGTCATGCATTGAATTTTTGATTCAGTTGAGTGTTTACTTGGTTGTTCATGATATATTTAATTTAGGTTGGAAGCTAAGTTGATGAATAATACAAGCATAATCAATTAATGTTATTGTTTTGGATGAATTATAGCTTATAATTGCTACTGACATACGAAACTAATCTTATCGTCTCCGCCAATCCTAGAAAACGTTGAATAAATAAGAAAAGTATTTGTACTAATAATTTAACACAGACTTACGGTAAAATGAGGAGTGTCATACAACTAAATTAAATGCTAAATTTAAAGGGATATTATCTCATACGAATTTGCAATTGTTATTTTTTTTTAATATGTGTACTAAGAAAGTGAAGCAAATATCCATTTCAATGTTAATATTAAGGAGACATGTGACGAATAATAATTATGTATGAAAGATTCAAGTTTGTAATACTGAATTAATTAATTAATTTTGGATCTTCAATCCATATTTAAACATTTTGTCCATCGTATTTTCCTTTTATGAATAAATGATAGTAAGATATTTTGAGATGCCATTCATAGCTACTTAGTATATTATATAATTTTGATTTATATGTTGCTTAATTTAATATGTCTGGTCTCTCGATGACTCGTCTGATGGAGAGGTCCATTACTGTTTTTCTTAGTCAACGAATTATTTAGTTACGAGTCGGAGTTTTCTTCGGGACATACATTAAAATACTACAATGATTACCATGAGATACTCGCCGACCCTAGCTGCAGTTTTCTTGTACGCTATCTATCCTGGACGCGGGAACGGCGCAATGGTAAATTATCTTTTATGGCCATTTGGTCTGAAAAACCCGGAAAGGCTATCGGAGATAATTCTCGATCATTTCGAAAATAATTCCAAAACACAAATCCAATGGTTCCTCGAAGATAGGATATGGCTGAGCTGGGTGTCACAAGAAACGAGGTATTAAACGGTCATCCATTTTCAGAAAACAAAATATTAAAGAGTTTGGGGGATTCCAGGAGAAAGGGAAAAGCAAAGAAAATCTGTCCGGACGGAGGAAAGAAGGAGGAAAAATAGTGAAAGAATGATGAAATGCTAGAAAAACAGGAAGGCAAGAAGAGGGGAAAATCATGAAGTTACTTCAAATGGTCTACAGCTGGCCAAGATCGACGGAATAATAATAATAATAATAATAATAATAATAATAATAATAATAATAACTTTGAGGATTGGAATCATCATTATTAATATCAATCAATATTAAACATTCGGAATTTGGTCAGTAAATATCTTCTCATGGTTAACTTCGTGTTATTAGTTCAAACGATCTCGGATTCGATTTCCGGCTGGGTCGGGGATTGTCACATCACATGATAAATTCCTCTGGATCAAGAAATTCGTGCTTGCGTTCATCTTAATATATTTCTCTTAATCCGCATATAACACAGCCACACGTCAGGAAAGGCATCCGGTCGTAAAATGGGGCCAAATACACATCCCAATAAATTGCGAAATGGAGAAGATAAAGGTTAAATTTGATATGTTACTTTGGAATATATATTCATTTACTTGTTTATGTATAAGTTTTATTTATTTATTTAATGCTATGCTTAGAAATGGCACTCCTACATCTTACATTTCATTGGATTAACAATCTCCGAGCCCTAATTACTTGTGATGGGAGTTAACCAAGTGTCAAACTAGAATCACGACTTGTGAGTGAGTGAGCAACCTGCACATGTTGTCACATTCGTCAGCGTTCCGTCAGCACTAATTGTGCTCTCAAGATATCTCTCGTCGAGAGGTTCTGTAGGTCACGCTGTAACGTCAAGGCTTGGAAACTGAACCAAACCTTTCTAACCTTAGCTTGTCTGAGTTTGACAGATGGTGACAATTACCTTCACCAACCACATCACCAACTTCTAAGCTTTCTCTCTCAACCCTTCTACAGTTCCTTGTTTGGGAACGTCAAAGCTAATGACTTCCAATTTAAAATGTACCGACAAAGAAAGAGAGCATTCCAACGGAAAGTAATCCTTATCTCAGGGGTGTTCAAGTATTAGTTCAGAAGGAACATGTGATGCTTGCAAGAACGGCCATCCTTATTTCTACCGCCATTCCAGGGAAAGTAGATTCACATTATTCGAAAATAGAATGCTGTGTCGGATCTTTTGTCCCGTCCAAACTGTATAGTGTGGAGAATTTGAAAGAATGGTAAGATCAGGGGACTATGCTTTTAATCAAGAAACGCATGGATTCGGGGCAGACGAGTTTCAGGAATTGGACGCGTGACGAGAGTGAACAACGATTGTGCAGTTAACAAACGTCACGACTGCGACGCAATATATCACCAGAATGTCCGACTCGTTGGCAGAATGGTCAGCGCACTGGCCTTCGGTTCAGAGGGTCCCGGGTTCGATTCCCGGCCGGGTGGGGGATTTTAACCTCCATTGGTTAATTCCAATGGCTCGGGGACTGGGTGTTTGTGCTGTCCCCAACATCCCTGCAACTCACACACCACACAACACTATCCTCCACCACAATAACACGCAGTTTCCTACATATGGCAGATGCCGCCCACCCTCATTGGAGGGTCTGCCTTACAAGGGCTGCACTCGGCTAGAAATAGCCACACGAAATTAAAAACAAAAATCACTAGAATGCCAACGTCGCACGCGCGAAGCATTGGACATGCATTCGCTTAATCAGCTATAACATCATTTATCTTTCACTTACGCTGTTATAACAAGTAAGACATTGAAGACAAAGCTTCAAAACTTTCTTCACACATTCCTCATTAGCCGCAAATGACTCAGTCGAGGTCAGGTAGGTATAAAGTCAGCTGCCCTTTCCTCATCCCCCTCAAGTCTCATTTGCTATATTACTTCGCGCTCCCTAATACTGTTATTTTCTGTGAATTCCTTTCGTTACCCTTCGACCGCTTATTGAGTTCATTTTTATATGGTTTCTTTTGAAGTGCCAATGTAGGGTGCAGCACCTCTGGAGACCTATGAAGGCTGGCAGGAAAAGAAAACTCTCCGAGTAGTGCTCGGCGGTTTAAGGAACACTGTGCAGCACGGAACTTATAATTCTTTTTTTGTTTTTGTTTCTGTGTTTATCTTCGAAAATTTAATATTTTAAAAGCTAGAATATATTTTGCGTGTTTTGTGTATAGTATTTTTTTTTAAATCAGTATCTTTTATCATTAATGGTGAACTCGAAAATATGATAAACTAAAACCTATTTAGTTTTCTAAAATATTGATCAGCAGATAACCACCAGATAAGTAAGTAAATTATCTAATACTTACATGAGTATGTTAAATAAAGTTTTTCTGAGTAATATGGTGTGCTACATGACTGACTTCTCTCTATTTAAACGTGCTTAAATTTGTTTAAAAATAAATGTGCCATGCATAAGTAAATGGCCTGGTGTTTAGGGAAAAACACTCGGCACTTTTAGGGTTAAAAGGGTACACAGTTTCCCCTTTTTCACAGTAGGGAAATGCTGGGGCTGTTTCGTAATATAGGTTACGCTCGGTTTACTTTTCAGTTCTAGCCCTCTCCTATCCCATCGTCGCCGTAAACCTGTCTGTTAGTGAAGAGATTTTCAGGCTATACTCCGTCCACGGAGTCTGCGAAATAGGTCTGCGCATGTCAATGACACGGAGGAAGCAAGAGAATTAACGCGATGGACGAAGCCAAACAGCTGAACAAAAATGCTCACCAAATGTGGGAATCTAAGCCAAGCCAAGGTCGCGTCTTCCTCCCGCGCCACTTACTACTTCAAAGACCTCGTGCCTCATTGGACCAGACAGCCGATACATTTCATGCGCGGACGACAGGTTTTTCACACTGGCTCTTTGAAGACTCCGTGGACGGAGTATAGCATACTGTTTTGGCAAACCCCTTAGTCTGTGGCGATAAGTTAGTATTTGTTGCTGTGGCATGTGAAGTAGTGATGGGATAATCGAAAATAAAATAATCGCTTATTCGATTAATTTTTCGATTATTTAAATAATCGGATGGAGGTTATTCGATTATTAAAAGTATTCGATTATCCCATCACTAGTGAGAAGACAGGTTGAACGTACGTGAGGTGAAGACAGGAGCGAAAGGTGTTGTTCGGTTCCCTACTGTGAGGATCCGCTGTTTAATCGTAAGAATGTGGTAGATAAACTCTTCCTCAGAGACCAAGCTACTGCGTGATGCATCTCTCTGGACGAATCGGAGTACTTCAATCGCCAACCTGCACGACAGAACTTGATGAGGTAGCAGTCTAAACTCGTTCTGTATGACTTGCCCATAGAATACCACTCAGCAGCAGTCGAAGTAATACGAAACATTCCTTACGGTGAACATCCCTCTACTAAGCAGTGTTACATCATGTCAGCATGCCATTACATCCAAATATAGGATGTAAGGGTAAGATGACCAGATGCCAACAGATTTTTAAAAAGAGGACAAAACTATTTAAAAAAGGAGGACAATGCCGGAAAAAAGAGGACAAAAATCCTCCATTGAGAGCCTGAATGTCGACATACATTCTAATTTTCACGTACATAAACCACAGTTATCCATTTACGTAATGTAGAGTAAGATGTTATAAAATTTAAACAGTGTGACTAATTTACACACCTTGCTGGTACATTTCTGAAGATTCAGTTACCTTCAGGATTTTCGGCGTGCCTAACGTATACTTATAAAAAGATACACATGTAAATTTTTTTAGATTACACTGAATCATTATGAGGATTTTCACAGATTCCACTTTCAAACGGTTCCGATTATCAGTTCATTGTGCTGAGGTCAATGAAAATAGTCTATCTACATTTGAATTGTACCCTGGTATATGAAGAAAGATAATTTGAAAGGTTTAATAACTCTGAACTACAATCAACTGACTTACGTCAATTGAAATACTTTCCCCATATCTAATTACAAGGTAATAACAAGGTAACAAGTTTATAAGAAATTTCGTACTTTTCCTTTTTTTTAAAGTGTGTATCAAACCTCCAGCTACAAAATGAACCTCAATCCTTAACATAGATTAATTCGGATTTTTTTGTGGGTTTTTATTCCGAGCGCAGAAAATATTAATATTTTTGTAAATAAATATGTTACATAAAATCTAATTTCAATTCCATTGGTCTGAATGAGGTATAGATTGTAGTACAACATTTGGGAGGAAACTCTGAAAAATTCATAATTATCCGTGAAACAGTAAGGCCGCTATTAGCCGTGGGCGACTAGTGGCGCAACTAGTTGCTCTGGCGAGTCACGGACCATTGGATCAAATGGAGCCTATTAGCCGCGGGCGACTAGTGGCGCAACTGAGCAACTAGTTGCCGGCCGTCATCTGAGCCGGCAACTGCTCTGGCGACTTTTAGTTGCTCAACTGCGTGACGGGGCATTGCAGTAAATGTAGCCTATTAGCCGTGGGCGACTAGTGGCGCAACTAGTCGCCGGATGTACCTCTCTGCGCATACGGAAACGTCACTCAAGTTCGTGTTCTCACACCAGTTTGACGTAATGCGGACGATGGAACGCAATTGAATCAGCGATCCACCTAACCATTATCTTTTTCTTCATTACCTTGTTTGGTCTCGTGCTGTGGCAGAGTGAATATTTTACTTATTGTGGTAGTTTATTTATTGTTCATGGAGACATCAATAAACTACAACAGCAAATGAAGGAGACGGCAAAATAATTTGAAAGCCAAATAAGTAATGAAGACCCTTTTTTACTTAGAATGAAAACCGGTTACTTGGGATCCCAGAACTGAAGCTTAGGCCTACACTGACAAAATAAAAACGCTAAATACTTGGAACAGCATTTTAAAGAACTTTAGGTGAGTATTATATATTTTTTTGCTAGTGGCTTTACGTCGCACCGACACAGATAGGTCTTATGGGGACGAGGGGATAGGAAAGGGTCAAGAGTTGGAAGGAAGCGGCCGTGGCCTTTATTAAGGTACAGTCCCAGAATTTGCCTGGTGTGAAAATGGGAAACCACGGAAAACCATCTTCAGGGCTGCCGACTGTGGGATTCGAACCCACTATCTCCCGGATGCAAGCTCACAGCTGCGCGCTCCTAACCGCACAGCCAACTCGCCCGGTGTGTGAGTATTATAAAACGTTTACTACTCTTATATGGAAATACAGTACGTAATGCCCATATAAATTCTATAATCGTTTACATTTACAAGTACCATTGATCCATTATATGGCTCTATTAGTGAATTACAGCTCAACTGGGAAACACTTGTTTAGTCCTATGTCGTTTCCCGTTATTTCTTCTTTTATGTGGCCAAGCAGTTCGCAAAATGACGACTTTGACATGCGCAGGTAATTGAAAAATTTACTATCATCCTCATTTAGATCGTCAAACAATGTATAATATCATCCTCTAGTCAGCCGAAAAACAAATATAGGATGTTTCCGCACTTTCCTAACCCTTCGGTTTTTCCATTATAATAGAAGAGCAAGAAGAAGAAGTTCTTCGTAGGACGCCATTCTCTCAACTGACTATTCCCCGGTATGAACCGAGCAAGTATTCACAAGTTGCGCCACTGATCGCCCGGTACTTAAATCCACTGGCAACTAGTGGCGCAACTAGTTGCAACTAGTTGCGCCACTAGTCGCCCACGGCTAATAGCGGCCTAAGGGAGTTATGAAGGAAACCGTTAAAAAGGCGGGAAATTTTGAACATTTTATTTTGAAATGTTGTAATTAGAATTTTGACAGTACTGAAGTTTCTTCTGATTGACAATCGAATGAATATTGGCCTATTTTCCCTGTGTTAAGCTAGGTCTCCCCCCTTACACAACAGTGTTCTGAAGGGGTATTGCAGAGAGAGAAACTTGCAATACACAGAGTAGTAAATACTAATTATCACAGTGAAATGAAAAGGCGTATTGCTTTTAGTGTCGGGAGTGTCCAAGGATAAGTTCGGCCCGCCAGATGCAGGTCTTTTGATTTGACGATCGTAGGCGACCTGCGCGTCGTGATGAGGATGAAATGATGTTGAAAACGACACATACACCCCCCTCCCCCCGCCGTGTCACCGAAATTAACCAATTATGCTTAAATTTCCCGACCCTGCCGGGAATCTAACCTGGGATCCCTGTGACCAAAGGCCAGCACGCTAACCATTTAGCCATGGAGCCAGACATTATCACAATATAAGACATGAATAGATTAATCGCATGTAGTGTATATCTATAATCACATTTGTATACATCAATACTATGCCGTCCCGTAATGAGGACTACTTGTAAAACCGAAGTAGTGAAACAGATTACCCCAAAATAAGCAGATTCACTAAAAAGGAGGACAACATTTAGGTTTTTTAAATAATCCACCCGGATTCCGGAAAGTGGTCTAAATGGGAGGACATGTCCGGATGAAAGAGAACGTCTGGTCGCCCTACGTGAGGGAAAGTTATACCGAAAATGTAAGGGGTGTATGGGAGGAGTTTCCTTCACACGACGGAAAGGCCAAATGAAGCACCTCAGGCTGCAACGTTAAGATAACTGAGGACACTAAATACTCGTCTTGTAGGATGGATATTACTATTTGAACATCGCCCTCCAGGTCATGAAGAACGCTGGACTACACGTAAATCGCATAGCAGGCTTCATACTGGCATTGGCAGATCCAGAACGAGTATATCGCGTCGGACTTCCTTAGTCTGTCCAGGCTTTGTGAACGTGGTGAAGATGGAACAACGGCCCGTATCATGAACTGTAGAAAGTGGTTGTTTTTAAGCAACACATTGGAAGACTTGATGGCTAGTAGGCTACACCTAATGCCCGCGATGTGAAGAAATTATGGACAGACATTTATGTTCTATGTTTATTTCGCTTTTGTTGGACGTTAAGTACTATTATGTAATGTAATCAATGATGTGCATTGTTTTCTTTTGAGATGCTGGCTCTGTGATGTAGGGGTAGCATGCCTGCCCCTTACCCGGAGGCCCCGGAATCTGATAGCTGGTTCGAAGTCCTCTCAGCATACGCGATTACAACTGAGGAGCCATCTGGCGGTGAGATAGCAGCCCCGGGTTAGAAAGTCAAGAATAACGGCAGGGAGGATTCGTCGTGCCGACCACATGACACTTCGTAATCCGCAGGCTTTAGGGCTGATCTGCGGTCGCTTATATTTTTCGATTTGCTTTACGCCGCACCGACACAGATAGGTCTTATGGCGGCGATGAAATGGGAAAGGCCTGAGAATTGGAAAGAAGCGGCCGTGGCCTGAATTAAGATACATCCCCAGCACTTGCTTGGTGTGAAAATGGGGAAACCACGGAAAAGCATCTTCAGGGATGCCGATAGTGGGGTTCGAACCCACTATCTACCGGATGCAAGCTCACAGCTGCGCGTCCCTAAGCGGTCGCTTGGTAGGCCATGGCAATTCGGAGCTGTTGCAATATGGGTTTGGTTTTTTTTTTCTTTGATATGAATAAATTAACTTCACGAATTTAACTTTCGTAATTTAACGTCCATCACAGTGATCAAACCACCGAAGTCGGCTCATACGCACAGTCGCATCCACTGTGTACCTTCCTGGCAAACCAATATGTAATGTCAACGCCTGTTGTGAGAATGTTCCAATGACCTCGAGGAGAGAGAGGAAAAGTCGAGCTCAATTTTTAATTTCCTCTCGAAGGAAAGAAAAATACAATTACGATAGAACAGATAAACAAACAAATTAGCAATAGCAATACCTGAGGCCGTACCTCCTCTATCAGCAGAACTTTCTAAAGACTCTGTAAATAAAATACAAAGGTGCAGCCCTGGGGATATAGCTTGTTACCTTCATCAAATTAAATATCACTGCGAAAAGTTGAATCAAGAGAAAGTAAGTCCCTGGAAATCCAAATGCTCTCGTTAAATCAATACGTGCGCAGGGGAAAATATTAATTTGGAAACGACAAGCAAGCTATCCATATAATAATGATAATAATAATAATAATCATAATAATAATAATAATAATAATAATAATAATAATAATAATAATAATAATAATATAATCATTATAATATATCAAAGCCATCTTAGTAAACAGTGCTGATGAAAATACTTACTATTATTAATCACAAACAGTCGTATCAGCGCACTTTTTCTAAATTCAAAACCGGTCCATCATCAATGTTTAAATTATTTACAACATTTAAGTCCACATGGGTGTGTCGTGAAAATGAATTAAAATAAGTTTCAAAAACTTAAAATGGAGCCCTGTTGATTGAGTACAGCCTGAACACGAGGAAAAGCCAGCCCTTCCTATGTTGATCTCAACTTCAGTGTACGAACACCGGTTTTGGATTAAAATAGTGTGATGATACGCCTGTTTGTGATTAATAATAATAATAATAATAATAATAATAATAATAATAATAATAATAATAATAATAATAATAATAATAATAATAATAATAATAATAATAATAATAATAATTGTACCGGGCGGTACACCTCCACGCCGCTAATTCAAATATTGCGCCAATTGAAACTTCTCTACTGGAGAAACTTGGAACTTTAACTACTGAACTAATTCCACGGTTATTCAGAAGATGTCACTGAGTGTTTTTTATTTGCCTTTTGGTTTTTAACGATTAAGAGGTGTGGACAATCTCTAACAGATGTCTCTACCCAAAACTATGGTAACACACTCTGGTGCAATGGAATGAACTTTCTTGAAGAAATATTGTATTCCTAAGTTTTATTTTTTCTAAATTTTGTTCTGTGGTTTGTGGGTTGGCAATATAAATCCTTTCTTTCCGCCCGTTTTGAATGTAACCAATCAGGAATTTACATAATTAATTTTCCACCAATAAGGTGTTTCCTCCTCGTCTTGTGTATTAGTTTTTGCTGTTATCCAATAAAAGCGAAAGGGTGTGTCTACTCATTCCAGAAAGGTCTCGAATGTTCCACGAGGGTATATAAACTGCTGATTTTCTTGTCTCGGTACCACTTCAGTAACATCTCTCTTAGTGTGTGAATATGTAGCAGGGGGCGGGAAGCGCCTCTTTCTTCAAGCAGCAGTTCTTCTACAAGGTAATGGCCTGTTAACATCTTACTTTCTTGCTAGCTCAGCAGTTTAACTCTCGGGGAGGGTTCGAAACCTTTAGTATGTAACCTACCTTTTTTTAAATGTAAATTCTTTTCTGTCTATGTAAATCTATAAATTATAAATCTATAAATTACTGTAAAGCGGGGATAGAGAGTGCTTTACCCTCTCGAACTCCCCTTCATTTGGAAATCGAGGTGACTACGTGTTCATAACCGTTTCTTCTCTTCTTTAAAATATTAAAGTTTCTTATACGGGTCACCTCCTTAGTTTGGGATTAGCCCCTGTGTTTCGGCCTAGAGCCACTTAGGTTTTAAAAGTGTATTTAGGAGTGCAAGTTCACGCCTCCAATCTCTTCTGTACTTTGGGCCAGTAACTTAACCTGATGTTTTGTTTTCTTCATGCGGAGGCCCCGTAGGTTGGGTATTAATTACCCCTGTTTCCTTGTGTGCCTTAAGGGCAGATAGAAATGAAGTTTGTTGTAGCCTTTGATAGGCTTGTAAAATTGAGAGCGGGTCCGCTCTTTTTCTTAACATTGTAATTAGGAGCAAGTGCTCCTCGTACTTAGGGGTTTTCTGCCCTTTAGCAATTGTGGTTGTGAGCTGAGAGCTCAGGAATTAAACTTGGGGCTCGAAGCCCAAATCTTGTAACGAACTGTAATTTGTTAATTTGTTGATCTGCTACTTGGTATCCTGTTATACTCTGTTAATTGTTGATTTTGAAAAGAAAATATAACCTTTGTTAAAGTTTTAAATTAACTTTAATTTTGTAGTTGAGACCTATTCCAGCCCGCACCTTCTTTCACCTCTAACTACCACGGATATCTCCGTAATAATAATAATATTAATAATAATAATAATAATAATAATAATAATAATAATAATAATAATAATAATAATAATATCAGATAAACCTTAAACGGCACAACTTCTAAGGTGAAAACCATGGGAGAATTGTCTCATTCATTTGAAATAAAGACAGGTGTGCGACAGGGTGATGGATTATCTCCATTATTATTCAACTTTGCCCTGCAGAAAGTTGTGAGAATTTGGAATTGCGAACTTGAAAATCAAAGGATAACCCCGATTTGCTTAGGAAGAAAATCGGGAGGAATCAAACTCCTTCGCTTTCATCGATGAATTTTGCGATACTTTCAGAAAAGCTAGAGGAAGCGGCCGTACAGATCAACCTCCTAGAAAAGATCGCTAGCAAGAAGGGATTTAGGATCTCGAAAGAGGAGACCAATATCATGAAGAATGACAATTTCTTGAAACAGAGATTGGACGGATTCAGAGAGTTAAAATGTTCAAATACCTCGGTGAAATCATACAAGAGAACGGACTAGAGAATGCTGCTGTGTACGATATTATTTCAAAAATGGAGAGAGCTTACAGACTAACTAACAACATCTACAACAAGAAATGCGTCCCATGGAATGCCAAATTAAGGCATTACAACACTGTAGTAAAAATATAATGCCTGTATACCAGCGCAAGCCTCTCGATGAATTACAAGTTGAAGAAGCTGGAGATCCTAGAAAGAAGAATATTACGGAAATTGGGAACAATCCAGACTGAAATCGGATGGAAACTTCGGAGTAGTAATGAAGTCTATAAAAATGCGATGAAAATTTCAGAGATCATGAAAAAGATATCATTTCTCGGACATTTGCACAAAACCAGACTACCTAAAAGTTATTCGACCATCTGTGGAACAACAAGACAATGACGATATGGACCAAGGAAGTTCGTGAAGATCAAGAGAAGTCCAACATCCGGAAAGTTCAGATGTTAGACAGGAAAATATTTCGGATCATGATTCAAAATTTGGAAGGGTTTAAAGTCGAAAGAACTGCAAAGACGGGAAAAGCCTGGATGGATGAACAGAAGAAACAGCATAGAGCCCATATTCAGAAGTACTGGAGGTAAAATAAACTTCAGACAAAGAAAAAATGAAATTGTAGCCTGATCCTATGTGGTCGATCCGCAAATAAATAAATAAATAAATAAATAAATAAATAAATAAATAAATAAATAAATAAATAAATAAATAAATAAATAAATAAATAAATAAATAAATAAATAAATAATCGAACTACAACAACAGGGTTTTCCTCGACTTAAAGTCGCTTGCGAGCAATTCGGTCGTTCCATTCTCAGCAACAGATCACACCAGTGTAGTTCACTGCACTCATCGCTCTTATCAACAAAACTGAGGAACCCTATGTACAGAAATAAGAATGCTGAGAGAATTTAGCCTGAAATTTGTTTTCTTCAATAATAATTCACGGGTCACGGTTGGGATCCAACTCACACTCTTGAGGTAGCGCAGTAACAACTCAGCCACTGACTACGGCACCTCAAATGTGTATATTGAACTTTTCAGATCACAGATTTCTTCAACGTGTTCTCTAATGATAAACAGCGACTTTTCTAAAGATGCTCGAGAAGTGTCCGACATAAAGGCGGGAGCTGCGCAAGTTAATTAAGTAGACAGCGCTATAGGGGAATTATCTGTTCAGATATTCTGAAATCGAATGTTAAAATGAAGAGATGTGCATTTAGAGGATCATAAATATAAAAGGCATTATTACCTCCATTCCATTAGCTAGGTACGTATCTCCCCTGAGATATGTCAGTATATTTAATTATGTAAGTTTTACTTCACTTCAACCCTGTGGAATACAAGAGTAGGCACTGACGTCATTTAATAAAATGTGTACATGAACAAGGACAAAGTAATTTTAATGAAAGTGACGGACATTTTCTTGCAAGTGAATAGAGGGTAATGAATAGAGCCCGGATTTTTATGCATTAATAGGTTAGAATGCAAACTTACTGAAGCGAGCAGCAAGTATAGTCTACCTTCACAACGACCATGCTATAGGGTTTGCATAAAACGTAGGGGTTCGGCTCTTCAGAACCCCTGTAATTTATGTTACTCTTGCTACATTATGGAAGAGCGGGTGGCTGACACTTCCTACTAACCAAATTAGTTTGCAATCTAACCTGTTACTGTATAAAAATCCGGGCTTTAGTAATGATATCAAGAGATAATGGTATCCAGAAAGAGGTTTTCTAAAACTTCTTAAGCGTAGCTCTCTTCTCCACTTGAAATACAGTCACATGACTAAGAAACTTAATGAAGTGCACCTTTATGAATTCCCCTCTCAGACTTGGAAGACAAGACAGACCAGCATTCACAATCCATCACCTGTATCAGACATCTCTTCCTTCTTTTCTCCAACACACTATTGACAGTTTTCACTTTTGTTACAAATCGCTTGACATTTTTTTCCCCTACCTCGGGCTCCATTTCCACGCGAATTACATTCGCTGACATCTCAGTAATGGACCTACATTCTTCAAGCACCAGTGAACGAAATGTTCCTGCCCAGCACTTCTCTTGCCAAAACAAGGAATATCATTCATTGCAAGAAAACACATTCTGGAGCATAGTGCGAAACATAGTGTCTGTTGACTTCAGATGTCCTGTGCCTAATATATTACGGGACACACAAATTTAAAGGGCTGCCACCGTATTGACCAGGATTCGATTCTCATCTTGGGCCACCCTCGGGAGCTTTGCCACAGAATACGATAACTGCAAGTTGCGCCCCTCCCAATCACGCTTCACACTTTCGGATATAATCTATCTTCATCCACAATGTCACTATTTTCCATTCAAGCGCTTACGAAATAACTAGAGAGTGTTTTAAAACAGTGATTGCAATAACGGTAATGACGATGACGGCGACGACGTCAATGATGATTTGAACACATTTCTACCATTAGGTGAGCAGATACGGAAATCACAATCACAATCCAAGGAGAGGAAATCAAAACCCTGAGATTTGCCGAATATATTATTTTATCTGAGACTGCAGATGATTTGGAGAAATTGCTGATTGGTATGAATGGAGTGTCGGGTAAGGCGTACAAGATGAAATTAAATAAGTTGAAAACAAAAGTAACTGAGTGCAGTCGAATGAAGTCAGGTGATGCAGGTAATATTAGATTAGGAAATTAAGTCTTAAAGGATGAATATTGTTAATTGTGTAAGTAAGATAACTAACGATTGCAGAAGTAAGAAGGCCATAAAATGCAGATTACCACAAGCAAGGAAGAGCTTACTTAAGAAAAGAAATTTACTCCCTTTGAACATTAATAGGCTATAGGAATTAGAAAGATGTTTCTGAAGTCTGGAGCGTGCCATTGTATGGAAGTGAAACATTGACGATAACTACCTAAGAAAGAAAGAAAGAAAGAAAGAAAGAAAGAAAGAAAGAAAGAAAGAATAGAAGCTTTTGAAACGTGGTGTTACAGAAGAATGATGAAAATGGTGAAGGTGAGATGGATAGATCGAACTGAAATTTCTTCGAGCTACCGAAGGCACAGAGTGTCGGAGCACATCTGGGAAGAGAAACGTCCCTTATACATAATGCTAGAGTCGACCGTGACCATAATTATCTTGTTGCCCGGTGTGAAAATGCGAAACCACGGAAAACCATCTCCCGAACGTAAGCTAAAAGCTACACAGCCCGAACATCGTAATTCAATAAAGTACACTACATTTAAAAATGTATATATTTTGACACAAACAAAAACCGTGTTAATTATTGTAGAGGTACTTCGAAGAATGGACACAGATCCCCTGAAGCCTGCTACGATGACATCCACTGAGCTCTTTTTCAAGTCCAAACTTGAAACTAAACGCTGCGGAAAGGGCAGCAACACCGATTTTGACACCAACCGTCAATCTCCAACAGTGGCATCTCTAAGACAGTCTGTGGGGTCATCAACCCGGTGGTTGGTTAGATCCTCAAAAAGCAACACCAAATTTTATACGTTTATAGATAGTAGTAGTAGTAGTAATAGTAGTATTTATTCACTCATTATATTGTTTACATATTTACAGGACTCGGTTTCTTATATACATAACTCTTCTAATAACACTGTTACTTGAGAAAAATTAATCTTGTAACTAAACCACATATATTACAGAAATAGTAGTATTATTAACTTATTAATACTTAAAATAAATTGAACTTGTAACTATCTCTTGCACACATTGAAAATAAATTATTATTATTATTATTATTATTATTATTATTATTATTATTATTATTATTATTATTATTATACATAACAAAATCACACCAACCTCAACAGAGTCGAGTAGATATCAGTAAAATACCACGTAAGGTGAAACCTTGTGTGTGGTAATTTAGAATATTAATTACATAGAGAGAAATATATTTTTAAATGATGCCTGAAGTACGAGTATGGGTATGAGTGAATGATGGATATGATCAACAGCACATGGTGGAGCATCGAATAGAAATTGAATCTGGTGACGTGATATTCTCATTTAGTTATTTCTTCAATAAGAATTTTATTATCCCTGACAAAGGATTTAAGACACTTCAGACTCATTTCCTGACTTAATGAAGTAGTTTCTAAAGAATCGGAAAAGCCATTAAAGAATTTTGGAATGAAGTACAAGAAATTGCGCTTTGTTATGCTAAGTTTGTATTTGTACAACACACAATGGTGGTACATCTTACTGCGTGTTGAATATTCATGTTTAATGTTCTCAATTATATTTTTGTTTTTGTTAATATATTTGTATATTTCAAGGGCATAGAGCTGTTTTACATTAAATATATTTGCTTCAGCATATAATTGACTACTTGGGTATAATCTTCCTTTCCGGTACATTATTCGTAATATAAGGTTTTGAACAACCTGTATTTTATTGATTACATTTTTGTAGGCTCCTCCCCTAGCTAATATTCCGTAGCTAAGAACAGACTGAACTATAGCGTAATAAACCTCTCTAAACAATTTCATACTGGATATGTATTTTAAATTGTGAAATATATAAACAGTTCTTCTGATTTTCTTTCTTAAATCGGTAATCCGCAAACCCCGATGGCGGAGTCAAAATGAGGCGTAATAAGCAATATGAGCAGCGACGCAGATTCCCACTGCTTTCCACAGAGTGCTACTGCAGCAAGACCGGACCCTTTGAGTAGCACGTTTCATACCGTGCGGACATACGGTCCTGGTCCAAATTTCATTCCTCAGCAGCTTCGATACTGCCAAGCCATGAGTGGGACCAAGATTTGCATGGGAGCTACATTTTGCTCTGCCCAGTGCAAAAGACAGATGCAAAATTACTGCCTCCATCTACAACTAGCAACAGTCCTAAGATATTACTTTATTTTGTATTCTCTGCGTCTGCTTATTTTATCTTATAGTAATGTATCTTCATGGATTTACAGATGAGTAAATTACATAAAATATCCTAGAAAAGGAAAGATTCTCAAAAATCTAATCTATAAAAGTTCAGTCATATTTTTGATGTAATTGAAAAAAAAATAGTAGGTTACGTGACATTTTGTAGACTGATTTATAACTTGGTGCATAAGCACTCTTGATGATTGCTGTTCAATTGGAAAAATAATTAGCCTGTCGCAAAAAATGTGTCCCCCACGGATACTGGCCGATATTGGACAACTAATTAAAAATAACCACAGGATTTCCAATTCGAAAGCGATATATTTTGCTGACATACGAACATTTTAGATGAGGGATAGTCTGCGTTACAAAATTAAAACTGCACGTCAGTTATGTCAAACGTACAAAAATAATGAGTAGATCAATACAAGACTTGTTCAAGAGACGTTCCCTGTGAGCAGAAGCATCGTTGTCCTATCAGCTTTTCTGCGCTTCCTCTAGGTTTTCTAAAAGTATCGCAAAATTCTTCGGCGAAAGACCAACTTCAGAAGAATGACAATAATAACAATGGTTTTACGTCCCACTAACTACATTTACGGTTCTCAGAGACGATGAGGTACCGAAATTTTGTCCTACAGGAGTTCTTTTACGTGCCAGTAAATCTACCGACAGGAGGCTGACGTAATTTAGCACTTTCAAATACCACCGAACTGAGCCAGGATCCAACCTGCCAAGCTGAGCTCAAAAGGCCAGCGCTCTAAATTCTGAGTTATTCAGCCCGGCGAATAAACAATATGGCTGGAAATGTCATCACGCTGACCAAGTGGCACTCCAAAATTTGCTGGATATATGGCTGGGTAGCAGTGATCCATATTGGGCTGTTGCGCTACGGAATTGGTTGGTTGTTTGTAAACCGGAACGATATCTGACCCAATCTTCCTCTAATCCGGAGATGAAGACTTAAATCTGTTATATTAAGTTAAGCTCTGAACCACTATCCCGTAAGATACACTACAACCTCAGTGAGAACAGAACACGGAGATACAGAGCACAGAAACACGTTGTAATTTTCCACGGTGTATTAGACGTACTTCAAAAGAAGAGCACGAAGTGAAAGCCGGTAAGGAATACTACACCTGCCCTTCCACGTGGTTCACCTCCACAGAGGCTAATCCAGATTTTATGAAAAACAAAATTAAATGTCTTCAGGAGAGTAAAAAAATGCGTTCTATTTCCGTACCAACGAACTTATAATAGACGTGAAACCTATATTCCTGTTCCTTCGCACACAGCAGATGCACCATCACACGATCGTAATTTCATTCTGCGAAGGAAGGTTGAATCTATAAAAAGATATGATTTCATTATAGACGATATCGGGTTTTCGACAGAGTGGTATATCACCAGCTTTGTCGTTCGTAATTTTGAGTTAAGGAACCGTGCGAATGATATCTGCTGCCACGTAAGTACAGTACTTAAACCACTAAGAAGAATGGAAAATGCAACATGAAGGGGTGCACCTATAACACCAGCAAGTATACATTAATAATAATAATAATAATAATAATAATAATAATAATAATAATAATAATAATAATACTAGTAATCATATTAATAACAAAAACATTGCAACTGGGAAATATCCCGGTAGCGATGATCAGTTACAGTAGTGTGATATAATGAAAGTTTAAAAAAACATGATAACACAACAACAACAGTACAACAAGCAATTCGATGGATATAAAATATTACAAGAAATACTACTAGTTTAACATTCTAAATCCAGCACCATCATATACTGTACAAATTCGCACTCAACTTAAGTATTTCGATTGCTTTACACTACGGCTTACAATACTACACAGTAGGTTGAGCTTACTACCAGCTTAACATTACAAAACCATCATATACAAATTTACACGTACCTTTAGTATTTCAAACATTTTCACTATACCTTACAGTAGACTGAGTGGTCCAATTAGTAACTATTATCTTAGCAATGTAAATACAGCAAGTTCACATACAAATTCGCACATACCTTAAATAATTCGGATGCCTTAAGGGAGGACACCGAGTTTAACAGAGAAAAAAAGGCTAATATTCATTCGATTTTAAATATTCTACAATTGTTGTTGACAATTTCTGCACATATCCCAGCATTGGCATGCTTCCTGGCAACCAGAAGAAACCACAATAATTTCAATATTCTAATTATAACATTATAAAATAAAATGTTCAAAATTTCCCGCCTTTTTAACAATACGTCACTGTTTCCCTTATAAATTCCAAGTTTATAAGAATTTTCGTAGTTTTCCTTTTTTGAAGTATGTATCAAACCTCCACGTACAAAATGAACCACAATCACTAACATACACTGCTTTGGATATTTTTTGTGGACTTTTTATTACGATCATCTGAAAATATTAATATTTTGTATGTAAATATATCATATATAAAATCTATTATAAATCGTATTGACCTGAATGTGGTACAGATTGCAGAACAACACTATGGGAGGAAACTCTGAAAAAATTATAGTTATCCGTGAAACCATAAGAGAGTTATGAAGGAAACAGTGATATATTGTTAAAAAGGCGGGAAATTTTGAACATTTTATTTTTAAATGTTATAATTAGAATTTTGACATTATTGAAGTTGCTTATGATTGCTAGGAAGCATGCCAATAATGCGATATGTGCAGCATTTGTCAACAATATATCTAGCATTGAGCGTTGCATTCAAATATGACACCACCACACACATTTTACAGAATGCTGCAGTCTATTCTTGAAGCATCTTATATTTTGGGGAACAGGCTCTAAGATAGTTGCAGGTTATGCATTCCTATCATCAGTTCCCCGATTTACAAACGAATATTTACCATAGTTAGTTTTCTGCAATATACCTTTTACTTGATGCGGATGATCTGCCCTGCTTATGTAACAGAGCTTTCCTAGCCCACTGTTCAACACGCCCCAAGCTGGCTTATTCGTGTAGGCATTTGTACATGGCACATAACCGTGTTCGATTTCTTCTAGTCTCCAGTGCCTCCCACACAAGTTTTTCCATCGTACATGTACACAATACTTCGAGGATTAAAAGCTTTTCTTAGATTTATATTCCTTTCTATAAACTGAAAAGACCAGTGCTTAGGAAGTTCCTTACAACATATATTTTGAAACACCGAAAGAATCAACATTAAGATTATTGCATGTCCATGCATGGAGACCTTGGCGTAATCGAGAAGTGTGGTCAGTGACATTCCCGTGATGAAATTTGCAAGATTATCTTTCAGTGGCAATGCACGGTTCTTTTTCCTTTTCATGAATTGTTCCGGGACAACCAACATAGATGCGTCATTGAAAATATGGAGAAAATCTTCCTTGTTCACTGCGAACTATTTGTCTCAACATGACGGCAAACTCGCTCGGTAAGGTATTATTATTATTATTATTATTATTATTATTATTATTATTATTATTATTATTATTATTATTATTATTATTATTATGTGATAAAGACACATAACACGAAAGGCATAACAGTCTATAATGATAACGTATGTATGTATGTTATTATTATTATTATTATTATTATTATTATTATTATTATTATTATTATTATTATTATTATTATTATTATTATTATTATTATTATTATTATTATTATTACATAACCGAACCACAATGACGACGAAAATAAGTTCACATGATATTTGGCTTCATTTGTGGTTAATATGGTTATGTTTACAATGCCCCACACAGAGAAGTTTGAAATGACGGATTACATAAACTCGACCTCGCGGCACAATACTCTCCAAGTTTGCGGCAACAAGGTAACTGTAATTTAGTTACTCTTAGTAACGACGCTATCTCTTGATGTAAGGCAATGAGTGAAAAAGTGAGCTGGGAGTGAGAGAGTTCAAAATATCCGCCAAGTTGCTGCTTACATTTTCCAGTGAGAAAAGATTTCTTTCAATAAAAGGACAGGGTGGAAACCATTACAATGTGATTCGAGGTTTCGGAAATAAACAGAAGTGAAACAAAGAATAAAAGAAGCGCTGAAGACAGGAGGAAGATTGATTTTAGCCAATATCCGAGCAAGTAACGAGGTTTTCTTCTCCCAGTTTCTCTCTGCAGATGAGTGGCTCCAGATGCCACTGACCACCAAGGCCTTACAGTGCACAAAGAACTATCAAAGACAAGCACGAGGCAGCTGATATCGCACGTTTTTCCTCACAATTACATAATATTATATGACGTAGCAAGTTTCTCCAGAAGAAAGAGAAAGAAGAAGGGAATGAAGAACTGTCAAGGGAGAAAATATATGTATGCTTGTCGTCTATTTGTCGCGACTGTTGATGTTATGATCACAGCAACGGTACTTCCATTTTTATGTGGAATCCGTACCACGACGACGCGAATTTTCTTTTCAAAATCCCACACGTATTGGCTGGTTTTTTCAACCACTGGCATTGCTATAAATGGAGAGGAACAATAGTCAGTTGTTCTTTCACACAAGGAAAGAGAACAAAACATTCACGTAGTAGGAAACGAAGTTTCTACTACTCTGCCACAGGCTAATATGAATGACATTGCGTGTTATGGATTTTATAGTCTTAAAACATTGCCTTATTCGGTAGGAATCGTTCCCGTGACCGCGCAGTATATGAAATTAGCTTGGCCACATTTTTCGGCTTCAAACAATGCTAGTAACGGTATTTATTTATCGTATCAGAAGCACTAATCTATATATATAAAATAACTTATCCTGACAGACAGACAGACAGACAGACAGACAGACAGACTGACAGACAGACTGACTGATTCATCATCGCCGAGCCAAAACTGCTGGACATAAAGAAACGAAATTTTGGGGATATATTCATATTAAGATGTAGATGCTCGCTACGAGAGGATTTTTGGATATTCCGTCGCTAAGGGGGTCAAAAGGGGGGTGAAATTTTAAAATGACTGTATCTATATCTCAAAACTTTTGAAGTTTACAGATGTAAAAATTGGTATTTATAATCTCCTTTAAAAATAAAGGAACACATATTTTTTGTTTTCTGTAAATCCCAATAGGAGGGGTGTAAAGGGGTCAATGATGGGATGAATGCCTTTAATGAGGATACATATATCTCAGAAACTGAAGATATTACAGAACTGAAAATTTGTGTATGGAATCTCCTTTAAAAATAAAGAAACAAGTATTTTTTGTTTTTGGAAAATCCAATTAATGGCGGTTAAACAGGAGTGACAAATTGGGGTGAATTTTTCGAAAGAATATATGAATATCTGAGAAACGTAAAATGTTACAAACGTAAAAGGTGGGTATTTGGAACTTCCTGTAAATGTAAAGAAACGTAGGTGATTCGTTTTTGGAAACTCCAATTAAGTGGAAATAAAAAAGGGGTGAAATTTTAAAATGAGATTTTCTACAGTATATCTCAAAAAACTTAACATGTTACAGAAGTGAAAAATGGTATTTTTATCTCTATTAAAAATAAATAAACGTGTATTTTTGGTTTTCGGAAATATCAGTTGGGTGGGTGACTGAAAATGGTGCTGATTTCTTTTAATTAGGCTACTGATATCTCAAAAATGAAGATGTTACAGACGTGAAATTTGATATTTGTTATCTGCTTTAAAAGTAAAGAAGCATGTATTCTCGGAAAATCCAATGAAGAGGGGGGGAGGGAAGAATTGAAAATATATTGACTTAATTGTATGAGAATACATACATCTAATAAAACTAATGTTGTTACAGACGTGAAAATTGGTATTTGTATCTCCTTTATATATAAAACGTTAAGCATTCAATTATAAATTTCAGTATAATACCGTAGCGAAGCACAGGTATCTTGCAAGTATATACATATAAATACAAACTGCGCAACGAAAATCAAATATATAACAACAGCCATAACACAAAAGAAAAAAATAGGTCCCAATGTAATAGATTTGAACACAAGATGCGACTTCCTGTCGAGTACGGTACTTGGAAAAGTAGATGCTTCGTTGGTTCGTTAACGGGAAGACAATCTTTAGAAACGATGAACACAATGGAAAGGGTCTAAAAAGGCCACATAACATGGCGGAAGAAAAAAGTTATGTGGTTGCTGACCAATAGTTAGCCACTTTCAGGGACTCGGGTGTTGCTTGCATGAGGTATTCCATAGTACATGAAGTAGGACACATTTTGCATTGGAGAAGGTGAGGCGTTGTCTGTAAAGAATCACTACCACATAACAACGAGTCTACGTGAAAACCCCACTTCAAAAAGTTATATTTGCATCTTGTAACATCTGAGCGCAATCTATTGAGAGATTTTCACGTTAGTCAACCTTCTGTATGACCAGGGGAAGGAGTTCTTCGATTGGGGTCAGCCATTCTTCTGAGCGTTTGAACCTCCCTCGCCATTTACAAATTCGAGCTTGGAAGTGTAGTCCCTAGCCTCCGTTGTTCTGAGGATTTTTTCCTTAAAGTCAAAAGTGGACAAGCTGGCTGGAGATCATACAGAAGGTGATATTCAGATATATCAACTTTATCTTCTTCTCCCACATTGCCGCTATCTTTCGAGGGATGTCAGGAGGTGCAATCCAAGCAAGGCAGTACAATATTTTTTCCAAAGGCATAGGCTGTAAGCAAACAGCGATGATTCACTTGCCAATAACATTTTCCGAACGTAAAATTACAGAAACGTATACAAAATAGTATTAGCTCTTGTTTACGATCTACTATTGACCATCTGACTTCGCTGAAATCAATGGTAAATGCTTATAAAAGAAATATTATCAATCTTCAAATTTTAATTAAACTCTTCGGTTTGGGTTCACATTTTAGCATCGTCAAAAGCGAATGAAAGGGAAGACAATAGATCAAAGTGAATGTCTCACCGTAACACGACCTACGAAATACCTGACCTTTCCTTTGATCACAGCTACCTAACTTGTAATTTGTACCGGTGCTCTTAATTCCACCAGTACAAAGGGGGAAAAGCCACAACCTGTGTTTTATTCGCCTTACTTGCACTGGATTTAGCTCTTCCAACTACGCAGTCTGCGTGTGTTTTGTTCCTGGTGAACTGCATGTAGGCCAGCTGCCGAGATATCTATGCATGCACTTCATATTCTATAATAATAATAATAATAATAATAATAATAAAACCAAACACACTTGTGGAGTGCTGAGTGGGCCTGGCGAGCTCTCTGAGACAAAGTTGATGGGTTCGATCCCGGTATATTTACCAAAACGTAGAAGAACTCTTGCGGGACAGAATTACGGCACAGGGGAACCTCCGAAAACCATAAACGTAGTTACAATTTACTTTACGATACAGATAGGTCTTATGGTACCAATGGGATAGGAAAGGGCTACGAGTGGGAAAGAAGGGACCGTGGCTCTAATTAAGATACAGCACCGGCATTTTTCTGCTGTGAAAATAGGAAACAATGGAAACCCATCTTCAGGGCTGCCGACAGTGGGGTCCGAACCCACTATCTCCCGAATACAAGCTCACAGCTACGGACCCTAACCGCACGGCCAACTTTCTCGGTCATAAACGTAGTTAATGGGACAAAAACCAACCATATGTTTACACTTGTCGGGACATCAAATGCCGTAAAGATAGTTACAGGTTTAAAAAGAATTGCTAGTAGCCGAACGTTGCCGAGCACATGGAAGGTTTTCGGTGAAGCAAGGGTGAGAAAGTGTTAGGAATGGGAAGGTAGTGACTGTGGATTTAAAGAAGGTATAGCTCCAGAATTTGCCTGGTGTAAAAATCATCTTCAGAGCTGCCGTAATGTAAGCTCACAGCTACGCGACCCAAAACCGCGTAGCCAATTTGCTCGGTGCAGAGATCTCGTTCATTATAACTTAACGCGAGGGTTCTAAAACTACTGCACAGCTTCTGGAGGTACTAAACTCTGCAAGTTGGCAGTTCTTCCTATGCTGTTTACACATATGTATATTGTATGCGCCCTAATTGAATTGAAACATAGCTTCATTCAGACTCTTTTCTCCTGATCTAGTCATTAACAGCGTTGTATGAAATCTGTAAGAACACACATGTTTGAACGCTCTTTGGTTGATATTATATGATTTATTTATTTATTTATTTATTTATTTATTTTGCTAGTTGCTTTACGTCGCACCGACACAGATAGGTCTTATGGCGACGATGGGACAGGAAAGGGCTAGGAGTGGGAAGGAAGCGGCCGTGGCCTTAATTAAGGTACAGCCCCAGCATTCGCCTGATGTGAAAATGGGAAACCATGGAAAACCATCTTCAGGGCTGCCGATAGTGGGATTCGAACCTACTATCTCCCGACTACCGGATACTAGCCGCACTTAAGCGACTGCAGCTATCGGGCTCGGTGATGAATTATTTTAACACAGTAATTATTCCGTTCAATAACTCTATGCTTTTACATTCTTTCGACAAGATAAACATGTTTCTAAGTCTTAAAGTGGTTGGTTTCTCGAAAAATCCGCCCGAAAGTGAAAAAAACTGACTCAATTGTTGGTATAATAATAATAATAATAATAATAATAATAATAATAATAATAATAATAATAATAATAATGGAATGTGGCCTCCGAACAGGCATGGAGCAGGTCTTTCAAGTTGACTCCGAATAGGCTATCTGCGCGTCTGTTGAGGATTGCGCCCTACCAACGATGAATTCTAATGATGAAAACGGCAGAAACACCCAGTCCCTGAGTCAGAACAATTCACTAATGAATGTTAAAATCCCCGGCCCTGCCGGGAATCAAACCCGGGATCTATTGGACCAAAGGCAAGCATGCTAACGATTTATCAATCATCACCAAATGATCTGCATTTAGGACAGTCGGGAGGTGGCAGATTCCCTAACTATTGATTTCCTAGCCTTTTCTCAAACGATCTAATCCTAACTTCCCTACATATAAAGGAATATTTGCCCCATTTTTCTCAAAAATTCCAACTTTATCTTCCTACTATGATCTTTCCTACTTTAAAAAATAGCACTGCAACTTATTCGTCTACTAATGTCATGGGGTCAAAGAAGCACTCAACAGCTAAAATAATATTTTCGGGGGAGGAGATCGATTAAGTGTCTAAATTCAAATATTTGGGAAGCATAATACGAAATGATCTTTATTGCTTGGACGAAGTGAAGACTAGAATTGCAATGGCCAAGGAAGCATTTATGAATCAAAGGACACTGTTGAGTGGGCCTCTAAATAGGACCTTAAGAAGAGGTTAGTGAAGTGCTTCGTGTGGAGTGTGGCGCTTCATGTGCTGAGAGTTGGACGATGAGAAAAGAGGAAGACTAGAAGCATTTGAAATGTGGATCTGGCGGAAGATGGAGAAAATCAGCTGGCAGGAAAAAGTAAGGAATGAGGAAGTATTAAAAAGAGTGGGTGAAGGATAGAGAACGATATTGGAATGCATTCAAAGAAGGAAGAAAAACGAAATTGTTTAATAACCGAAGCATTGGAAGGGAAGATATAAGGAAAACTGAAGAGAGGAAGGAAGAGGTATCAGTTAGTAGAAAGTGTAAAGGTAAATAGAAGCTACTGGAACACAAAGAGAATGGCTGAAAACAGAACAGCGTGGAGAATTCATGCGAAGACCTGCCGATAGGCAGACCATCAGTGATGATGATGATGTCATTCCACGCCATCTGTCCACCGACAGCTCGGAACGTACCGAGCAGCTCGTCTCCTTTTTCGCACGTCTCTCAAGCCCAAACTTTGAAACATTTTTTTCTTTGGATTTATTTTCCAGTTCTTGAATCATGTAATCCTGGTGAGGGTCGCATACATTGGAACCATACTCTAGTTGGGTGCAGAGATCTGTCCCTTTATTTACAATCCAGTGTATGTGATAACCGCAATCAAGATCTTTCCTTATATGAACACGTACGTACTTACAGTGATCTCCATAAGCAACTTTCACCTCAGTTGATTAAAGCTGAGAGGACTTTTCCTCATTTAGCCATGGAGCTGGATTGAATTTTTGGTTTTCGATTTGGGGTTTATTTTCTTCGATAGCAAAACCAAGAAAACCAGAGACGTTTTCTGTTAAAACTTGCCCGTAAACTTATCTTTAAAAGTATTATGAACCGACAATGGGTGATTTAATAAAAGCCTTCCCTTTGTTGCAGATGGCAGCGGAACCGAACAACATGAAAGCCTTGCCTAGTGACAAAATATAAGGTGAGCTATGTTCAGTGAATATGGAAGCTGCCTCTGTGGATCAGTGGTAGAGTGTCGGTCTCCGAATCCCAAGATAACGGGTTCAAACCCGATAGAGGTAATGGGATTTTTGACGGGCGGAAAAAAGTCCATGGGACACTCCATGTCGTGTGACGTCGGCATGTAAAATATATCTGGTGACACATTTAGTGCTTACACGATAACATTACTTAAAACTCAGCCACAGACGCCCAGGAGAGATTCGGTTTACTCTGCCATCTAGCAGGCTTAGAGTAAAACGAAACGTCGAAACTGACAAAATTATTATTATTATTATTATTATTATTATTATTATTATTATTATTATTATTATTATTATTATTATTATTATTATCGAATGTGGTTTAAGCTGTGCTTAAAGGAGGATGCGAATTGCTGTTTTTTTTTCATTTAAAGAAAATGCGGTAGAAAGTAATGTACATTTCGGTATAATAAATTGGAAAAATGGAATGGAAAATAACATCACTATCCGTATTAAGATTATCTACACGTATAGGCTATGCGCATTTTCGGTGTTCATGA
Organism: Anabrus simplex; assembly: GCF_040414725.1. Classification (NCBI taxonomy): domain Eukaryota; kingdom Metazoa; phylum Arthropoda; class Insecta; order Orthoptera; family Tettigoniidae; genus Anabrus; species Anabrus simplex. The sequence continues at coordinate 100,603,339 of NC_090272.1, read as the reverse complement.
AAATTGATAAGAATAGTTTTCCATGCAAAGGGCTTTATTTCTTTCAAGTAAAAATAAAAAATAAATAACTGAGTGTGAGGGTATGACTTGTACCCTTTCCTACAATATACAATATTCATATTCCAGCCTTATGAAATTATCAGTAATCAATTAACTACGATTTCAGTGTTTTAAATTAGAAATATCGCTTGGTGGTGTTATTCCATTATATAACACAGGCTACCTGGTCAAAGGAGCAAAACAATAGACAGACCAGGTCTCGGGAAGTTGTCTAAAGAATACACAATCGTTGAGCGACACACACAGTCAGCGAGTTCCGAATATTATTTTCAGAAACACATGAAGAAGATGATGAAGACAAGTTCGTTAATGCGATATTCTGCAGAATCTCTCCCGCTGTCACAGAGATAAAAGAAATACAATATAATAAAACCTAACCTCAATTCCACTGCCTCATCCAGATTCTAGAGACGAAATTATAGATCTGTGGAAGATGTATTTCCATAGCAGAGTAATGTTGTTATTTCCTACGTTGACGTCATTTCCCGGAAATTTGGTTGGAATACAAAATGAGTTCAAAGCCTATTTACCAAGTGAAGTTTCTGTGCCATGTTTTAAGAACTCGGTGTAGGAGTGGTTTATCTGCTACAAGAAGCACCACAATAACATTAATATGGAGCTTGAGTAGAATGCCATTTATGAGTAAGAAATTTTTGTGTTGCTTTACGTCGATGCGACATAGATAGGCCCTACGCGACGAAGGGGTAAGAAAGGGCTAGGAGTGGGAAGAAAGCGCCATGGGGAAATCACGGGAAACCGTCTAGAGGGCTGCCGACAGTGAAATTCGAACCCACTAACAAAGGAATACAAGCTTTCAACCGCATGGCCAACTCACTCGGTTTATGAGTAAGATATCGAAAGATTCTTCCTGATCAATATGTTATCTAAGGCGGAGTTCACCTTGTTAAAGTCCTTCAAATCAGCCTTTAATATGTGTTACTTCCGTAAGTCGAACTCAGGCTAAACTCTAGTGGTACAACATATGCAAGCCGGAAAATCACAGGTATTATTAGCTTTAATATTCCCTCTGCCAGTTACCATTCTCTTTCCCCTCTTTCTATTCCATCATTAGTTTTCCGTAGTTTTATTTTACAACGTTCCATCATCCTACTGTCCGACTCGTTGGCTGAATGGTCAGCGTACTAGCCTTCAGTTCAGAGAGTCCTGGGTTGGATATTTGTGCTGTCCTCAATATCCCTGCAACTCCCACACCACACATAGCACTATCCTCCACCGCAATAACACGCAGTTACCTACACATGGCAGATGACACCCACCCACATCGGAGGGTCTGTTTACAAGGGCTGCACCCGGCTAGAAATAGCCACATGTAGCCTAATTACACTTATTGTCATCCTACTTTCATATAACCTCTTTTCTTACACCTGAAGTCCGGCCCCATGGCTAAATGGTTAGCGTGCTGGCATTTGGTCCAGCGGGTTCCGCGTTCGATTCCCGGCCGAGTCGGAAATTCTAACCTTCATTGCTTAATTCAGCTGACACGGGGGCTAGGTGTATGCCTCGTCTTCATCATCATTTCGTCTGGCTCCATGGCTAAATAGTTAGCGCGCTGGCCTCTGGCCCGGCGAGTCTTGGGTTCGATTCCCGGCCAGGTCGGGGATTGTAACCTTCATTGGTTAATTCCAATAGCTCTCTCTCTGTGTGTGTGTGTGTGTGTGTGTGTGTGTGTGTGTGTGTGTGTGTGTGTGTGTGTGTGTGTGTGTGTGTGTGTGTGTGTGTGTGTGTCGTCTTCAGTATTCAAATTCATCATAGGTAGGGTCCCATCCTCACAGACTTGCAGGTCGCCTACCTGTGTCAAATCAAATGACCTGCACCTAGCGAGCCGAACATGTCCTCGGACACTCGCGGCACTAAAAAAGCCATACGCCATTTCATTTCATTTCATGTTAAGCGAAATACTACTATTGCACTCAACTCAACCCCGACCACTTGAATTAATAAGGCTGGCAGTGAGTGAGAATATACATAAACAAGATCCGAAAGTAATAATGCAAGTTTTATTCATCAATCTTAACTATGTCACAAGTTAAGCCAGCCCTGTTAAACAAGAAACCTCTTCTTAGTTCAGCTAGCTCTGTTCTTCCGCTCCTCAGATTTAATTACAGTACTATTAATGGAAGAGACAGGGGGGATAAAGTTACATTGGCAGACTACTTTATTACCATAAGGTTTTTCCTTCACTTTAATCATTTAGCCATCCACTCAAGTTTTAAACTGAGCTGATAAAAAAGGATCCCTCCGCATAGATTTCCATCACCAAGAAAGACTGCAGCTGGGGAACTCTGAAAATTACTTATCGCTGTATAGTGAAGAGGAAGCTGTTGACAATAGCTCGGTGTCAGATACTTTATAAGTTTGAAATTAATGTACATATCGCAATGAAACATTTTATCACTGGCCGACTCGCTGGCTGAATGGTCAGCGTACTGGCCTTCGGTTCAGAGGGTCCCGGGTTCGATTCCCGGCTGGGTCGGGAATTTTAACCTTCATTGGTTAATTCCAGTGGCCCGGGAGCTGGGTGTTTGTGCTGTCCCCAACATCCCTGCAACGCACACACCACACATAACACTATCCTTCACCACAATAACACGCAGTTACCTACACATAGCAGATGCCGCCCACCCTCATCGGAGGGTCTACCTTACAAGGGCTGCACTCGGCAAGAAATAGCCACATGAAATTTTTAAAAAATATCACTAATCGTTATCGATTACAAACAGTTTGAAATAAATTTATCTTATGATGTTGAGTTATAAAGTATTTTATAAGATAACAAGCAACAAAGTATGCCATCAATGGCTATGTGGTGATTTCTCCTTAGTTCTTCTAATATGGCTGCGCCTCCTTCTCTAAACTTAATGGGTGAGAGTTTTTAGAAGGAACGGTCTTCGAAAATTTCATTAACTGAAAACCGAGAACACATCAATGGTTACATGTTTCCCAATGCAGAGAGAGGTATGGATCTCCGTTCGAGCTTTCTTCCATTTAATTTTAATATTTTAAAGTAGAAGGGACAGTCAAATGAAAACCGGACACCCGCCATAACAAACATTCCGCGCAAAAGATGGCTACACTGTTGTAACGTGTCGATACTGCCATCGCTGTTGTAGGAGAACTGTATAGTGACAACTCTCAGGTGCACGCAATTATTTCTTGGTGTGCGGACTGGTCTAATGTGTTCGTTCAGCTGTAGAAATGGAGGCAAGCGAAGAAGAGTAGAGAAGTGTGGTTCGTTTTCTGGTAGCCGAGGGTGCTGAAGTACGCGAAACTCATCGTCGCATGTCTGCTGTGTATGGCGAACACTGCATGTCCATGACGCGTGTGAGAAGGGCGTACATCAATGCAGGGCGATGCGCACCCAGGACAGACCCATCGAGCCATTACTCCTGATGTGATAGGAAGGAATAATGGCCTTATCCGGGAAAACCGGCGAATCACGGAGGAAGGAAAACATTCGCGGACGTCCCGTCGGTTTCACTCGGACGGGGAAGTGCAAGAGAGGGTACGGTTGAAGATCCGTCAGCGACCTACCTCTTTCTATGAAACTGGAACTGATCGTCTCGTATCCAAGTAGGATAAATTAATTAACGCTTTTGGTAATTACTTCTGAATAAAACCATTCCATGGTCACGTTGTACTGACTGTTCGGTTTTCGTTTGACTGCCCCAGATAATTTACACCAATTTTGACCTTTCTGTCGTTGAACTGTATTTTGTAGCTTTTGGAATTGAAATGCTTGTAAATCGCTTCCAAGTCTTACCCACACTTCAAACCATTACTGATCGAATAATTTGGTTGTAAAATTATAGGCATGATTTTTTGGCACAAACGATAAGTGCGACAAGAAATATTTTGAAGCGATTTTGAGATATCTTAACGAATCATACGATTCTGGTAAAGAAATTGATTTTATTTTCGCGAATTACAGCGAATTACAGCGACAAGGCCAGTTTAAAGCGAAATTTATTTATTATGCGATAATTGCGAAAGTGTAGCGAAATTCATGGAAAATAACGATCTTGAAACTGTATTCGAATATCACGGGTGCGAAGGGGAACAGAAGACAGAATAAGGATTTCTCATTTCGACAGAAGTATCTCTTCGCATTAATTTTCTAAAAAATCCCGTAATAGTATGGCCATATACGGCGAAAGGGTTTAAGTTACTTCTTGGTGAAAGCGTAAACTTGCACTCTTCGTTCTTCCATAGCTTCTTCTCCGAATGTTGTAGACGTTTCTTTTAAATTCTTGAGCTTATCCTCCATTGAAATTCTCTTGACATACATTACAAGTGCATATCCTCCTTTCAGAATGTGTTCCGTGATGAGTTATATCACTACTTCGTGCAAACGTCTTAATGCCTGCTTGACACCAGTCTTGCTATTCTCCCGAGCGATCAGAAGATGACTAAATAAATGATAACACAATTTTATTTAAAAAAGGAATTCTGTGTTTGTTAAAAAAGTACTTACAGAATTTAGAATGAAATATTTTTCCACCTACAATGAATTCAACAAACCCGCAATGGACATCCTGGAGAAAGAATTTGAAATTGAAATTAGTATAACTTAAATCATATTTGGCTTCACCACATTAGGGTTACAGAAATTGTAATTCGGAAACCCTACCTCAGTTGGCTTTGAAGTACAGCACAATGGTCATCTCCAGGTTCTTAAGTGTAAAGAATCATCGGGTCTCAGACAACACGTTGCGAAACATCAAGAAAATTCTCCCCACATCAACGGATGTTAACGATTCATGCTTGAATCAAGTGAGATCTTCCTCTTCAAAAACACATCACCACTTTTTTCATTTCAATATTTCATTTATCTTGCACATGATTTGATACCCCTGTTTTTTAAGCACTAGTATTATTTTTTCATTTAATTTTATTTCCTCTTTTTTCAAATGTGGTTCAAATACATGTATTTACTAGAGAACAGATGTTTAAGATGTGATGGATGACCTAACGAAGATCCGAATTGAGAATGGGCAGTAAAAATGTAGTCAAAAGAAGGTTAAATTGCACAAAAAAAATAATGCTGTTAAGACCTAATAAAAACTTAAAAAAGAACCAAGAAGCCCAAAAATACCGGAAAACACAAAAACAGACAAATAAAATCCATCATTTTCTGGCCTACACCGACCCGGAATTAACATATGTTAGCTATATTGGGCCTCGTCTTCGGACCCTCGAGAAAAAGGATTTTTGCTCAACTTTCGGGCCCTAGTGATCACGTATTAATTAGTTATTTTGTAACGTTACATAACGTTATTGATTTTACGTTCAATTAACTACAGTACTCTTACTGTTCAGGGAGACGCCAAAGTGCACGAATGTTGTCCTTCAGGAGTTCTTTAACGTGCCAGTAAATATACCGACACGAGGCTGCCGTATTTGAGCACCTTCAAATAGCACTGGCATGAGCTAGGATCGAACCTGCTGAGTTGGGCTCAAGGTGCCAGTGCTCTACCACTCAGCCCAGCTGGTTCCTTTGTAATAACAATACATGAAACATAGCAATATTTATATAAATGAAGTTAATGTCTAGTTATTATTTACTCCTGCATGTAATAATCTCACTCGTGTGCTATCACGTCACTCTGCCGTGTTATACTAATTTTACCGCAAAGCTCCAAGCTTCGGTTTCACCACAATATGACGGACTTGCGCCGTTTTTATATATTTGAAATCACTGAAAGGAGGTATGCACCTTTGACACATTTTTACAGACGGACTCAGTATTGGGACGAAACTATAGGATTGGTTTACGTCAAAATAGTGCGGCAATAATCATACAAAACTTATCAAATGCTTCCGGCCATCTGTGTTAGTGCAGAAACTGGTTGAAACTTCTTTCAGAATGGTCGCAGACCGTCTTATGAATTCAAATTAATTTGATTCTAGTAATAGCAGTGTTATCTCTTCGCAAAGCTAGCGACGTGTAATGGTAATTCCAT